>NW_028278317.1:0-368467 GCF_059751315.1 Micrasema longulum
TGTGGCTCTCCATAAAGGCAATGTTGGCAAAACTTTCATACAAAAATGACTTATTAAATTGTTTAAAATAAATATGAGAAGTAAGAATTGATTTGATCTAGAATTTTCATAATTATGACACATTTAAGAAACCCTTCACAAAGCATGAAATTTCACAAAAATGGGCCGGGCACAGGGTAAATTCTATGTGTATTCGGCCGGTGCTCAAGTGCAAAGTGTTAATATAAGTGAATGCAGTTTTTTCTAACATTCAAATTTGCAATATGGTCGTGAAGAAGAATTACAATATAAGGCCTATAGCATTGACATATAATACACAGACCTCCTACAGATGTCCTATAGAGTAAACAATTTTAAAAATCAGTGACACGAAAACCTATCATTACTAAGTACTGTTTATTTACACCATGGCTGCATATGCTACCAAAAATTGAAGGGTACTCATTTTCGGTTCATAAAAAAGTTTTAACATGCCCAATGTATCCCAGACCTGGGATACAATGAAACAGAGGCAAGGTCTCGGGAAAATAAAAAAAAATAGGGTTAGGATTAATCAAACATGGTTATGCAGAAAGCAGCCAGTCCCCAATTTGGAAAAAATGAGAGACTGGTGTTATCGGGTGCAGAAAGGTCAATTCTATGTTCTGCTAAAAACAGCCAGACCGCTTTCGTATAAAAAAAACTAATAATCACCTTCTGAAAATATTGTCAAACACAAAAAAGCATTTCTCACTTTGCAAAAAACACCCATAGCACTAGAAAAATCTGCTGGTACTTTAAAAATCATTAAAACTGGTCAAATACATAGTTAGATTCTTGTTTGTAATAAATAAAAAAAACAGTGTTTATTCATTGTTTATCATTTATCAAAGTAAAGAACATTCTAACTGTTGTGTAGATTTGATTATTCACTAGTTTCATAAAGGTGCTATTATCTCAATTTCACTTTTCTGCGGTTGGCTGCTTTCTGCATAACTACGTTCAATTTTCAATCATGTTTCTATGACTGATTTTTAAATAATCAAGTATAGTTTACAGGAATTCAAAAATTTTGTTAAGTTAATAAATATCTACATATTGTTTTATATTACAAATAAGAATTGAATCATGTATTTGACCAGTTTTAATATTTTTTTAAGTACCGTAAGATTTTTTTAGTGCCATGGGCGTTTTCTGCATATTGAGTAATGCTGTTTTTGTGATCGACACCATTTTCAGAAGGTGATTAATACGTTTTTTTTTTATATGAAAGCGGTCTGGCTGTTTTTTAGCAAAACATTGAATTGACATTACTCCACCCGATAACATCAAAATCTAATTTTACCAAGATTGTGGACTGGCGTCTTTCTGTATGACTGCGTTCAATTATAAATGCCACATATTTTAAGATGTGAAGAAACTTACTTCAATAAATCCACTAAAAAATCAGCTTTAAAGTGCATTAATTACAAATCAAACTTATTCCAAATTCTATCACAAGTCATTCGAATTTATTCCAATAACCAATAGTATAAGCGCACTCTGTCACTTATTACAACAAATGAATCTTTTAATTAAATAAATTTGAAAACAAAAATAATCAATTAAAAAATATATAAAACATTTGTGGCTTTGACTGCAGAATTCCTTGACAGTTTTTCTTAATATTTTTTCCATGGCCACTTATTCCACATAAGAAACTTTGAAATACACATAATTCCCTGATTTACTTTTAAAAACAGTAAACTAAACAGAAATATTTAAAAAATATATAATTTTGACGCATTTTAATGTGCAAAATATCATTTACAAAATGCTTAACAAAAAAAAAGTGTCATTGACTCCAATAACTGTTTTCCTTTAACTAGCAAAAAATTGCTATAGTGGAATAAATTTGGAAAACACTTTGAAAATATGCGACATAAGCCCTCCATATGATTCGTCAAACTCACAGTAAAAGGAACAATGAAATAATAAATGTTAAATTCAATTAAAATTGTGATTTATGAAATTAAACATTTTAAATAATTATTTGTTTATTGCCAACAAAACATTGTTTTTTATTATGTGGGGGAAACCGGAATGAAGACTCACAAAATGGTTTATCAACTTACAGATAAGGTGGCATGGTCCGAGTCGGGGAAGGCGTGATCACTCAGGTCCCCTGAAGAGGGGGTGCCCCAGGCCTCCTCCCCTGAAGCCCCCGAGCCCTCGCCCCCGGACCCCTCTGGCCCGCTCACAGACCCTCTCACAGCCCTCCACTCTCCGGTACCGAGGTATCTTGAAAAAAATCACAATGAAATAAAAGAAGGTAATAAAATAAATAAAACAACTTTGTTTTTAACCACTAATTAGAATTTTTTTTACCGACCGGTTTCAAAGCAAAAACAAGGTTTTTCGTCAAGGTTTATGTAACTAATTAATTATTTCCTACAATGTTTGAGTATGTCCAAATGCTTGCAGACTGGCTGGATTCTCTCCCTAGGGAGTTGTTCATATTTAAATTTATTTCAAAAGAGAGGGAAAACGCTTTTGAGAAGGGAATATGGAAGTCTAGGCATTTACAGGGCTTATGACCTGTCAAGTGGCCACTTTACACACTGTGTAACATTCACCATTCTGCCCATGTTTGAACATCCAAATTTCCTCAACTCTTCCATCTGTTGACTTTTGTGAAGTAAAAGTAGGTGAATGGTGAATGAAAACTCCGAGTTACTGCGAACAAAAGTGTAGGAATCACGCTAAAATAATAGGTATGGTGGTAGCTATAATAATCCAAGATGCTCAGTAATTGGACTTTCTAAATCGTGTGGTCAAAAATGTATAAATGTAATGCGTTCATAGTTGGCCGTCTAACCAACCATGCTACGTCACCTGTCTGTTTGTATTCTAAATAAAATAAAATAAAAATTATCAACCTGACACTATTTTACAACATACCTCTCTAGAAATGAGGCTCCTGTGGAAGCGGCCCCCGACTCTGCTAGACTGTTGAGGAGGGCCATCTTCTCAGCCACATAACTCCCAGCGCGCGATGTCCAGCTCAGGAGACCCGGAGAGCTCTCCACGTCTAAGTATCACGACACACCTTCATGTTAATTGACATACGAAAAGTCTGCAGAATATCAACTTTATTGATTTTTAAAAATAATTCAATAACAACTAACTAACTTTGTATACTATGTGGAAATCTGTTATTAGTTCTGAGTTCATACACTATATCTGTTTGTTTACTATAAATATGTATGTAGAACTGTTGATTTCCCAAATAAAATAATTTAAATAAAATAATATATCACTGTGATAGGCATGAGCGACGTGACCATCATCATTATTCCCCTTTTCGCGCCCAGTGGTGCATAAGACACTGCATTGGTAAACCAAACGCAGCGTAATTTGATCATCTATTACATTAAGGTAAGAGGTTCTACGTTTCAGGTGCCAGTCCAGGAACTATGAAATATTGCAGTGTAAACACCTTTAAAATAAGTATTTCACATCCATCCAGAATCAAAACCAAGACCTCAAGAATGGTAAGTGAAGATGCCAACCACTACACTACAAGGCGTATTTATTTCTGAAGAGATAAATTTGTACCTTTTTCATGTGGCTGGTGATCTGCTGTGAGTTGTGTTTCATCAACTTCATCTGAAGGCATTCTTTCCAGGCTTGACATGGTCCCGTATCTGTAACACAACGCATTCTGAAGTTTGTCTTCTTAAATTATTGTTTTAATTTGCAAATTTTATTTATTTCACTTTGAATGCATCATCATTTTATACGAATGAATTAATTTAATATAAAGTTTATATTTGAAGCACTAACTTTGTGGTTATTCATTATAATAAAATTTTAAAAAAACAACTTTGTTTTTAACCACTAATTTTCAGCATTTCATTCAATGATACATAGGTGAATTAACGTTCCACTAGATGATACTAATTTTAAAAAAGAACTTAATACAATAAAACAGATTGCTAATAATAATGAATATAATGAGAACTTAATTGATAAAATATTAAAACAAAAACGTAAACTTATAAACAAATGTTTAAATTTGACTCCCACAGTAAATAAAGCAAACCCACCTAAACAATGGAGGTGTATTTTTTTTATAAATGACATTTTTTTAAAACAATTATCTAATTCCCCACCATCAATGATTAAACCCGCTTTCTACCCAACTGATAATATAGGAACATTGTTAAAAAGTCACAAAGTCCATAAATATAATAAATGTGGAATATACCAATTAAATTGTTATGATTGCGATTCAATCTACATTGGAAAAACTAGAAGAAACTTTAATATTAGAGTAAAAGAACACTTAAGATGCTTAAATAATAATAATTTTTCTGAATTTGCAAATCATCTGATAGAAAATAATCATAACTTCAATAAAGACACTGGATTAAAAGTACTAGAAAATAATCATAACTTGCAGATTATAGGTCAGATTATAGTCAGGGACATTTTGGTAGAATCTCGGTGGTATATTATGAACTTTAGCGCCATGATAGAAAATAATCATAACTTGCAGATTATAATAGAGTCAGAGACGTTTTGGTAGAATCTCGGTGGTATATTATGAACTTTAGCGCCATGATAGAAAATAATCATAACTTGCAGATTATAATAGAGTCAGAGACGTTTTGGTAGAATCTCGGTGGTATATTATGAACTTTAGCGCCATGATAGAAAATAATCATAACTTGCAGATTATAATAGAGTCAGGGACATTTTGGTAGAATCTCGGTGGTATATTATGAACTTTAGCGCCATGATAGAAAATAATCATAACTTGCAGATTATAGGTCAGATTATAGTCAGGGACATTTTGGTAGAATCTCGGTGGTATATTATGAACTTTAGCGCCATGATAGAAAATAATCATAACTTGCAGATTATAGGTCAGATTATAGTCAGGGACATTTTGGTAGAATCTCGGTGGTATATTATGAACTTTAGCGCCATGATAGAAAATAATCATAACTTGCAGATTATAATAGAGTCAGAGACGTTTTGGTAGAATCTCGGTGGTATATTATGAACTTTAGCGCCATGATAGAAAATAATCATAACTTGCAGATTATAATAGAGTCAGAGACGTTTTGGTAGAATCTCGGTGGTATATTATGAACTTTAGCGCCATGATAGAAAATAATCATAACTTGCAGATTATAGGTCAGATTATAGTCAGGGACATTTTGGTAGAATCTCGGTGGTATATTATGAACTTTAGCGCCATGATAGAAAATAATCATAACTTGCAGATTATAATAGAGTCAGAGACGTTTTGGTAGAATCTCGGTGGTATATTATGAACTTTAGCGCCATGATAGAAAATAATCATAACTTGCAGATTATAATAGAGTCAGAGACGTTTTGGTAGAATCTCGGTGGTATATTATGAACTTTAGCGCCATGATAGAAAATAATCATAACTTGCAGATTATAATAGAGTCAGAGACGTTTTGGTATAATCTCGGTGGTATATTATGAACTTTAGCGCCATGATAGAAAATAATCATAACTTGCAGATTATAGGTCAGATTATAGTCAGGGACATTTTGGTAGAATCTCGGTGGTATATTATGAACTTTAGCGCCATGATAGAAAATAATCATAACTTGCAGATTATAATAGAGTCAGAGACGTTTTGGTAGAATCTCGGTGGTATATTATGAACTTTAGCGCCATGATAGAAAATAATCATAACTTGCAGATTATAATAGAGTCAGAGACGTTTTGGTAGAATCTCGGTGGTATATTATGAACTTTAGCGCCATGATAGAAAATAATCATAACTTGCAGATTATAATAGAGTCAGAGACGTTTTGGTAGAATCTCGGTGGTATATTATGAACTTTAGCGCCATGATAGAAAATAATCATAACTTGCAGATTATAATAGAGTCAGAGACGTTTTGGTAGAATCTCGGTGGTATATTATGAACTTTAGCGCCATGATAGAAAATAATCATAACTTGCAGATTATAATAGAGTCAGAGACGTTTTGGTAGAATCTCGGTGGTATATTATGAACTTTAGCGCCATGATAGAAAATAATCATAACTTGCAGATTATAGGTCAGATTATAGTCAGGGACATTTTGGTAGAATCTCGGTGGTATATTATGAACTTTAGCGCCATGATAGAAAATAATCATAACTTGCAGATTATAATAGAGTCAGAGACGTTTTGGTAGAATCTCGGTGGTATATTATGAACTTTAGCGCCATGATAGAAAATAATCATAACTTGCAGATTATAATAGAGTCAGAGACGTTTTGGTAGAATCTCGGTGGTATATTATGAACTTTAGCGCCATGATAGAAAATAATCATAACTTGCAGATTATAGGTCAGATTATAGTCAGGGACATTTTGGTAGAATCTCGGTGGTATATTATGAACTTTAGCGCCATGATAGAAAATAATCATAACTTGCAGATTATAATAGAGTCAGAGACGTTTTGGTAGAATCTCGGTGGTATATTATGAACTTTAGCGTCATGTCGCGATCAAACATCTTCCAAAATGTGTTCTACCAGGGCATTTATTAATTTAACACTTTATATAGATTAACGGCGGGCATATTGCCTTATGGCAATTTCTTACTACCTACCCAAAATGTTCATTTTGAGAAAATTACAAATAGATGGACATATTGAATCTTGCAATTTTATACTTAAATTAAAACAATATTTTGAGTTTGTCCAAATTTTTGTAGACAAGGACTGGATTCAACTCCCTGGGGAGCTGTTTACATTAACATATTACAACAGAGATGAAGAACATTTAAGAGAAGGTAATATAGAAGTCCAGGCATCTACAGGGCTTATGACCTGTCAATGGCTGGTTTAAGTGGCCACTTTACACACTGTGTAACATTCACCATTCTGCCCATATTTGAACATCTATATTCCTTCAATTCTTTCATCTGTTGATGTTTGTGAAGTTAAAAAGCTGAAACCTTTATTTATGCGGGTGAGATTCATCTAATTGAATTATTTCACCTACATACTAGGCAACGCCTGAAAATATTATTTTTTCAATTTCTATACTTCTTCATGGACCAGGTAATTTATCAACAACATAAATTGAAAACAAAGATTAACAAAATAAATATATATATATATATATAAAAAGAACACTAAATTATGAAGAGTGGAGAGGGGATGGGAAGGAAAGAAGAAAGATAAAGGAACAATTTAAATATTAAGATAGTGACATTTCAATCTTGACTTAAATGTAAATAAAGAAGGGGCGTCTCTAATAATAGTAGGTAGATTATTCCACAATCGAGCGGTTACTACTGTGAAAGAGGAGGCAAGAAAATTAGAGCGGTGACAGGGTATTAAAAGGGTTCTCTCATTACTAGAACGAAGAGATAGTCCGTGTTGTGAAAGAGGTTGGAAGAGCTCTCTCAGATAAACAGGCGAAGTGGGATTATTTAAGATATTGTGAAGAAGTGATAGCATGTAAATGTTTCTTCTATGCCTGATACTGGGCCAGCGAAGTTGCGTGCGATACTCGGTTAATATGTTAGACAATGGTAGTGAAATTATTGATATGATAACAAATTAAAACCTAAATAAACTCCTTATTAAATAAATTATATTATACAAATTTATAAAGAAGAAAAAATAAAAGAATTTGAGATGAATAAGTCACTCAGATACCAACATAATATTATAATTCCTAAATTCCACACAAGTGATCCATGAAGAAGTCTAAATTGAAAAAATAACATTTTCAGGCGTTGTCTAGTATGTAGGTGAAATAATTCAATTAGATGAATCTCACCCGCATATATAAAGGTTTCAGCTCTTTAATTTCACAAACATCAACAGATGAAAGAATTGAAAGAATATAGATGTTCAAATATGGGCAGAATGGTGAATGTTACACAGTGTGTAAAGTGGCCACTTAAACCAGCCAATGATAGGTCATAAGCCCTGTAGATGCCTAGACTTCTATATTACCTTTTCTAAAATGTTTTTCATCTCTGTTGTAATATGTTAATGTTATTAGCTCCCCGGGGAGTTGAATCCAGTCCTTGTCTACAAAAATTTGGACAAACTCAAAATATTGTTTATATTAAAACATTTTCGAGCATTGAAGTTAAAAGTTTTAGGTTGTATCTTTTTTAATCAATTAAAAACCACCGAAGCCCTAGATGTCAATAAGCACAACAGCCATATTGTAAAGTCATGGTCAAAATAGCTTTGTCTTCAAAGGTGTAAAAAATTATAATAATCTTCCCAATGAACTAAAAACTTTTAAAAATAATACATTAATAAATAAATTTAAATTAAATCTAAAGAAATTTTTTGAACACGTGTAAAAACTACATTAAATTTTAATTAATATGAATGTATTATTGTTTTATGTTTTTTCTTTATATATTCCATGTTTTTATTTTTTTTCTCATGTACTCGTATATTTAAAATTATATAAACTCTTATAAATAAACAATTACAACAGTGTAAGTCACTCTCCAAGCACAAGAGTTAGTCTCTTTGGAGATGTATAGAATTTTTTAAAAACATGTACCTTTTATGAAATTTATTAATAATTTTTTTATATTTTTTTAATTCACCTACATACTAGGCAACGCCTGAAAATCTTATTCTTTCAATTTCTGTACTTCTTCATGGACCAGGTGGATTTATCAGCAATATTTTGAGTTTGTCCAGTTTGTCCAAACCGACCATTGACAGGTCATAAGCCCTGTAGATGCCTAGACTTAAATGTTCTTCATCTCTGTTGTAAAATGTTAGTATAAACAGCTACCCGGGAGTTAAATCCAGTCCTTGTCTACAAAAATTTGGACAAACTCAAAATGTTGTTGGTAAGTTTTTTCATAGTTATACAAATGCAAAAGTTAGCAAGAAGTAAAAGTGTGATAGTGTGATAATGGAAAAATATTTTCTTGTTTTTTTTATTATTTATAGCTACCTAAAGTTAATATTAGTTAACCTTTTCAAGGCTGTGTATGGTAGATCTTCGGCTATGGGGGAATCGTCTGGTGACTCTTCCAAGGTATGTTGCTGCAAAAAAAAAACATATTAGTCGTAAAAACATGAAAGCAACATAAGTCAAATAATTAACTTGCTATTTTTTTTTACAACTTTCGTTCAGCAACCAATGATAGTGTCAAATCTAAGGTGGTACCTGTGCCTGGCATATTGTACAGACATAACATTCAATTGTAGAGTATCAGGATCAATTTCATTACAGAAGAATTCAAAATCGGATGATCGAGCTTTGGCTTCACGGGTGAGTCCAAATATTGCAGGGTAGAACCCCATTTTTGGGTTATTTTTTATTACTAACGAGGTATGGGTATGATATACATAAATTTATTACCGGATAAAATAACGATATTTGGAATGTTAAATCACAATAATATTTAAAGACCGATATTTATTTATTTAAATTTTGAAGTAACAAAGGCTGGTCAAAAGAAGAGTTGGTCAAAAATTTGTACTAAAAAATTATGTATATCAAAAGATTGTACAAAAATTGTATTTAAAAACATATTATAAATCAAAAGATTGTAAAAAAATTGTATTAAAAAGAATAATACATATTAAGGTATTAAAAGCAAATCTAGAAATCCCCATTTTTTTCATATTCCTTACATATACTAATTTAAATAGAGAAATAATTACAAAAATACACTTTAGAAAAATACATTTTAAAATGAAGACAAAACATAAATTAGAAAAAAATGCCCACAAAGACTTCAGCGCCTAAGCGTGGGCCATTCCTTTTTTAATTATTAATAAGTTTATAGCATAACAATTTGGAATGAGATGACCTTGAAAAGAAAAGAAAAGAAAAAGAAAAACCAAACTCACATATGCTGATATTACGAAAACATTATTTATTTGCAACTTTTAATTTTTTTTTTAAAGAATGTGTATCTGTTCCTTCGATGCTAATCCAAGACCTCAAACCTACTTTTAACTGTACCAGTAATTTAATGCTGAAGGAGTTACTGAGATAATTGCTGAGAAAAAAGAACTGTGAGATTTCTAATTATGCTTCACCAACTCAATGGAGAATGCTAAGTTTTCAGTCTTAATTTAAATCTGTTTTTGCAAGATTTAGAGACGGTTTTGAATTACGCTATTGTATAGGTAGGTAGGTTTTTATGTATAGTTTATTTTGGCATCAATAACTAATTTTCCGTTTTTGGTGGAGATTTCTAAAAAACTTATATGAAAAGATTGTTGAAAAATTTGTAGTTAAAAACATAGTATTTCACACCCCTCTGCCAGAAATCTAACCCAAAACCTAAGGCATGGTAGGCAAAACGCGCCAACTACTACACTTCGAGGCAGACTTATCTCAACTCAATATCCTTCCTCAGAATTTTTACCTGAGAGTAGCCATGTTTAGGTTTCTGATTCTACTTCACACTCAGAAGCAAAATAAATAAACGAGTAATATACAAACCGTCATCAGATTTTTGCCATCGCATTTGAAATCTGGCGTTGGTGGAACCACGGATATGTTAGGAACTCTGGTAGGTGATGTGGTAGGAGGTTTGTAGGGAAGGCTTGCTCTGGGTCGCTCGTTCTCTGACTCCAGAGCCAGCAGATGGGCAGCTGGATTCATTGACGAGAGACCTATACACAAAATGTAAACACTATTTATATTTTGAAATATAACATGTCTAGTAAGACATATCTACCCCATATCTATACATCTATATATATCGAGGATCGCGCGCTGACTATGCTCGAGAACCCGCTTCATCTGCTCTAAGGTCTGCTCTAGTTGTAAGGACAATTAGAGTTTTGGCACAGCATTGTACCTACTGTTGGTATTTTTTCTTTTTCATTTCATATTTATTTATGCTTTTACAATGTTGTATTTTTTTATACATAGAATAATATCCCATGTTGAAGGAAACATAATACAATGAGTATAATGAAACATGCCTTAAATTAGTTATTTAACATAATAAGAAAATAAAAACGTAATTAATCTAACTAACATAATAAGCAAAATAATCTAAAATAATTATGAATTGTTTCCACAACTTTCATTATTTTATAAAAAGATGTGCATAAGAATCGTTATTTCTTGTTTTTCTTACATTCTTGGGTTTTTAACCATTTAATGCCCAATGTAGCATATTGTCCATATAAACTAAAATATGAAATTAAAACTGAAAATATTTTTTTTTTCATTATTTTTCCCAGTATTTGCATAAAAAAAACAGACATGCAAATATGTTTTTGGTTAGAATTAGAAGAATTGGGCATTGAAGAGTTAATAAATGTAAATTTATATTACGTTTGTGATATCTTTCTTTGCATCCATGTAATATTACATATGCTAGTTTTCAAAAACCCACCTGTTTTGATTAATTTATGAAAAACCTGTTTTTAATTTGTATTTTCAGTCATATTTTGTGATTAGAAAAAGCCACAATGCACGTTCATTTACTACTTTAAGAAAGGGAAGTGCATTTATTTTCATTGTAAAATAGACACAAATACTTGAATACACAGCTTTGTAGTTTTCATAAAAGTCTTACCCATGAGCATCAGTGGACTCCAAGAAAAATTGACAGCTGATTTGGAGCCTTCAGCTCTGTGCGTGTCCTCCTCGATACATCTTCGGATATCACCGTTGACCGTCACTTTGGATGGAACAGAAAAAAAATCCGGACTAAAAGATGGAAACGAACTGTTCGGTCTATCTGCACTGCAGGATGCATTATCACTACCTAAGTATTTACTCGTCTTGGGAGAAACATTGGCCGTTTTCCCCCCAAACGTCTTCGACACATTGCAATACGACCGCAAGTCTTTCAACCGCGCACGAGACAAATTATTTTTTGACAGCATGACATTCTCAACGCATTTGACTTCGTTCAAATACTTTTCTTGGGCGATGACGCACTGCACGAGTTCTTCTTTTTCACTGCCTTCAGATGCGTTCGAACTTCTTTCTGGACTCTGCGTGTTTTTGCCAGTCGAAGAACTCAGGGCCATGGAGCTGCATGTCGTATGGGCGAACGACAGAAGACTATTGGTACTAAATAATGTCGATCGGGAACTGTTTGAGCTTCGTTGTGAGCTTGGACTTTGGGATGAAGGGCTTTTTGAGTATCTGTCTAAAGGACTGGTGTATCCTTCTTTCAAAACAGGAGTTTTGAAGAATTCTTCTCTACTTCGTCTGATGGCAACTCTTGGACTAACGTTTTCAACTGGTGGAACGTTATTCGGTTCTGCTTTTACAGGCGATGACGTTATCTTCGTTTCCGCGATACAGTTTTCATTTTTACATCTAGTGAGGCATTCCACTATATTTTCAATCTTTTTCTGGCACGTGTGGTTGGCGGAGAGGAATCCGTTGTTGACAGGGGAAGTGAGGGACTTCCTGTCAGTGGGTGTGGGAGTTTTGGCAGATACTTGTGGACTGCCAGGTTTTGAAAAGCACCTTTTGTGGCATTGCCTGCAGACTGCTACAGTTTCAGGAACTACCGGACTAGACCTAACAGTTATCTGCAACAAAATTGAAATATGTCAACGATGAATATAAACTCATTATTTATGAAACTGATCGATAAATCTATGTGCAACCTGGCAACACCCAACGAAGCATTAACTCCGCTGCCAAATGGATGTCGGTGTCCGGAGACTTTTCCCAGTCAGCGCCAGTAGCTAATGTATTTCACAACGTCGTAACAGACATCAAATTATTTCATAAAATCATCCATTTTATCACGCGGCTAAATTAATTCCTATTATTGTCAACCTTTCATATGTAATATACTCGTATATTTAAATACCTTTCATAGCTAATTCATTCATTTGTGTATCTGAGAAGTGTGTTTTCAAGAGATGGAAGAGTAGAAAAAGATGTTGAGAGGAGAGTGAATGCGGGCAACAAAATGAACGACGCACTAAGCACAGTGATTGCTAATAAAAATATGTCAATCAAAGCTAAACTGGCAGTGCACAACGGAGTTTTAGTCCTAACACTTATGTATGGAAGTGAAACATGGAACTGGCAGAGGAAGGATGAAAGCCGAATGAACACGGTTGAAATGCGATCTCTTAGACAAATGTGTGGGAAATAAATGTATGACAGGGTTACGAATGATGAAATCAGGCGAGAGTGTAAATCTGAGTAAAGTATAATTGATAAGATTGAGAAAGGGTCTCTGAGAGATGGTTTTTACATGTAGAATGGACGACAAAATAATGGTAAAACAAGTATATATGGCAAAAATGAACGGTATCGTGAGATGAGGACGACCAAGGAAGACGTGACATGATCAGATAAACCAAAATCTTAAGTTTGGTCATGTCAAAAGCAGACAGAACCAAAGGGCATGTATGACAAGATGTAATGTGAATTTTAAATGAACTCAATCTTATTATAGTTTTACTTTGAATATTAAATTTATTAAGCTGATTTTTTTTTTGGATGATGTGAAAAGTTACATTACAGTTTGGTTCATCATCATAATCATTTCCATATATAAATCCAGTAGTGCATAGGGCACTGTATTTGTACTCCAACTGCAGCGTATCCGGATCATTTTTGTTACATGGAAGGTACTGTTATCAATATTATACTTTAAATGTCAGTTTAGGAACAATAACTCTTTGAAAATAAACAGAAACAATTAATACTAAACTAGGTATTACTAGAATACACACTACATAAACACCACATCTTATACACATCACTCCATACACCTCACTCCACGCACTACATTTCATACTCACAACAATAAAAACACAATCACTAGTAAATTCACACAAAGCACAAATTCTTCTTACATCTTGTTGTACTGTTAGATAGTTGTTTCATATATTGTGTTGTGTACGTAATTGGTGCTGTGTTAGGTTTATTTTTTGTTCGTAATATTGTCTAGATTTATATTAACATAGCACTGTGTGCACAACATTAAATTTAAACAAATAAACAAATAAAATATTGCAGTAAAGAATCATATTTGAAACAATATTTCATGTCTACTCTGTCAGGAATCGAACCCATGACCTCATTAATGGTCGGTGGACGCGTCTGGCACTGCATTACAAGGTAGACTTGTCTCCACACAGTTTTCTTCTGCAGGATTTTTACCCGAGAGCAACATCGAGGGAAATCTGGGTTCTGGTTCCATAATGAATAAGTCTTATAGATTACCTGGCTATCTGAATTAGTACTACGGGACGGACTTCTTTCATTTTCTGAAGGTGATTTGTTGCATTCTGGTTGAGCTCCGGCTGCTGAGGCCTGTTTGGTGGCTGCCATAGCCACATCTACTAACTTCAATTCCTGCGATCTCTTCCTTAACTGTTCTGCACTCCAGACCTAAGATAACACCATATTTATGTAAGACTTAATATACTTATTCAAGGTTAGTATTTAGAAACTAAAAACACAAGCAATCGCCAATCATTCTGCCCTGATTTTATTTATTTATTTTATTTCATTAGTTAACTCAACAATCAAACAATCAAATGGAAGTACAGACTTCTATAAATAATGTTTTAACTTTTTTTTTGCACCACAACAGACCGAGAGGCCCAATTACAGTGGCTTGAGAAAAATCACTTTTAATTTTTGTGTTTTCGCCGGGAATCGAACCCGGATCCTTCCGTGAATGAGTCGTGTGTCTTAGCCAATTCACTACGGTGGCCACCTTTTTAGAGCAATGAAAATTAAAAAAAGAAACAGCACAACAAATTTATTTTCTGTACCTCTGGCTCTGGTTCCGAGAGATCTCCGCTTCCTGGGTGCGTCTTCATCCATCTGGCCAGGTGTAGGGCTGCGCCCCTGCATGGAGAAGGCCGGGGTACGGGGTCGGAGGGCGCCACCTGCCCTGGCGGGGCTCTACTGGGCGGAGCCACCTATCACAGACAGATATTTTTTGACTCTTATCACAAAAAGGCAGTTTTAGGCTAAGCGTCCACTTTAAATAAAATCTCGAGAGAAGTCTCTAGATCGGTCTCAGGGTGTTGTCCATTTGAGATCACTTGCGGTCTCGAGATAGGTATGGGAGACTCGACAACTGACTTCAGTCTTTAGTCTCGAGACTAAGACAATTCCACGTCGACTAGAGAGTCAACACGCAGTCTGCTGTGTGACTCGATCGCACGTATATGTGTTTTTATTTTTCAAAATGGATTCGCGTCAGGTCCTAGCTTTTTTGATTGCGTATAAGATTATGCAAAAACGGAAAATAATAATAAAAAAAAGTATTGGGTGAGGAAATGAGTGGATCGTCAAATTGACTTTGGAGCCGGTTCAACTCTCGTAAATGAGTTGCGGTTTGAGAATGCAGAGCAGTTTAAAAATTCTTTATATGCACTCATTTTCTTGTCACGATTCTTGTTAAACTTGTGGTTGTTAACATTCCATAAAAATGTCTTTTCCCCATAAAAAAATATTAATAGAAACATTTCCTTATCTGTCCATTGTCGTATGCTTATTTTATCAAATTAATTCAATCAATCCACATCCACACGTCATGGTCAAAATTACAATGATCTCCCCAATAAACTAAAACTATTGATACTAATATATCTATAAATAAACTCAAAGTAAATCTAAAGAATTTTTTTGAATAAGTTTAAAACTGCATTTAATGTTAATTAATTTAATTAGTTAATTAATTGATTAAGTTAATTAAGTTAATAATATTTTCAGGCGTTGCCTAGTATGTAGGTGAAATAATTCAATTAGATGAATTTCACCCGCATAAATAAAGGTTTCAGCTCTTTAACTTCACAAACATCAACAGATGAAAGAATTGAAGGAATATAGATGTTTAAATATAGGCAGAATGGTGGATGTTACACAGTGTGTAAAGTGGCCACTTAAACCAGCCATTGACAGGTCATAAGCCCTGTAGATGCCTAGACTTCTATATTACCTTCTCTTAAATGTTCTTCATCTCTGTTGTAAAATGTTAATATAAACAGCTCCCCAGGGAGTTTAATCCAGTCCTTGTCTACAAAAATTTGGACAAACTCAAAATATTGTTAATGTTAATTAGTATGAATGTATTATTATTTTCGGTTTTTCTTAATATATCCTTTGTTTTTGTTTTTTTTCTCATATACTTGAATATTCAAAATTATATAAACTCTAATAAATAAACAACTATAACAGTGTAAGTCACTCTTCAAGAACAAGAAATAGTCTCTTTTTTTGGAGAGTTACAGTTGTAACATTTACTAGATGTATAAAAGTAGATTTGTAAAGAATTTAAAAAAAAACATGTACCATTTATGAAATTTATTAATAAAAAAAATAATAAAAACTTAAACACAAAAATGCAAGAGTGCAATGCGCTGTTTAAGAGTGCTCTTAGCTCTTCTGACCTTGACGGAAGACTGCAGACTAGATCTTGAGTGCAAGAATGAACATGTCCACTTGCGACACGTGTAGCCTCGGCGTCCAGTAACGACTTGTCTCTGAGAGTGCTCTCAGGCCCATATACATTTGTGAGTCTGGTCTCGAGACTATTTTGTCTCAAGTGAACTCTTACCCTTAAGACGATACGCGGTCTGACTTCTTTTGTACAAATGTATTCTCGTATTTTCTCCCTGGACTATTTACGTATTTTCTCCACCGTTGGCGTGTCCCTATCGTTACATTTTTTGCTATAAATTGACTTTGGAGCTAGGACCATACGAATTGAAGTACTCTCTTATGCTGGAGATGGTTCAGAAGAAATTTCTGAGGTATCTTTACAAGGGAGGGCGGATATTATCCGTGGCTCTACCCGTCTGACTTCATACTGGGAATGCTTGGCTACAATAGTTTGGAGAAAAGAAGAAATGCATACTTGCTTATGTATTTTTTCCGATTGATCCGTGGTATTACGATCAACGTAGGTGTAACGGAGAGTATTTTTCTTTATGTTCCTAATGACTACCTTAGACATAGACAGCTTAAGCTGTTTTATCTTCCTGATTGCAGAACCGACCTGCCGATGGTAATGCCAGTAGGAAGAGCAATGTCTTTACTCAACCGCATCTCTTCGGATATTGACATCTTTCATATTAGTGAAAAAAAGTTCAGAGAGGATAACATTCTTTTTCTATAATTGCTGGGTATTTTTATTTGACCATATTTGTATATTTAAATTTTAGTATTAATTTTTTCGTGTTACGTATGCATTGAAATTTTTTGTAATGTACATGAACGTTTATAAAATAAAAATTGAAATTGAAAATTGAAATAAAAAATTTGTGTCGTTGTCTTGTAAATTGTAGAAAAAAAATATGGGATCACTGCTCAAATGGTCTCCGTGCCTAAAACCGAAGCAAAACTTTACGGTCCAAATGTTCCTGTACATTGTACATGTGAGCGAAAAATTTCAATGCTTATCAGTTCATGGTTTTTCTCTTCGTTTATATTTTCAAAGCACCCTCTTATCCGCAATGAGGAAGTTATTATTAGATTTAGTTTAAGCCAAAAATAGTTATGTATCGTGAGATCAGCGGTATGATTTTTTAAAGTTTTGCATTTCTGAAATCACTCGACGTGTGACGTCTCAAATTCTCTTCCGCTTCTCGGTCAGTTCAGCCGATTGATCCGTTGACAGAAAGTGCAAGTGAATTTTTTCATAGGTCTCTTATCATTGGTTGATTCATATGAACTAGTGACTATACATATCTTTTCTCTTCCTTAATCTCCCCTTCTTTCCACTCTTTTATTCCTTTTATGATCATGCGCCATTATTGTCTTCAATTTGAGTTTTAAAAAAATCTTTTAATATTAACATTTTTGCTATTCAGGCCAACTAGTATTTGCGGATGCAAAATACTCCGGAGCATTTCTCCCCAAACTTAACCCGAAAATGAGAATTTTGGACTTGTGCCATTATTATCGCTCTGGGGGGCTATTCTGAATCCGAGGGTTAATTTGCGGGTTTTTATTTTTTGCATGCGACTACACTTTGCTTCGTAAATAGCCACACTGATGATTAAATATCAAATAAATACGATCACGTGAGACCAAAATGATAATTTTAATAAACCCACAAGGGCGTTTAAAAAAAATTACAAAAATTAAAACATAATTGCTAAAATATTTTGAGTTTGTCCAAATGTTTGCGGACAAAATACTGTATTTCACCTCCTAGGGAGAGAAATATGAATATTCAAACGTAGGCAAACTGGTCAATGTTATACAGTATGTAAAGTGGCCACTCATCCCAGCCAATGACAGGTCATACGCCCTGTAAATGCCTAGACTTCCATTTTCCATTCTCTAAAACGTTTTTCGGCCCCGTTGTAATTTGTAAAACATTATTGCCACCTTAAGCATTACCCAAAACACTTAAATGGGTTGAATCGTTATTTTTCCCTTTATTAAACAGTTTTATACGGACGTTTAATCATCACTGTGGCCATATATGAGGCAAAGTGAAGTCGCATAAATAAAAATCCCCAGATTAACTACTAAAGAAGAGGAACTACCCCTAGGGTAGAGAAAATTCTGAATAGTATTATTAAGAAATAGTACGTAAATAGGCGCTATACCGCGCTATTAAAACGTTCAGAATACCAGCCCTGGTGCGTTTTTTTTTAGAAGCTTACTAAAATTTTAAGTGGGTAAAAATGATTAGGGACCTATTGGAAAATGTGTTTTTTACAATTTTTTTAATGATATTCCTTTTTACAAAAACACTTCTTTGATTGATGCTAACAAAAAATACATTTTGTAGCTACGAATACATTCTAATTATCTAAATAATATTCTGGTTTTCACTATGATATTTAAAAATCTACGTGATAAACTTCTGAATCATAATTTAAGTCAGCTATTAACCAATATAGGTATTTTCTAGTTTGTAAATAATGTACTTATCCAATAAGAGCCGCCATTTTAAATAACACGAAAATTAAACATTCTTAATTATTGCGATCATATATTTTTTTACATGAATCTAATAAATGATTACTAAAAATATTTTTTGTAAAATAGAAATACTTGAGTGCTTATTATTTACTCAAATATTTTAATTTTCCATTTCCTAAAAGTCGCCGATAACTTTTGTTAGAAAAATTAAAATCAAGTTGTGGTAGAGTGAAATTCAAACCTCGGACTTTTGGCCCGTGAGTCCACAACACTACCATGGGACCACAACCCGATTCTTATTCCTTTCTCATTCCCAGTTCCAGATGGTACGTCGTGAGCACATAACGAACAGTGGCCGTAATTTTATTTTTTTAGAATTTTTCACCGTGTTGGATAATATATTTTACTGAAAAAACAAGTCCACACATATTTCAAAGTATTTTAGGAAATCGATTATAGTATATTGATTAAGCTAGGTAATGAAAAATCTGCTATAGGAAATATTGACAACATCAAAACTGTTAATATTAGTACACACAATACATTGCTAATGCTTTGTCTTTGTAAATAAAAAAAAACTTAAAATCAAAATCGTACTGCATAGCAAAATTATTAGTGTGTGACTACGTAAAAACTTCAATCTTGATTTGCCAACAAACTAGAATTCTGATTTGTTCAGTCTTCGTTGTGTGCTCACGATATTAAATTATTATTATACAAGTTTACAAAGAGAAAAAATAAACGAATTTGAAATTAATAAGTTAATCAGATATCAAAATAATATCAATGATCTGAAATTCCACACTAGTCATCGGCAAAATAGTTTTGTTTTCAAAGGTATAAAAAATTATAATAATCCACCGAATGAACTAAAACTGTTATATCAATAAATAATTTTAAAGAAATTTTTCGAACCCGAGTTAAAACAGCCATCGGTTTTAACTCTTGTGTGGCTGTGATGTCACACTAGTCGACACAGGACACAAGATTTGATATATCTCTCTTATTTTTAAAAACCTTAAAATAGTATTTTTTGTAATCTTCAAATGGACATTTTCACACCGGATTTGGAAAGTAAAATTTGTATAATTATGCTGGATGTTAATACAAAAAAAATATCTTTGCTACGCGAAGAATGAATGTCCGCTAATTCAACAACACATTTTAATAAGAGAGAGCACGAAGACAGAACTCATAATAAGGAAGACAGAGACGCTGTTCTGTGACGGGTGTTGGGTAAAACAGATTCAGTCTTCAGTCGGTTTATGACTGTGATGGGGGACGCACGCGCGCAATATGAGAAGCGTATTTATGATTTTTATTTTATTTTGCTACAACAGGGCAAAATTATATCTTTATTTGCATAAATTATGGAAAAAGAATTATTAAACAGTACGCCTCTATTTTTTTATTTTTTTTAATGCCTGAATTTTAAAGGGTATTCCGTCTTTTACAAGTGGTAACACGATGTACATCACCGCGCGCAAAGGGATTATTTACCACAGTCTTTTAAGAGTTAATTAGTATTTCTGTATTATTGTTTTCTGTTTTTCTCTTTATTTCGTTTAGTTATTTTTTTTTCTCAAGTATATTCAAAATTATATAAATACAAATTACTCAATCATTATAACAGTGTACGTCAGTAGCCAAGCACAAGGACTTGTCTCTTTTTCGTGAAGTTACAGTATTAATGATTAACTAAATATATAAAAGTAGATTGTATTAGAAAAATACATGTATCATTTTATGTGCTATATTGATTAATAAAAAAATAATCTTTTACCCTACGGTCACTATGTGAGCGTTTAAATTCTTATCAGGCAACGACTATACATCAGGTTTCATAATCTTTCCTTCAAATGCAGTCCACCCTCTAAATTTTCCTCCTTCGGGGCGTGGTATTTTTGCACACCTCATATAGAATAGTCCCCAACAAATGTAATGTCACTTTGCAAAAAGTCGCTTGAACAAAGTACAAATTTTGACCAATTTAAGAAGGTATTTCCTTTAGCAATAAGCCATCACTATAAATATGTAAACTTTCATATTCTCTTATAAAAAGCTTTCTTCATCTCTGTTGTAATATGTTAAATTGTAATGGACTTTCATCGAAAGATCAATGCGGCTATTTATGACTGCACTTTTCGAAATTACCCTTATAGAGAATATATAATTCACGCAATAGGGTGATTGTTTTACTACTTGTTTTGCATGTTATTTTTTTTTTTATTAAAACATTTTGCATTTTGGTAGTAAGTTTTCTCCTTCTTCTTCATCTGGGTTCAGATCAACGGTTTCCAATTTCATTTGGCTATGGAACCCAAATCGATCCACCTTTTTTTGTCTGAACTCCACCTAGACAATGAAAAAGTAAATTGACAAGAATGTTACTTTTTAAAACCCATGACACCTCAGTGTTTGCATGTTTCAGTCTTTCTAGATTTCTTTCTAGATCATCTTGTCTTGATGTAGTATTTTTTTTTCTTGTCCTAGCTTTAATTTTCTTGACCAGATCTCGTCTTGAGGTAGTAATTTATTTATTTTTTGTCAAGGCTTTGATTTTCTTTATTTGTATTTTATTCAATTGTGCCTGTATGTATTATAAAGTTTTGTGTGTGCAATTTTTTGAATGGACTAAGTCCCCCAATAAATAAAAGAGGTTGTAATGTTCGACTTGAAAAGAAAGACTATGTTTTGAATTTAAAAATCCTTACTCCGCATATTTAATATGATGAATGATTTTTTGCACAATTTTAAAATTAAGTTTAATGACCGACAATTGAGTACGGAGATCTCTGCTATTCTAAACGCTCTTGCGGCCGTAGAAAAAGCTTTTATAGCGCGTATTCACATACAAAATACGCGCTAAAAAAATGTTTTCTACGGCCGCGAGAGTGTTCGGAATAGCAGCGCTGCTTCAAACCCCAAAGTTCCGCGGAACACCTTCCAGGAACCGCTGGCCTAGATGGGATGACCTGTTTGTGGCGTTGATCTGTCCTGGGATGATGACGTCCATCTTTTCGGCGGACTTTTTTGTAGTCTTCTGCTGCTAGGGTTTTCAGCCAGTAATTTTCGCAAGCCTCGTATCTTCCACGCGGTCCACACGGTCCCTCCAAACGCCCGTCTTCATCTTTCCCGCCTCACTGCGTCTTTAACGCCACAGACAGACCTTATCGTCTCGTTTCTGATCCGATCTATGAGAGTTCTACTTGCGATGGAGCGTAGGCTTCTCGTTTCTGTTACTCTAAGAAGGCTTTTTGTCCAGTTAGTATCGGCTCTCACTTCCATCCCGTAGGTCATGAAGGGTCAGACGCATGTCTTGTATATTCTAACCTAACTTTGGTTTACATGTGATTGTTTCTCCATATGACCCGCAAGCAGCCAGCCACAGCTGTGGCTTTCCCTATATAAATCACTGTTGCTGGGGATTTCAACAGCAAGGTAAGTGACCCGCATGAGTTGTTTAATAGGTACATTATGTACAAATGAATTTTCACCACTTTTATAACATACATTATTTAGTTAAAGTATCTATCGTTGCGTTTTCATTAATCGCATAGTGTTTACTACTTAAATCATAATAGTTTAAAAATGAATACATGAAAAATAGCGTTAAATTTAAAATAACGACTCATAATGAAAACTCTTAACTAAGTTAATCACTTGTCAAATGATCGCTAGTATCGCAGATATCACCTTTAATGTCAGCGTTTAAATAAGCAGGTAAAATGAAACAAATAGTTTAAAAGAAATAAATTTATTCCTCAATTATCTCAAAGATTTCTAAAAACAGCTTTTTACAAATCACACTTATTACAGTAACAACGTTTTACCTTGGAAGGCAAATAAATTTAAGTGACTATTTGCGATGCTAGCGATGATTTTTACTTGTGATGCTTTTATTAAAATCTTTTATGCGCAACTTCTAAAAATATAATTTCGGTTGATTTTTCATTGTGTGGAGAAGCGGGAATTGAATTCCAATTTTACAATATTAGTGTAAGATGTAAAATATGTGTGTTTGTGCCCATGGGAGTGGAAATAAAACAGTTGCAAATGTCTATCTCGGATACATGTGTTTTTGGCTTAAATTGTATTAAGGTTTACAGCCAAATCGTCAAAGAATTCGCACGTGTATACTTGACTAGCAACATAAAAAATAATTTAAAATATCTTATTTTAACTGAGTGTTATTTTGGTTTTTGTCAATATTTTAAACTACAGTACTAGTGAGCGTATATCTTAGTAAAAATTTAACGTATTCGAGTCTGAAAAATTACCGGAATAGGTGAGAGACATAACAAATATAGAAAAATTAGAAAAATATACAACTATTGTGAACAGCCGTCCAAATGTTTCATACTCCGAAACAGAAGACTTTTAAGGATAAAAAAAATAATTTACTCATCTCTACGCACATACTCATTTTTAGATTAAAATTTGCATTCAGACAATTTGAAATACGAATTTTGACTTTAAATAGGCTGTCTGTAGTCATAGAAATTTATAAATGGTAAATTTATGATGAGAATGTATAAATTTAAAGATGCTTTTTTTGTTTCACTTAATTGATAATGTTTTATTTTTGTTTAGGCAACGAGAGCTAGGTTTTGGTATGTTTATTTTTAGCTTTTTTATCTTGACAGCGCTGAGATTTAAAACCTGCATTTATAATGGACTACTTACTCTTGACACACATTTACGTAAAATTATTTGGAAAATAGTTTTATTTACATAGAATAAATTCGAATTTATTTTAATAAATTGCAGACGTACGAAGCTTTTTAGACATTTTCCACTTTGTAATCAACGCCAGCGCCGCAAAATACTCACATAAATTTTGACAAAACTACAATAAATGGTTTCCAATAAAAATAAAGACTATAATTTTTCAAACTAAAAATTACACTATTTTGGATTTCTAACACATTAAAACTGAATCTCTCTACATAAAACAGTAAAAAGTTCTAGTTTTAAATACGGTTTTTAATTGTAAAACTAACAAATTAAAAGACCAGATTGTTACAAAGAGTAAAATTGTTAAAAATTGTATGATACCTATTTGTTTACTAATTAAAAACCCTAAAATTGATGTAAAATCATATCAAACTTACCGATTTATCGTCTCGATTATTACCTCAAAAAAGAATCATAAAAACATTGAAATTTCATTAGAATTTAGATATTGCTAAAACAACATATCCATCATTAATTCTACATTTATCAAAATTAATGCCCTGTAATTTGAAATTTTACACCGAGAAATATGTAATAGAGGTAGTCAGAACTGGAAAAGATCCTTGTACCATTAATGCGATACATCGAATTCAGTTTCAAAGCCAAATTGTATGCACAACCATTAAGCAGGTGATATTTATCAAAATATGTTGGAAGAAATCATTACTTCTTTACCGGCAGTAAATTTTCGATCAACTTCCATTCAAAACACGCGCTAACAAGAAAATTTACAAAACACTTATAAAAATTTTGATCAGCCTTCGCAATAAGAAACAATTTAACATACCATTGACAAAAGTTACTTTTTAATTTATTAAAAATATACATATTTACGCTCAACCATTTGCCTAATTGCTCAAGGTTTTATATTACCCACAGAGCCGCAAATACTGTTTAAAATTGTTCAAAAAGGTCTCAGTTTAATAATGGATTACGAAAGTTAAAAATAGGTGTAATTCACACTGAAAGACAAATCGGGATCAAAGATCAGAGATCCAAAGAAGACGGGGGATTTTGTTTTGATCTTCTATAAGGAAAATCTTCTCGGAAGTAGATGTTTTCCTCTACGTCTGTTTTGAAAGACGGGTCTAAATTTAAGTCTGTTAAGGCTAGGTCTGCTTCGAACGACTCCCACCGACACAGACCATCGGAATCCCAAATATCTGGATCGTCCTCATCTAAAATCACGTTTTCCCCGAAATGATCTCGTTTCCTAAGATCGAGGATAAAATCCGTCGTCGACGGGGTCAAAATGGCACTTGGAGAGGAAGGCCCTTCGGAGTTGTCTATCCTTCGAGGGAAGTAATTTTCTTCCGAGTTGGCTTTTTCTAAACTAGTGAGAGAAACGAAATGAGAAGAAAACGTTTGGGAGTATTTTGAAGACTCAGCAGAAGGCGAAATGTTGGGAGGGGGAGTGTCGGGAGTCTTCGTACTATTCTGAATTTCATTACTGACAAAGTGCGCATTGTCGTCGTTGGCGAAGATTTCTTCGTTAATGCTAGAATTGAGGATTTCAAACGATCGAATGACAGCCCTCTCTTCTTCCTCTATTATGTTGCAAGTGATCGCGGAGAGTTTGGATATTGAATCGTAAACAGGTCCGGTGGAGGCGAAGCTAACAGAATGGTGTCGCGGATCGGACTGTCTAGCTTCCTGTGACTTGTGGCGGTGTTTGAAGCTCAGGGACGGTGCGGGGGGTACCTGATGCTGCTGGGAATCCAGTGTCACCTCGGAGTAGCAGCCCAGGGGGGCGGGAGACTCCATGGGAGAGCTCAGCGGAGTCCCGTTCGAGGAATTCACCCTCAGTCTGGAAATAACATTTTAATTCAATGAATAAGTTATTTCTTGAAGCATAGATTAATGTTTTTATTTATTATATTTTATCACACAGCTTAATGCAAACAAATTAAAAATACATAATTACATTCAACAATAATAAATCCAATTAAACGATTTCACAGTTAAAACATTTCAACAGAGATAGAAAACATTTTGAATGATGAAGTACGGAAAATTAGGCATTTGCAGGGCTCATGACCCGTCATTCACTATTTGGCGTACGCTTGAACATCCATACTAAATTGCATAATTTAAAAAAATGTTTTCAAGCGTTGGTGTTGGCGTTGTCTAGTATGTTAAATAATTCAGTCCTATGAATCTCACCCACATCAAAAAAGGTTTCAGCTATCCAGATTCCTAAGGGGGTTAAACCCAGTCTTTGTCGACTATTATTACGACAGTGGCTTCCGTGGTGTAGTGGTCAAGACGCTTGACTCACACACGAAAGGTTCCGGGTTCGATTCCCGGTGAGAACACAAAAAAATAAAAATGTATTTTTTTTCAAGCCTGGGTGTTCTGAGATGTAATTCACCACTGTAATTGGGCCTCCTGGCCTGTTGTGGTGCAAAAATAAATAAATAAAAAATAAAAAAATAAACAATTATTTGGACAAACTCGAAATATTGTTGACTTAACAATGAACTGATATAACAATGTTTGAGTATGTCCAAATGCTTGCAGACTGGCTGGATTTCCTCCCTAGGGAGTTATTCATATTTAAATTTATTTCAACAGAGGGAAAACATTTTTGAGAAGGGAATATGGAAGTCTAGGCATTTACAGGGCTTATGACCTGTCATTGGCTGGTTTAAGTGGCCACTTTACACACTGTAACAGTCACCATTCTGCCCATGTTTGAACATCCACATTTCCTCAACTCTTCCATCTGTTGACTTTTGTGAAGTCAAAGAGCTGAAACCTTTATCACGTGGGTGAGATTCATCCGGCTGAACCAAATCACCTACTAGGCAACGCCTGAAAACAATTTTTTAAATTTTCATACTTCTTCTTTTTCCAGGTAGTTAATTGGAAGTCTAGGCATTTACAGGGCTTAAAGTGGCCACTTAAACCAGCTAATGACAGGTCATAAGCCCTGTAAATGCCTAGACTTCCACATTCCCTTCTCAAAAATGTTTTCCCGCTCTGTTGAAATAAATTTAAATATGAACTGATATATTCATTATTAAAAAATGTATATTGTTTGGTTATGAACCTACATTTGCCTAAGAAGAAGTGTTTGCCAGACAGCTTTGAGGTCCGTGGTTGGGGCCCGAAGTACAATGGTTCGAGTCCTCGCGCGAACTGGAGGACCGCACTTCATGGTCGGGCTGGTCGCTCTGCCGGATCCTACCCCTATCCTGAATTCTGTCGCTGCAAATATAAATAAAACGTCACAAAACATATGGCACACAAAGCATGGATCAGTTTTCGTGTATAATTAATAATTTCGACAAAATATGTGAATTACTGTTATTTCGACATATGTGGATTTTTAAAATATGTGGATTATAGTAATTTAGACATAAAGAGCTGAACCCGGCAATGCTTTGCTATTGCTAGATTTGAGTTCTTACTAAATAGATTAAATGAACACAATCGAAAGTTTATTATTCGAATCGAAATCGAATCGAATCGAAAATTATTGTTTTTATTCCAATTTCGATATGTACGTACTCGGGTACATTATTATTTTTGTGTTTCGGTTTAGATAAATTGTGAGGACAGAGAATTTTGATAAATAGGTGTTCGAACATTGTTTTTCTGTCACTGTCTTGCAAATGCCTCCTCGATAATAAAAAAATAACCTGTGTCCATTTTTTTGTATTCGAATTCTCGGCGAATGCAACCCTGCTGATGGATAAAAAAAACATTTACGCTCCTAACTTTTTTTTTACTTAATAAATTGAAGATTTTATGAGCTATTAACCTTCTCGTGGCAAAGACGTACATTTATCTGAAAACCGCAAGTGAATCGGTGCGGTAATTATTCAGTTCATCGAGGAAAACATTGACATTGCCTTTTATATATACATAGATGTGTGGATTATTGTAATTTCGACATAATGTGTGGATTATTGTAATTTCGACATAATGAGTGGATTATTGTAATTTCGACATAATGAGTGGATTATTGTTATTATTGGATTACTGTTATTTTGACATAATATATTATGTCACTAAAAAGATGTTATATTTGGATGCTGCAACGCAGGTTGAGCGGTTAAATGGCCAACTGTGAAAATGGCGTCGCGGGATCGATTCCTCGCCAGTAGCACGAAAAAAAAAGAAACATTTTTTCCTCAATTGGTCTGGGTGTTATATTATAGTACATAAAAGGGTTTTAGTGGCACATAAAGCTTGGATCGGTTTTTGGGGTTTCATTTATAATTAATAATTTCGACAAAATATATGGATTACTGTAATTTCGACATGATACATGGATTATTTAAATATGTGGATTATAGTAATTTCGACATAATGTGTGGATTATTGTAATTTCAACATAATGTGTGGATTACTGTTATTTTACACAAAATATATTATTTTTTCCTCAATTGGTCTGGGTGTTATATTATAGTAAATAAAATGGTTTTAGTCCCATAAGGAAGTTAAACGCTACGGGAAATTGAATAATGTTATCTTACACGCAATAAAAATTCGAAATAAAAATTATGAAAATTATTTTTATAAATGTGAATTAATTTGAACGACGTCACAAGTTCTTGTGAATCAACCAATCAATGCTAGAGCTGACATGTATTGTGATAGATTTCCGGTTTCTGAGAAGCCATTTTTCTATGCGGTTTTACTTTTAAATGTCAGAACAACTCACAGATAAGAACAAGTAAGTGTCGTCAAGGGCGGAGTAATTTCAAAATAAAAAAAATCATAGCGATGTGAATATGGCACACAATTTTTTTTTTGACACTCTAATATTTTTTTAAAAACCACTGTATTTTCTCATTGTGGCAGATAACAGTGGTTCGAATCCCACTCTGCCAATCCGGAATTCAAAATATTACCTGCAAGGGTCTGCCAACGACTCTCTGTGGAGTTAGATCACTATTGATATCTGTACTTACGCCTTTTCCTAATGCTAAAACAGGTCTCCGAAATGTTGGCGATGGGCAGAGGTTCCTCAGTGATGAAAAGCACCCGGTCCCTGGAGACGGTGGCAAACAGCAGCAGGTCGGAGAACAGCAGCGCCCAGTGCGAGCGACAGGCTCGACCTTCCACTCTGAACAGATCGCCCCCAAATATCCACTGGCGACCAGGCTTGGCCAGCACAAAGGGCTGGAACAAAAAATACATGTTTATGAAAACTTGATTTAACAGATTATTTTGGAACAATGTATTGTTTGTTCATGTTAAAGTTATAATTGAGTAGACATATTACAACAGAGATGAAGAAAATTTAAGAGAAGGTAATATAGAAGTCCAGGCCTACAGGGCTTATGACTTGTCAACAGCTGGTTTAAGTGACCACTTTACGCACTGTGTAACATTCACCATTCTGCCCATATTTGAACATCTATATTCATTTAATTATTTCATCTGTTGATGTTTGTAAAGTTAAAGAGCTGAAACCTTTATTTATGCGGGTGAGATTCATTTAATTGAATTATTTCCCTTACATACTAGGCAACGCCTGAAAATGTTATTTTTTCAATTCAATGAAGAACAACAAGAATTATAGACATTACCACTAGAGGAGTGTTCGGCATTTTCTTCCCTACTTTTGTTAACCGGAGAGGTTGCTTTTGACCACTAAAAATAATTCGGCTTAAATGAATTCATAAGTAATATGTTCAGCAGTGATTGAGTTGAGGTTCGAAGGTCGTGATTGCCGAATTCGTTCATACGTGGTCTAAAAACTGAAGACTGAAGGCTTTTTGTGGACACCATTGCATGTTCCAAGATGGAAACTGACACGCAATTGTTTATGTTATCACACGTTGTATATCAATCGTCATCTTGACTGTAAAGATGTTCCCTTATTTCCATTCCTATTGTTTATGTTTTCTATTTTATCCATTTCTATAAAGGTATCCATCTATCTCGATGATTTAAATTATAGTTAGTTGAACTTACTTTACATCTCGTGAATACCAATCGACTCTCCAGATCTGCAACAGAGAGTAAAGGTCTTCCTTCACCAACTGGACCCATTAAGCCAGCGGCTGCAGTCACGTCGTGATAGGCAGTCTAAAAGAAAAAAAAATCGTGGTTTTAAGAAAACTCAAACTGAAGACCGAGCAAACATAAATGCAAGAGAGGCAGAATTTGAAATGAAAGAAAGGAAACTGTATGATTTTTTAGAGTTTTAATTCTAATTAATTTTCATTGCACCAAAATACCATTACAAACAAATCAAATATTTAAGGCGTTAAATCAGGCCTGGAGCTCTTGAGCAATGGTTCAATAATTCCCAATAACAAGAGTATTTGCCTCTTTGTTTTCACTGGTATGAAAGATGTCGATCTCCAAAGTAATCATGTTTAGCTGCCTGAATGCTCTTCCAATCGGCATTACCAGAGGCAAGTAAAACAATCTGTGCTGACGCTGACGGAGAAATCCATCAGTAACATTAAAAACATACTCTCCAAAATTACCGAGTTGACGAGAAACATAAATCAGTTTGAAATGTTAACACTAGGGTATTTGACCCGGGTTTCCCCGAACCCGAAAACAACGGGCTTTCAATGATTTTCTGAACCACCCGAAAACCTGTGAAATTTTTAATGTAAATCCAGGTTTTTGGGTTCATAAAATCTTTGAAAACCCGCGGTTTTTGGGTTCGGGAAACCCGGGTCAAAGACCCTAGTGTTCACACCCCACACACACGCAAAACAATACATAAAATAATGAATTTATTATAATTTTGCTATCCTTTGCCGTTTTTCACATAGCGTAATAGCTAATACGCTTACCTCACGCATGAAATGCACCGTGTTTGATTCCCGGTGAGACCACAAAAATGAAATGTGATTTTTCTCAGGTTGGGAGTTTTCTACTGAGAAATTCAGTTAAATATTTCTTATTAAAAAAAAAATATGGATAAATCTTGTATAAAAAAAGATAAACAATTGCAAATGAGCTAGTACTCGTATTTGGTGCCATATTCATCGACGAAATGACTCACGCAATCAATGGCATACATTACGAGTTTCCAATCGACCGAGGCGCAAAGGGCCGATTTATTGAGTTCCAAGGGGCCGAATTTACTAACTATTTACCTGCTAGTGATATTTCGCATCGTGAAGCGGCCATTCGTGGTTAGCGGCATATTCCTCAATTTCACCACGAAATGACCGTTCTGTTAGACAACATATTCCTTTACGTCACTATGAAACGACGCTAGTGTTCAGTGACATATTCCTTAACGGTACGATGAAATGGCGCTAGTGTTTGGCGACGTGCGCTTACCGAAAACGATAAGGGCAGGTCTGAAGATCATTAAAACGTAAATAAGATGTTGTTATAAATTAAATATTACAAACAGAATTATCTTCTTTTTAAAAAAAAAAAAGAATACAATTCTATAAAAAAAAGGTTCAACTAAAGTTTAAAGTATTACCGAAAGCATAATTTAACGTAGAAATAAAAGAAAATGTCACAAAAATGCATGTGATTTAAAATGCGTGTATTTCTTTTAAAAATCAAACAAATAAAATTTAGCTTCAGCCACTTTCACGTTGAACTTATTATCTTTAAATTGTTACAATAAATTTTAATTCAATACTTAGTCTTCATTGAAATTCTAGATACCTAAGTTTAGTCTAAATTTGAAATGACGTAATCTGCCGGTCTAAAAGTAATTATATTTTAGTTACATAAATCTTGAATGTATACTTATTAACAAAAATACATTAAAAAAATATTGTTTCTACATAATTTACGTTTTATTATTTTTTTATTAAAAACCATTCGTTTTAAAATGGCAAAATCGTATGCTTTACTAATTTTGCGTTCGTTTTACCAGACTACAGCCTTAACGTCGCGATGAAATGACGCGAAGTGTTTGACGACATGTTTCATAATGCCACGCTGAAATGACTCTTCGTACCTGCAGGTCCGCGACCAGCCGAGACAGCGCCCTCTGGTCCGGGTGCGCGGGGCCGGCAGCCGAGTGGGCCGCGCGCAGCAGCCGCAGGAGCTCTCGGAACTGCTCCAGTGGCTTGTGCACAAGCTGCGTGACGTCAGGCCTCCGCGAGGGGATGGCCGGCTCCGTGCACAGGCGCGTGAAGGCGCCGCCCGCCTGTCGGGACTTCAGTACCTGGACCGCCGAAAAAGTACTTTTGTGCACACAATTTGTATTTAGTTAATTAATTCACGTGATATGAATACGAGCGTAAACAAAAAAGGGAATGATAATGACGATTACACTTTATTTACTTGTTTTGTGTCAAGGAAAATGAATATTACATTGATCTGTTTGAAAAAGAACCAGGATTCTGGATGACAGTTTTCGGCATGATTTTTTACATTTACATTTTTTTTTGCATTTACATTTTTTTGCACCACAACAGGCCAGGAGGCCTAATTACAGTGGTGAATTACATCACAGAGCACCCAGGCTTGAGAAAAATCACATTTTTAATTTTTGTGTTCTCACCGGGAATCGAACCCGGAACCTTCCGTGCGTGAGTCAAGCGTCTTGACCACTACACCACGGGGGCCGCCTGATGGCTACTCTCGTGTAAAAATACAGAAAAGGGAAATCGAATGGAGTTAAATTAAATTTATTTTAAAATTCTTGTGAGCTGTAAAATTAGATGTAAGGATGGAATTTTTTGATTTTTTTTTTGTTTTTTTACAATATCCATAAGAGGTAAAACAAATTATTAAAAAAATAAATCATAATAACATTTTAATAGTAAAAATAGTAAACAAAAAATCCCACAAAGGCATAGCCTGTTTGTGGGTATACAAGAAAATGTTAATGAATTTTGCTCCTATAATAAATAATGGACAGTTATAATATTTTTGTGTAACATAAGAAAGAGAAAATAAAATATTCTGTAAAAGATTATAAGGTTTTTTTATAGTAATTAAAAAACGAAATAAAAAATAAAAAAAACATAAAAATATTCCTTATTAAAGGGCAAAAAAATATATCATAGAAAAAAAGGGTTCAATCTTTAGTTTGAATCCAAGATAGTGCGTGTTTTTTAAAAGAAGGGAAATTTTAAAAGTTTGGAATCAATTATCAATATTTTGTATTTAGTTAAATATTTAGTTTTTTCACTATCAACATAATTTTTTTTTTTTTATCAAAATAAGAACCATCTGTTACATTTTTATTGTAAAAAATATTGGATATTAAATACGTTTGGTACTCAATTTGGTATTAAGGGTGTGTTATAATCAATAATAAATGTCTGTGTATTTAGAAATGTAAAGCCTTAATAAGATCATGAATATGTAAACGAGTCTCGGCCTCGTAGTGTAATGGTCAGCGCGTTTGCCTGCCATGCAAGAGGTCTCGGGTTCGATTCCCGACATAGTTGATGTGAAATATTTATTTAAAACTGTGTTTTAACACTAGAATATTTCAGAGTTCCTAGTTATCTGAAGCGTAAGACTGATCATATTTCCTTCATGAAACAAAAATGATCGAGATACACTGCGATTGGTGTACCAATGCAGTGCCTTATGCATCATAAGATGCGGAAAAGGAATGAAAAAGAAGAAACGAGGGTAATTTTATTTAATTATTTTTTAAGTTTTGTAATTTTCTCAAACTGAACGGTTTGGGTAGGTAGAAAGAAATTTCCTTAAGGCAACATGCCCGCCTTTATATGTATATGTGGTAAATTGTATATGCATGTAAAGTGTTAAATAAACAAATGTTTTTTTTATAAATAAAGACAATAATACCCGTATGCAGAGACAAACCTTAAGGTGAGGAAAGTACATTCTATTGTCTTCACCTTCGGGTTATTCTCTGCATTTGAAATTAGAATGTACTTTCCTCACCTTAAGTTTTGTCTCTGCACACGGGTATAAGTCTATTTGTTTTTTAGTTTTTGGTGATGACAAATTTAACTATTTGTGTTGGTCTGTAAAACAAAGATTTATTTTCATTTTCATATTTAGAATTAAAACACCAATTACATTATCATAAAGTTTTAAACATTACCTGTAAAACAAAATAACGACATTTAAAGTTTATTTGTCGATCTTTCTTTAATAACCAAACTAAATTATTTTTCTAATATTTTCCCCACTTAAATGACAGCCGCCATTACCAATTTTCTCTCGCTGGCGCCACCTATTGACTTAGCCAAGTCAACACACAATCACATTTGAAAAGCGCGCCATAATTCAAGCATAAATGAATCTTAAGCTAGGGTTTCCTAGGAGAGCGGCGCCCGTATCTTAACGGCCGTAGTGAAAGAAGATGAGGTGGACAGCCGTCGTAACGGTGACTAGAGAGTGGTTTCCTAGGAAAACGATGTTGATAACACCGTTAAAAAATAAAACCACTCTCTAGTCACCACTACGACGGCTGTCCACCGCATCACCGTTCACTACGGCCGTTAAGATACGGGCACCGCTGTCCTAGGAAACCCTAGCTTTAGACCTTATTTCTAGGTAGATATTTCTTTACATTAATAAATATATTTTTTTTTTTTACATAAATCATAAAATATTGATACATGCAGAAAGCAATTTGTAAAAATGATTCTTTCATCCAGGAAGACAGCCCTAAAGATGGAGGGATCTCAGCATGTATCATATAAAAGAAAATATAGTTTTATAGTTCCATAATACTCTAACAAGTTCCATAACACTAAATACTTGGTTGTGATTTGATGGTTGTTCTAATCTAATCCATGTTGCGTCTAAACGTATTGGACTTTGGATTTGCCATCGATGTATACACTGTATAAACTAATTGGTTTTCAAATAAAACTGTCATACCAGTACGCAGTCCGCTCTCTTAAGACCATTACAGTAAGTCTTGTAGAGTGAGATGATGGTGGCCATCTTTGACAGGTACACGCTCGCAACCGAGTGAAAGTGGATCTCGCCATCTTCCATCACTAGCTGCTCCAGGATGTCTTCGGATAACCTCAAAAGCTGAAAAAAAAGAATTACAACACAAGTATTAATCAGTGTAAAAAATTATTTATTCTAAATTAGAGGTCCCTTACTGATATTATTTATTGCATTGAATTAAACCAATCGGTATGAAGAAGGTATATGATAAAAAATATGGTTAATGAATTTTTATACCAGCAAATGAAGTAATAAGCCGGTAACCTGATTCGTTGAGATAGTCAGTGTAAAATTTAAGAAAGAAGTAACTTGTCAGTCGGCTTTCAGAGCCAGAAGAGCGAGGTCGTGTTTACCTTGTCTGTTGCGTATCGTGGATTTCAAACAACGCGTTACAACTTTTTTTAAAAATAAATTAAAAGGTTCCTGTCTGTCCACATCCATCTTTTTCTACGGATTTGACACCGTGCACCTTTTGGCTCTTCCCAAAAATAAAAACCGCGCAAAAAGGAAAACTTTTCGAAACCGTTCCCGACTTTAAAAGGACCACGACGAGGCAGCTGAAGGCCCTTCCGAAAGAATCCTTCCAATCATTTAATCAACGTTGGGGTAGTGCATTGCTAGTAAAGGAGAGTACTTTAAGGAAAATAATTCAGTAAGGAAGTTCAGTGCTATGGGAAATTTTTAACATGTTTTTTTTTCTTAAAGACGGTAAAACTTAGAGCATTAAATTGTACGGCAAAGTTTCCCGATAATGTAAAAAAAATAAATTTAAATGAACTACTTAAAACGTGTAGGTTCTGTAATACAGCGGTTTAGAAAAGGTAATTAACTGTGTATTGTGAAAGATTTCCGGTTTCCTGAAAACCATATTTACCGTGCTGGATGGTCCGGCTCGAAGGATCATGTTGAGGATCCCTCGTTCCCACGAGGTGTGAAGAAATACCTCAACCCGAGAAGGATAATTTGGAGAGTGAACTGTATTGTGGGGGTATTTAATAAAAAAATATTTGTTTTTAAAATTGTTGACTCCCTTTCGTGCTGCTGCGGATATCCTAACCAATCTTCTGAACACATCCTGTGGTCTTGTCCCTTTCCCCTTCTCTATTATTACCGAATGGAGCTTCTCGCTACTATTCGTGGCCCTGTTATAGGTCCAGTCGGATATTCAGATCTGGTGGCTTCCAAAAAGAATTTCAAGGCTTTTAAAAAGTTTTGTAATCATTTTGGCGAATTGATCATGTCCAATCAATTTAATCCCAGTCAGTGAAGAATTCCCTTCCCTCTTCTCTCAATCCAATGAAGTACATATTATGTACTTCTGGATTACCTTCTTTCAGCACAAAGATGCTAAGGCTACCAGATTTCAGAGAGTTTCTTCAGGCAGCTTTTCTCGTTTGACAATGAGCAAATTTTCCGTGTATGTGGGCACCGCCCAGAAGACTTATGTCCTCAGATGCGGTGTGCGGTATGTGGTGGGCAAGCTGTTTTGTAAGGGAAAGAAGGTTGCGCAACTTGTTTAACCTGCTGACGATGAGGCGTGACGAGATGCTGAATCCTTGAGGAGAAGTTAGTGGTCTCGCGACGCTGGCACAGCTAGTATAAAAATGGCGGTCTATGTAGACGCTGGCACAGCTCGTTTTTAATAATTTATTCTAAGTACTTTACTTGTTAGATGTTCGTTTGGTACTAAAGATTTCATGTTTTTTCCGGCATTCACAAGTAGAATTATTGTTACGTGGAGTTCGCTAAAAAATGGGAAGTGGTACGGATGTGGATAAGTATAAATATTGTTGAGAGCTGGTCCGATCAACTCTGTAATAAAATTATTCGAGGTATTTTTTTACAAACCGAATGAGATTAAAAATTCATCAAAATACAGAAAATGCATTTTTGCATTTGAGCTTACCTCTTCGCAGTTTTGAAAGAGCAATTTGTGTTCTTGCGGCGTTAGGATATCAGTTCTGGAAGAAAGCGGCACTACGAATCTCTCCATCCCAAAATGTAAGGCCTGGGCGTAATGTTGTTCCCTCAGCACGAGGGCGTGGAGGGCCCTGCTGACCTCGCTCGGGCTGCCAGATGCGGTCGCCGCGCCCAGGGCAGAGAGGCTCTGCAATTAATGCATGGATAACATTAGAATCAGAAGTTCGAAGCGGAAATATTGCGTTTCATAAAAAGAAACAAAGCAGACCAACATGGACATGGAAGTCCCCCACCACTTACCCGGATACTTTTTACAGGTCCTCTTTTCAGATCCGCACATAAATAAACTCAAATTTTAAGCTTTAAAGGACGGTTAATTCCTTTTTATATTTTACATTCTTTGCGCATAAAAAACTGCGTTATTTATAGTTAATATTTACTGCTTTTCATTTAATCCCTTACACCTGTAGATATCGGCGACTTGTCTGTCACCATCGTCATTCCCTTTTCAATTCTAATGGTGCATAGGGCACTGCATTGGTAAACCAATTGCAGCGTATCTTGATCATTTACGTTACATGAAGGTAAAATAATCAGTCTTACGCTTTAGGTACCAGTTTAGGGACTATGAAATATTTTGGTGTGAAAACACCCATTTAAATAAATATTTCATATCAACCATGTCAGGAATCGAACCCGAGACCTCTCGCAAGGTAGGCAAATGTGCTGACCATTACACGACGAGGCCGACTGTCTGTCACCACTAATCTAATTGATTTTTTTTGTGAACAAATTTGGACCAATTTTTCTGTTGACTAGTCTGTTTTAAAGCCCTTTAAAGCGCACTTTTCTTGTATTTGAATATTTTAATAAAATTAAAAAAATTCCAAATTGTGACGGCAATAGGGTATGTTAGTTCATTAGTTTGTTAGTAAACTGAAATAAATAAGTTCGATCGGGCAAACCAAAGTAATCTTTTTTTAATTTAATTTTTTTAAATATATATTTGGACCCCTGTATTTAGTAGCCTTACGTGTCATATACAAGGCTAAGGTACTTAGAAAAAAATCGTATTTGTTTGTCTTGGAAATGGGATGTTCGATCACTGATTTTGGTTTACTACCTTTATGAGTCCAATCACCATTGTTGCAAAGTTCAAGAACAATGGCGCGTGATAACTTCTTCTAACAACAGTGGATATATGTTAAGGACATTCCATGTTTCCTGCATTCTGCTTCAAGATTATGGCGTTGTAAACTAAAAAATGGGCACTGAAATGTTCGATACTCGTGAAGAAATATCATCGCATGGACAATAGTCATCATTCCTTAATTTAAACCTATATAGGTAACTTCTCATAGCTCCGTGTCCGGTAAAAATTTGGGTCGTTTCGAAAGTACTTCGGTGATGATGACGGAAGTTTGCTGCATCAGCCAGCGTTGGGTTTAGTGATTTTACCTGTAGAAGAAGCGCGGTAATGATCCTCCCAACGCTGCTGCGTATTTTGTTTTATACAGCGTTTAGCAAGGCTAGGGGGAAATTCTGAGAAGAAAGGTGCCGTTCTTTTACAAGTTGCGGCTCTTGCTCCAAACCAAAGTCATCGCCACTCCTCCACCAGGGGTGGTATTCTAAACGCTCTCGCGGCCGTATTATTGTGCCGCAAAAGCGGTTCAGAGTAGTTAGGGTGCTAACACAGTTAGCAACCTTTCTTATGTTATTTTGTCTGTTTCAATGACATCTCATCTCTCGAAAATAAAAACAAATCAAACCTAAAAGAAAGCCATTATTTTAAATAACTTGGTGGTTATTTTGTAGAACTCGGTATTACAATTTTACTAATTATTATTTTAATCCTTTGCCATCTCAATTCTCTACGACTAAGCTACGACCTGTAGCTCAATCACAAATAACTATCACCGTGCTTAAAAACATGCTAAGCATTTGAGCGATCACAATGAACAATAATTATCATATTTGAATTTGTTGCAACAGAGAGGGAAAACATTTTTGAGAAGGGAATTTGGGAGTCTAGGGAAATGCCTAGACTCCCATATTTACTTTTCAAAAATGTTTTCCTCTCTGTTGCAACAAATTTAAATATTAACAACTCCCTAGGAAGAAAATCCAGCCAGTCTGCAAGCATTTGGACATACTGCAAACATTGTTGAATCAACTATCTGGCAAAAGAAGAAGTATACAAAATTGGAAAATTGTTTTCAGGCGTTGCCAAGTAGGTGAATTGGTTCAGCCGGATGAATCTCACCCATATGATAAAGGTTTCAGCTCTTTTACTTCACAAAAGTCAATAGATGAAAGAGTTGAGGAAATTTGGATGTTCAAATATAGGCAGAATGGTGAATGTTACCCAGTGTGTAAAGTGGCCACTTAAACCAGCCAATGACAGGTCATAAGCCCTGTAAATGCCTAGACTACAATTTTCCCTTCTAAAAACGTTTTGCCTCTCTGTTGCAACAAATTTAAACACGAACAACTCTCTAGGGAGAAAATCCAGCCAGTTTGCAAGCATTTTGACATACTTAAAACATTGTTGAATGATGAGCATGCTGAATTAATATTAATTATTCCTGTATCAACACATTTCCTAGAATCCCAAATTTTGATAACAATTTTTTATCTGAAATCGAAATATATTTTTTAACAAGAGACTTTTGTTTGGAAACAACTATAAATAAAATTATAGAGCCTTTATTGAACGTAGTTATGCAGAAAGCAACCAGCCGTAGAAAGGCGAAACAGAGATAATAGCGCGTTTGTGAAAACAGTGAATAATCAAATTTACACAACAGTTAGAATGTTTTTGATTTTGACAAATGATAAACAATTAATACATTAGTTCTTTTGTATTTCAAACAAGTATCTAATTACGTATTTGAACAGTTTTAGAGTTCTAGAGCTGTGGGTATTTTCTGCAAATTGAGAAAAGCCGTTTTTGATATTAACACAATATTTAGAAGATGATGATTACAGTTTTTTAAATAAAAGCGGTCTGGCTGTTTTAAGCAAAACATAGAATTGACCTTACTACACAACACCAATATCTTCTTTTTTTTTTAAATTGTGGACTGGCCGCTTTCTGCATAACTTTGTCCAATTGCAAATAATAAGTCTAATTCAATCAAACCGTGTTTAACAAACTTTTCGTATTTTCTTTATTTAGTATGCTTTCATGTTTTATTTATTTTTTCTTGTTTTTTTTTTTAAAAGGGTTATTTGAGATCACTCCGTGTGGTCCGTTGACAAAAAGGTTTTTTCAAGACAGAGTTAACAACAAAAACATTTTATTTTCATATTTATGTGTTATTTCCATTGACATAGTTAAACATAGACATGCCCTATAGAGTAAAAAAAATTGCAAAAGTAGCGACACGAAAACGAACACATAGTTACAGTTATTTAGTTTGTTTATTTACACCAGGGCTGCATCCAACGATCATGCATGATGTATACTACCAAAAATTGGAGGAAAGTCATTTTTGGTAGTTGTAAATAACTCACAATTAGAAAATGGGAATCAAGTTGGGATAGAGTGGAATTCGAACCACGGACCTTTTAGCAGTGAATGCGAGACACTAGCCACGGGACCATTACCAGATTCAAATGCAAATGGGCAGAACTGACCGAAATGGGGAAGAGAACTTGAGACGTCACACGCGGAGTCAACTCAAAAATACATATTTTTAAAATTATATATTTATAATACGAATTTTTTTTTGGTTTGGTTCATTAGTCTATAAACAAGTAAAAAAAAACCGCAGAACTTCCCTATCGTTCAAGATATTTAAAAATCGGTAGAGTTACCATCGGATTCGGTAATCAATAGATTGCTACTAAAATCGGTAGATCTACCGAAAAATCAGTTGAGTTACCATCGAATTCGGTACATCGGTAAATTGCTACTAAAATCGGTGAATGTACTGAAAAATCGGTAGAGTTACCATTGAATTCGGTAGGTTGCTACTAAAATTGGTAGATCTACCAAAAAATCGGTTGAGTTGGCAACACTGGGGGAGAGACCATCGCAGGAGACTGCTACCAGATATAGCATGCTTTTTTTTATTGTTAAGTTAATCATAATCCCTTTTCTAAAATATTGTATCCTAACACACAAAGGGTTGTTGGTCTCGCAGAGTTTCAGATACGTTACTATTTTTTTGTATTATGTGCTAACAAAAATTGTGTCCCTTTTTTTCAAATTTAATAATGATCACCAAAAGTAATACAAAATGGTATTGGAAAAAAGAAAAAAAAATACGCTAAATAGATTAATCAAATAATTTTTATTCTCTCAGACTGTCAGGCTGCTCTCAAAGCTCTGAACTCTGTTAAGATCAATTCAGAATTAACCTTGGAGTGCCTACGGGCGCTTAATTGTGTCGCTGAGTGACATTGATTTGGGTACCTGGACACTCAAACAGATGAATTGGCAAGGCTGGGAGCTGAGACAGCCCCAATAGGCCCTAAACCCTACTCTGGGTTGCCTAAATTAGCTTCTCGTAATGAGCTTAAGTCCATGGGCCAAGAAGCAGAGTGCAATGCTGTGGGGAAAAGTACATGGTCAGCACCATCCAAAGAAACTGATAAAAGGGTACTCGCAAAGTTTTGATTTTGACTTAATAAAATAAAGCTCAGCCTCATCAAGTGAGGGTTGTCACTAGAGCCTGCCCAGGGCACTGCAGATTGAACAAACACCGCGCTAGAATGAACCTTTCCCAAACTTCTAGATGTAGGTTCTGCAGTGCAGATAAGGAAACACCTATACACATTTTATGTGAATGTGATGCTTTACATCATAAAAGGAGTCTCATCCTCGGGGGACTACTGGTTAAACCTGAGGATGTTAAAGATATAATAGCCCGATACTTTACGGATCTGGGCTTGGAGGGGAAGATTTAACAAAATATAAACTCTCGCCTTCCACACAGTAGCCAGGCTCTTTATAGACCTGGGCTCGGAGGGTGAGAACTATTCACGGAGACCCGTCACAATAGATCTTTACAGGTTGCAGTGACGTTAGGAGATTACATAGCACTGACTAGGAATAAGAACAAGAATACGTAGATTATTTTATTTGATTTCAAGCTTTCAAAATGGAATATCAAGTGAACGAAAGTCAGCATTTTAGACACCTCCTTTTATTCGTGTTCAATCTAGAAAATGAAGGAGAGATCAAAAAAGGAGAATAAGGAAAATACCCAATCGAATAACTTGTTGTAATTCGATCTTTTGATTTCTTCATTCGGACACTACCTATAGTGGGTAACATACGTACTTTGTTAAACAAATTAATTATTAGGGAAAGTATAAAATGGTACAAAAATAATAAAATAATAAAAGAAAATTCTACAACATTTATTAAATAAAAATAGAACACAACATAAAGAGACAAAAATATAATAACGGAAAGAAATAAATAATAAAACGAATTAACAAAAAGAATTAAAATTATTGCAGCTGTGCATAAACTATAAAATAATTATGGGCTGCTACTTCAGAATTAAAATTATTTTAATTAATAGTAAATTAATTACAAAACGGTCATGTTATTCATGTATCTCAAAATAAATTAATGATTTAATAAAAGTTTCAGCATGGTTGACAAAATTCAACATTTTGAATTCAATTTTTATCAAACATCAACATAAAAGGAATTAAACATATTTTACAGTGTGTAAAGTCACTGAATAGTCATATATTAATCCCTCTGAAAGAAATTCTCCAAAAAATGTTGAAATAAATTGTTGTATTCAATCGTTTGAGACAAAAGAGTAATGCAAAGATAGATTTACATTTTTTTAAACCAGAATAAATTAATTACGTCTTATATCTAATAAAACAAATACATTAAAATATTTTAACTAAAATTAAGTAAACTTATACCCAAACATATTAAATAATACAAATAAATAAGACGAAAGTACAATTAAATAACAATGTTTTAGAGAGAAAAAACTGGCCGAAAAATAATAAAACATTTTTCTTAGACTAGGTAAATCTATAATAAATAAAACAAAAATAGTAATTCTTTTTTTGTAATTTTTGCAGTTATTTTGATCCGGCGTTTTTAAATATAGTTTATTGTGCCGAGTGTCTGCTAAAGGAACATGGCATAACAACTTAAAACAATGCCGTCAAAAAGCACGATACAATATTTCCCCAAAGCTTTTAGCGAAATAAAAAATAATACATAAAATTAAAATTATTGTTTAAAAAGCAGTTTTAATTAACTACAAGATATATGTTTTATTTAAACAACTTAAAACGCATATTATCAATCGTTAGATTGTTTTTTTTAGCTTTTCATACAAATCAAATGAATAAATTTAGTAAATTGAAATAAAAATTGCCTAAAATTTCGCTAACTCCAATAAATTAAAAATGGCACCATAAAGTTGTAAATTTGTAAATTTTAACTAGTAATTTAGAATAAATTAAACGCAAGCACGTCAAAACACCAAGGAATAAATTATAATTAAACAAAAAACATGAATGCATTTCATGTTTTCAATAGTCCAATAAATTTGTAGAATAGATATTTCTACAACCTAGTTCAAATAATTACAATTTAAATCATAATTAATAATTATAAGCCGCAATTTGTGTACCAATACAGTGCCCTATGCACCATTAGGTATAACTTAGGGCAAAATAAAGAACTTGTATTTAATAAACATCTCATATTTTTATTTAAGACTGGTTAAAACAAAAAGTGTTTTTACCCCATTATTCCATAGTTCCAGAACTGGAATCTAAAGCGTAAGTTTGATCGCCTTGCCTTCTAATTGAATGGTCAGAATTGATATACTAATTGATTTTTTTAATGAGTTCATATAAAATATATGAAACACCATATTTTTAAAATAAATAGGACAAACAATTAAAAATAAATTAATTTCCTAAAAAATAAACTTAATAACAATTTTACAGAAAAAAAAATCTACAAAACTATATACAAGACAAATAAAATTCAATAAATTAAAATTACTAAGACGTATGTTTTTAATTTCGTAAAAATTATAATTCAAAAAATGAATCATATCAATAGGGGTAGAAAGGAACCATTTTGAATTATTCAAAAACAGTTTTCGGTTAACAACTAAAAAAATATATACAAAATTTTCTAAGCGTCGATGTCCCACTAAGCTTTAGTTTTTAACTGAAAGCATTATATATAGATATTATGTTTTGCGAATTAAATTAAGTAACTGTGCAGATTGATTAAATGAACAAAAGTAAAGCACATAAATAAATGTCTTGGTCCATGATTTAAGAAAGTACTTAACTAAAATAATAAATAACTTATTCTTAATTCGCACGAGCAAGGTACTATCTTAATAATATTTTTGTATTATAATACAAGTATTTTAAGGTACGATTTTCGTCTCACGTGCCTAGTTTTAAAATTAGTATAAATGACAAGAGATTTTTTATATTAATAGTTTTACTTGACTTGGACGCTACATTGTGTCCCAACGCAATGCCATATGCACCATTAGACGCTGATATAAGCAATAATGCACATGATGCATTGATTGACTAATGCATCCTTTTACACAATTATTCTCATTTCAAGGAAGAAATGGTTCCTCATTCAATCAACGTATCTTCTTCAAAAAATGGGAAAGATATCTCTGCTCAACTCTCCATTCATACGATTACCATTGCTATAATTATGAGTTTGTTTTTTTTATCGTGCAACGGATAATATTACAACACTTCTTTGATTCTCCTCATTTTCCTTTCGAACAATGATACCATTTCAATTAGTCTCTTACATTATCCGTTACTTTTCATAAAATATTAGCATTTCCACATTTATTAAATTCCCCATTACCAAACTTGTTAAATTATTATCTCATAAATTAATACTTGTTTGTTACATCAGCACATTTTTGTTAAATTTTCCTCTCAAACAAAAACACTATTCCCATTGCCACATTGGTTCAATTATCTATTTAAACAACGATACTATTAACTAATTACAACAGGGATGGAGAATACCTTAAATAAGGGAATATAGAAGTCTAGGCATTTGCAGGGCTTATGACCTGTCATTGGCTGGTTTAAGTGGCCACTTTGCACACTGTGTAACATTCATCATTTTGCCTATGTTTTTTGGACAAACTCAAATATTGTAATGAAACCAACTGGTCCAAGAAGAAGTTTAAAAATTGAAGAATTGTTTTCAGGCGTTGCCTAGTATGGAAAATAATTCAGTCAGATGAATCTCTTCACAACAATAAAGGTTTCAGCTCTTTAACTTCACTTAAATCAACAAATGGAAGAATTTAAGAAATATGGATGTTCAAACATAGGCAAAACGGTGAATGTTACACAGTGTGTAAAGTGGCCACTCAAACCAGCCAATGACAGGTCATAAGCCCTGTAAATGCCTAGACTTCTATATTCCCTTATTCAAGGTATTCTCCATCCCTGTTGTAATTTGTTAATTTTAATAACTCCCCAGGGGGTAAAATCCAGTCTTTTGTCTACGAACATTTGGACAAACTCAAATATTGTAATGATACTATTATTACATTGGCATAATTCTCTTTTCATTCAATAATACCATAACCACGCTTGTTTTACGTATCACTACATTATTTGTCCAATGTTTTTTTTTTGAAAAATGATATTTTTATCATATTTACACAATTCCACATTCATACAATGATACCATTACCACGCTTGTTCAATTGCTTTATACAATGATACCAATACCACAATGACGAATTCCACTGTTTTCTAATTCTTTTTTCTATTACCATACTATTAAACTAAGCAAAAATATTTTTTTTAATTATTTTTTGTGTGTTATTTACAAAGATATGATTTTTTAAAGTTACATTTATCAAATACCGCGCCAAATGACTGTAATCAGTGTGCCACTTTTCAGTGGTGACGTCATGAAACGTTTGGCGTTCTTACTTTCACTGACCGGACAAGAATCTATGGAATATTGCTTTGATTACTTCATTTAGTTGATCGTAATTTGCTCCATTTTATTTTATGGTTGTTTTTACGAACGTTTCGATTTATAAAACCTAGAAAGTTTACATAATTTCTGGTTGAAATGTCAAATTATACTCTTTTTTTTCTATGGTCAAAACGTTCCTTACAAGATGCCGGGGCTTTAACGCGGAAACCGGAAATACTCCACGTAGATATAAGGAGTGACGTTGTTATTTACGATTTTAAAATGAATACTATTTTTAACATAAAGTTTATATTTGATAAAAAGGAATCGATTCATTAGTTACGCAAACCTTGACAAAGAAGCTTGTTTGCTTTGAAACCGGTCGGTGAAAAATAAAAATTAGTGGTTAAAAACAAAGTTGTTTTATTTATTTTACTATTTTTAAGATTTTTTATTTATTTTTGCGTGGGTTTTTGAAATATATCATCCTACTCCAAAATTTTTAAATATTCACGTGTACACGAAAACATTTTTAAAATTTAATTTCGGGTCGGGCTGGAATTCCTCATTGTTCAATTCTCCTTTCATACAATGAAACCATTACTATACTTGTTCACTTCTCGTATACAAAAATACAATTACCACACTTGATTATCGCTTAACCACATTTGTTCTATTTTCCTTACATACTATCTCCAAACTTGTTAAATTCGTTCATACGATGGATTCGATTACACCTGTTCAATGTATAACCACATTTGTTCAATTTTCCTCTAAACAATGATCCTTCCCCATATTTGTTCGATTCCCCTTCACACGATGATGCCGTTACCAACCTCCCTCGTGAAGGCCACTTGGGTGAGCGTCGGCCGCTTCTTGCTGGCGACGCTGGTGGCCGCGGCGTCCGAGCGCGCCGTGTTGTTGGAGCACGCCGTGGAGGGGCGGCCCCCGCGCGAGCCAGCGGGCCAGTCCGCCGCGGGGGCCGGCGCGCGGGGCGGCGGCGCGGGCGAGTGCGGCGCCGCGTCGGACAGCGTGGCGTGCGACGTGACGGAGCCGCGCGGCAGGCGCGACGCGGCGGGCCGCGGCTCGCCGGGCGCGCGGCGGAACGTCTCGAGAATCAACTGCGTGCCGCTTGATCTAAAAAAAACGATTGTTTGTATTATTAACTTTGTGATCAAACGGGTAATCATTTCAATGAAACATTGTATAATGTACTGGTTATTTGATTAATGATTATTGCCCATTAAACGATGTTCAATTGCGATATTACCATAATCTAGTAAATTAATCTTCCTCCTTTCCCCCTTCAACATTTTTACAACTATTCCCTACCACAAACTCAAAAATATTTGTCAGAGCGTACTCGATATTTTGTCATTTTTGGAGATCTTGATAAACAAAATATTTCAATTAAAATTATCTAATATAACTAAAATTTTTAACCCACGTTCAAATTCAAATTACGAGCAACTTCTAACTCTTTTTCATTTTAATTCTCTGATAAAACGCCGCGTTGTTTTCGACATAAAATTTCTGTATAAAATATTAAACTATAACGTAGATACTAACCTCCTAATAAAATACAAATAAATGCGGGATTGAGAACACTCACGACATCGGGAAATATTAAAACTGCCTTTTATTTTGAATAAGACTACATACCACACACCTATGGCCCGCATGTGTCGGGAATATAATACATACTGCCGAAACAATAAAATTGTAATTTTTCATGATAAATCTCTTAGCTTTTGCGAATAATCTCTTAGGAATAAATCTTAGTGAAGAAGTACACACGTACAACTTATTTTTTATTGCATTGTATCCTGTATAAAAAAATATATGAAAAAATATGTATTACATCTTAATATATAAATCTATTTTGTGTAATTCTATAATTGAAGATATATAATATATGCATGTAAAATTGTATCGACGAATGCTTTCAAATTGTATGTTTATAGTATGTATCTTTGTTGAATTACCTAATAAAATAAAACAACAATAATTTTAAAAACTAAATATGGTAAATCACCGAAAACTCATTCATGAGAAGCCGGAAATCAGAAACTTATTTAAATAATACAAAATATTACAATTTGAACTTACTTGATCAGCGGTAGAACTTGGCTCTCTGGCATGGTGACGATATTATGCCTATCCACGAAGACGATGTAATCTCCCGGGTACAGTCCGGCTCTCTCTGCTGCCCTGCCGGCATCCACTCTCTCTACCCGGGGAGGTCTGGTCCACAGTACAGAGAAGCCGAAACCTTGATCAGAGCCCCGGTCAAGTCTGGATGGAGAAATTGACAAGATTATTTATGGTAATAACTCAAAGATGGCTGTCTTAAGAATTAAATAAGTTTTATCGTTCACACCCGATTAAAATGAGATAGTTAAATCGAGTCAGTTCGCGGTAGTTGGAGAAACTAAAAGAAACTAGACTCCGATGATACGGACACGGTCCACACGCCGCTCGGTGGACCAATATTGAGAAGGACCTGAGGAGGGAGCAGCTGACCAGTGAGATGACACAAGATATGAAGAGTTGAAGACTGCGTACCAGAAGGGCCGACTCTAGATGAACTGGGAAGAGGCAAGGAAGAAAAAGAGTATCAATCAAACTGCGTGTTTTTTTTTCTTTTTGATCGTTGAGCTAATTGTATAAGGAGGCATCTTAAATAATGGTGATCCCTCAATGAAGAGTAGCCACATTTTCCCGGTTTTTTAAGATATTAAACGGTTTTTGTATTCCGCAAAAAAATCTACTGAAGAAAGGATTAAAATAGAATTTTATGGATGCTCAAATTTCGGTAATACGGGGAAAGTTGCGGTGATTAGAATGACATTTGTCAGAAAAAGTGACGACATAACTTTGTAGTAACGTCAAAGGAGTTATTTATATTGACACACAAAAAATCATTCGTATCTGTTGTGTTAATTTATTTTTTCAATACAATGCTTGACACATAAATCAACATTAATATATAAAATCAGCTTTAAAAATGAACCTTATTATTAACGATGTTCTTACAAGGTTACATCATTTTGCAAAAACGTTAGAGATGGACAAATTGATCAATGTAAATTGATCGAATAAAAAAAAACTCATTTGTTCATGAAAAAAGTATAAATGTCTTTTTTTGTGAATAATTGTGTTAAACACACTGTAATAGGCTTGTTTTTGCGTTTTTATATCAATTTTCGGAAACAGAGTTTCATGATTGCATGAAATAACTGATAAAATCGATTTAATCAGTGATCAGTAATTTTCCATCACTAATGAAATTAGTTTGACAGCTGTCATTCTAATCAAGTAAATTTTAAGGACTATAGTTCATATAAAATCCATTCAAGATCCTTCGGCAAAATTCCGAAATACGTCTCCCATTCGCTAGAATCACTCAAGCACTCATTATTAATTAGCACTGTTCGATTTCTTTACGCCACGAAATCACCCCTGAGTGGCGCATGCTATCATCACTCAACTTAAACAGTTACTTTTTCATAGTAGTATCTCGTCTACCTCATAAATATATTTTATAAAAAATGGTTTATTTCGGTTATTACTGGAGTGGATAAAGCTTTAGGTATTCCCATCCGATACGCCCGCTATTTACGAAGGCACTTCGGGTATATTCCAGAACATTCCGAATGGATGACGCGTGGGGTATTTATGAATATGCAAGCCGGTCTACCAGAAAGTAATTGGTATTTATGACTGGTTGAAATTTCTCAAAAATTAAAAAAAATGGGGTTAGTTATGTAAAAAAATATCTGCACAATGCTCTCTTTCAGTACCTTCTCGTGGTTGTGAAGGGCGTGCGACCAGCGCGGCTCCCGGACGAGGTGGCCTTCCTCTGAACAGCAGCTGGAGCAGCATCGGGTCCTTCCACGGGGTCCAGCTCCAGGTACCTCAGGAACAGGTGCTCGTCCGCCTCGCGCTGCTGCGCGGCCAAGCGCCCGCCCAGGGGGGACCCTGACGAGAAAAGAGGAAGAAAATTACTAGGGTTTCCTGGAGAACTTAACTGCTGAGGCAAATAGATAAGAGGTTACTGTAGGTAATTACAAACACAAAAATATATGCAGAAACAAGATTTGAAAAATCGTTGAATCCGTATGACAGTCAATAACTCAGTGGAAGAGTGCTCTATCGACAGAGAGCATATTTAGCGCCGGATCTAAGGGGCTCTGGCGCCTGGGAACGGAAACTATGGTTTGTTTGATTCAAGGCACATTGCACCCCCTCAACAAATAAATTGCCTTTTTTTACACTCCGAGTTGGGGTTCAAAAATATTTTGTTAGTATCTTGAAGTTTAGTTTGTAAATTACTGATTTAAATTCAACAATTGCAAAAGTGGGTTTTGCATGTTGGTTTGCATGTTGGTTTAATTGGTGTCCTGGCGAAGAGACGGGTACGTCTCGAAACCGGTAGACATAGAAAAGTCGGTAAGTGGTTATGTACAAATATTTAATAACATTTATTGAAATTATATGTGTGCCTTGCTTAATGATTTGATTAGATTACATCTGACTAAATGTTTTTATATATTTGTATTTAACCATTATTTATTGACTTTTAAATGTCTTCTGGTTTCGAGACGTACATCGGCAGAACACCAATTTAACCAACATGCAAAACCCACTAATCACCTTTGCCATAGTTGTTGCACAAAAATATAAAACCAACACGGCATGCATTTCAATAAGCAATGTCCTATTTGTCACAGGAAACTCAATATTATTTCATTTTCGGAGATCCCGAGAGCCAAAATATTTCATTTTAATTTATCTAATCTGTAATACTTAAATATGGTTTAATAATTTTTTTATACGTTAAGGTTTACTTGAAGATTTAAAAAAAGTCATTGTAATATTCACAGTAGTTATTAGTTTTATATATTTATAATTTCGATATATTAATTAATTACGTGCAATCAACGCCAATTATATCACAAGAACGGGTGGGTTAATAGCTAATTGCATTTCTGATACAAGCAATATCATGAAATAATTTAATCAGTGAAGTAATTTCATTAGAAAATAGTGTGCTGTCTTGTCACACTTGCGAAAATTCATCAGTTACATACGCGGAATAAAACAATTCTTACTGTAAAACAAATTTAAATATACAATGCACAAATTCAAGCGGTTACCAGCAGGCCACAATTATTAATTGTCGCACACTCGAGAGATTTTATATGAACTGGCCAAAATTGAAATAATTACCTCAAATACGTGTTATCCTCTCTGGGGTAAAAATAAAAGCGAATCAGAACAAATTTCAGAAGAGACTGGTTGGACCAATGCCAGAGAGGGTAGTTGAATGGATTTAGTAATATTATCTCTGGGGTTTGTTTTGTTTGCCCGCGGATGTGAATTCAATTTTTAAATGAGGAGAAAGCAGTTCGATGCATATGTTTTGTTTTCTTTGGGGCTTTGTATACAATGATGAATGAACGTAAATTCTGTTCCCTTGCAGAAATTCTCATTTAAATTTATTTTTTTTGCACCACAACAGGCCAGGAGGCCCAATTACAGTGGTGAATTACATCACAGAACACCCAGGCTTGAGAAAAATCTTTTTTTTTTGTGTTTTTGTTGTCTCACCGGGAATCGAACTCGGAACCTCCCGTGCGTGAGTCAAGCGTCTTGACCACTACACCACGGAGGCCGCCAAATATGTAAGAGGATGTGTTTGTGTGTATTTGAATTCAGTCCCTTCTGGGAACAGCGTAATAATGGTAGTTTGTTCGTTTTTAAAAGATAAGTAAAATTGACCTTTTACTGTCAGAGTGACCACATTTGGTTTTCCATGGTGTCTGCAACTTTTTGTTTCAATCGCTTATCCTCAAAACATTATATTTTTTTTGACGTGTATTTTAAGTTCGCGACGGACCTCAGCTAAAGCAGATGTCAAATCATAAAAATAAACTTTATATGGTTGATTTTAATTCAGTGGCCATCCATATCATGTAGGTAACCTTATGAGTATCTACATGCTTAAGGGGGCCACAGCGTGCTACCATATATACCAATCTTAGAAGAAAAATAGCCGTATAAAAGGATAAATAAACTGATTAATTTAATAGGTGTTACACTATGAATTCGATATTAATAATGTTTTGGTTGATTTTTTTAGGACGTACGTAAATTTCCTTTAACGTGATTGATACGAGTATGCAAGTGTTCTAGTAAGAAGAAAAGAGAATTTTGTAGAAACCTTATCACTCTATTTTAATTTTGATGTGAAACTACTAATAAACGACTAATTAATTTTAAATATGAATCTGATTTTGTTGGATTCTATATTACAAAACGAAATTACTGAAACGATATAATGAATAACGAAGTGTAAAATAAGGGGCGGGGCATCTTAGAGTTTCTAAATTCTATCGTTAATGCAACCACGTGTTTGTTGGATCCAAAATGAATATTAAGTTGGTACCGGCCACAAAAACATAAGAAAACGAAATATAAAAATGAATTAAAGAAACATGTTTTCAATTTACTAGACAGCACATTTAAAAACTAAAAAATATGTATTAACCCTTACGGATTACTACATTCATTTTACAAAAATAATATTTACTTTTTTTATTCATACTCTGTTGTTTAAAATAATATTTTTTACATCTTTTAAAAAGTTTGTCTGAGTCTTTTGTTTGGTTTTGTCTGGTAGTTTATTGTATAATTTCAGTCCCCGGTTTATTAGTCTCGACTGTCCTTGTCTTGTTTTTGATATGATATTTTTCTGATATTCTCGTATTATGCCCATGTTTACTACAATTTTTTACAAGTTTTAGTTCTTCGTCTACAAGTACATTAGTGGCTAATTTATGTATAAATTTTAATGATTTTAGTTTAAAGAGTTCAGTTCTATTTAATTGTATAGTTTGTTTAAAAAGTTCTCTAGTTATTGTTAGATAGGGAAGGTCATATGATAACTTTAATATTTTATTCTGTTGTCTTTGTAGTCTGTTTATGTCATTTTGATATCCTGTTCCCCATAGTAGTTGCATATAACATATTTTAGTTTTTACATAGGCTTCATACATTAGAGTTTTTTCCGTTTTTGGAACAAAATTTTAGATTTTTAAAAAAAGACTCGATAATGTCGCCACTTTGCTAATTAAATTGCTGATAAGAATTTTCTATGTCAATTGTCTATCTATTGTTAGTCCTAAATATTTAAAATGTTCAATTTCAGTTAGTCGTTCAGAATTCGCATTACTGCATTTAAACAGTATAAATCGATTTAAATTAAATAATAAATTCAGCCTAGGAAAATATGACAGGAGAGGAGGTAACTCAAAGGAATAATGCGCCGTGACAGTCGTTTGTAGTCCTAAGGAAGCACGGGGAACATGACAAGTAAGGAGGTTAGTGTTATCGTTACCGTCCGACTGCGGTTGGTCCAACTGCGCAGCCATGGTAGCGGGGGCAGTGCGGCGCGGCCGGGCCGCATGCAGGCGGAAGGGGCCCGCGAGCGCCCTCCTAAGCGCATGCCGCACGGGGAACGACACGCATCCCAGGAACTCGCTGCGTCTGCGGACAAACATGACGGCGTTAGAAAAATAATAGTCGAGTCATCAACTGATAAATAAACTGAATTATTCGACATACATTTTATTTATTTATTTATTAAAAGAAAACAACAGCCATTACAAAAAAAAAAATATTTTCAAATAAACAAAAATTATAGGCCAAATATAGTTTTTTATACATTACTAAATGTAATGTCAAAAAAAGAAGAAAAAAGCGTCCATTGAAATAGTCACTCCGCATCATTCCACACGTAAAAAATAAACAAAATATTACAATAATAATGAAATAATAAAAAAAAATTACAGAAAAAGTTTTTTGTTTATTCGGACTTAAAAATCCTTTCTTACGTCGGCGGATCCATACGGAGTAATACGGAGTTATCAGTCCTCCCTTCTTTCTTCTTTCAAACAAGGGAAAATAATTACAATATTAAAGTGTACAAAAAAATAAAATATCAGGCAGGTAGAGTTAGATTAAATTATAATTATGTTTTTTAATTAGTGTTCTAGCTTTTTCTTTGCATTTGTTTAAAGTAAGAAAATATACATTTATTTCAGCAAGAAACGTATTATAATTATTTAAAATTCTAGGAAAAGATGCGTTCTTATTAATATTCGTGCTTAAAATACCAAAATGAAATAATTGTTGCAGCAGAGTTGTACGTTGAGGAATACAAATTTTAGTTTTAATTTTATATTTGAATCACTAACTTTGAGGTTATTCATTACAATAAAATAAATAAAACAACTTTTTTTAAACCACTAAATTTTCTAAAATTCCAAATAATACGAAACCAATCTCATACGGCGTAGTTTACATTTTGACCAATATTCCAATAACAGATACGAAAAAAATAATACCTCAATAACTTGACAGTTCAATTAAGCCAGAAGAATCTCTTCGCAACAATAAAGGTTTTTAGCCATTTTACTTCACTAAAATCAACATCATATTTACATTATTGTAGGCCTCGTGATGTAGTAGTCGGCACGTTTGTCTACCGTTCTTCGGTTTCACGTTCGATTCCCGACACGGTTGTCACGAAATATTAATTTAAAACGGTGTTTTTACACTGGAATATTTCACGGTCACTGGAATGGCCCCTGAAGCGTATGACTGATCATCTTACCTTCATGTAATAAAAATAATCAATATTCACTGCAATTGGTGTACCAATGCTGTGCTCTATACACCATTAGGTGTGCAAAGAGAATGTTTATTTTTTTAATAATGATGAATAGATGGTCAAATTGAAGAAATATGGGTGTTCAAACATAGGTAGAATGGTGAATGTTACACAATAAGTAAAGTGGCACTTAAACCAGCCAATGATAGGTCATAAGTTTTGTAAATGCCCAGGCATCCACATTTCCTTCTTTTAAACGTTCAAACGTCCATTTTCGTTGTAATTCGTGAATCTTAATAACTTCGTAGGGGGTGAAATCCAATCATTTGTCTACAAACATTTGAACACATGCAAAATATTGTGCTAAATCGATGTGTTAGTCCCAGTTTAAAAACCAACTTAATTCGTTTGGGATCTATTTTTTATTATTGTTATTTATTTATTTTTTTCCACATAATAAACAATGATTAGTAATAAAAATAACTTAACCTCCCTGGGGTGTTACCCGTGTCGAGGATACTTAACTATATATATTTTTTTAAATAAATTTACTTGTGAGAATATACAAAGAAGACCTAATAGCAAAATGTTCAGACAATTTTATACACTACGTATTTATGTTTATATTTTATTTATGTATACCCATATTATTATACATTATAATTGAAAACGCACAACAAAATAACAAAAACACACAAGGGAGTACCACAAGGATCGGTTCTCGGACCGGTTTTGTTTATTATATACATAAATGATATTGTCGAAACATTAAAATATTCAAAAATAAGACTCTTTGCAGACGATGCTTTAATATATATATCGGGAGAAAATTATAAAACAATTATGGACAGACTAAATCATGATCTCAATAGTGTATCACTGTGGCTAAAAATTAATAAATTAAAATTAAATGTTAACAAAACTAAATATATGAATATAGGAAACAAAAGAATAGAAATTACACCATCAATTGTAATAGAAAATGAAAAACTTAATGAAGTCACTGAAATTAAATATTTAGGTGTAATGTTGGATTCAAAACTTACATTTCACCAAAACACTAAGATGGTAATAAATAAGATTGCAAAAAAAATATCAATTTTGGGAAGGATCAAAAGATTTATTGATAAAGACTCCTGCAAAACTATTTACAAAGCAATTCTTGAACCACACGTTAACTACTGTAGTAGCATTTTATTTTTATCAAACAAAGAAAACATAGATAAACTAACTGTATTACAAAATAAAGCCTTTAGAATCATTTTGAAAAAAAAAACAGATATACGAGGGTAAAGTCGATGGTAAATGAAATGAAATTATTAACATATAAACAAAGAATATTTTACAATACAATAATATTTGTTCATAAAATTATAAACTCTAATAAAAAAACAGAATTTTGGAAAAAAATTGATCGGAACCAGCATGAACACGATCACAATACTAGAGAAAAGAACAAAATTAGACTTCCATTTAGGAAAAAGGCAAAGTCACAAAATTCAAGTTTATTTAAAGCAATTAAAAAGTATTACGAAATGGAAAAAAATATTTATGAAGAAAAAAACATATCAAAATTTAAAATAATGGTCAAGACATATGTGATAAACAATTTATAAATTAAATATATTTGCAATGTTATTATTAGAACACACATAACAATATGTATGATATGTGTGCCCTACTTTAATATTTAAATAATAAAAAAATATTTAAAAAAACATAACATTAACTACACATTTGTAGAGCAGTTGATTCAATATTGGTTTGGGCGAATGAGACAATCCATTTTACTTCTACCCAGCTCCACTATTATTTTTTATCGCCATTTTGAACATTTTCTTGTTCCTAATCGTTTTAATGGGCAGTGGAATATGGCTTACTAGAATAATTTATATGAAAACTTGTTGTTTCGTTCACATATAGAAAGGGTTACTAAAGATTCCAATTGACTATACTTACATATATTTTATTAAAATCACTAAGCCGTGTACAATATACGAGTACAGGTGAAAAAATCAAATTCTCACTATTCCGTGGCCCCTTTTTTTAAAAAGATAAATAAGATCCGTTTAACTTTTGACCTATGCAAAAGATGGATAGATTTAAACATTTATTGTCGACACATCGTATTAACACTTTGAGCACCGGCCGAATACACATAGAATTTACCCTGTGCCCGGCCCATTTTTGTGAAATTTCATGCTTTTCTTAAAAGTGTCATAATTATGAAAACACTAGGTTAAATCAATCAAAATTTCTGAGATTTATTTTAAATAATTAAATAAGAATTTTTTGTATGATGGGTTTGCCAACATTGGCCTTTATGGAGAGCCACATTGCGCATTGCAATGTTTGCACTTACACAGCGCCTCACTCCTTTATTGTGCTTTGTAGGGATACAGGGATCCGGGAGGAGCAGTGTAAACACGTGATTATAATAACCATGCGTTGTGTCCCGGTCCCGTGTTTTTACGTGGTTTACTGGCAGTGAAAAAGTACTGATAAAAGTCAATCTATGTCAATAATACGCACTTTTTTAGACAGTTAGTAGATCACGTGAAAACACGGGACCGGGACACAACGCATGGTTATATAATCACGTGTTTACACGGCTCTGGAATACAAAGTGTTAATACGAACAAAATGTTTAAATATCGTTTCTAAATTTGTCTGCGACAAATATTTAATATGTTGGTAGGCGCCCTAAGTGATTGAAATTTTCTGTGAACTAACGTGAAGTTTAGAGTTTTGATTTAATCGGCAATAAGATAGTAAAATAATTTGCTAATAAAGCTAATAATACTCTGTGTTTATCGTGTTTACATCGAGCTAAAATACATCAATTTGCTTTCCTTACTCTTGCGAATAAGTTGATCAATCATGAAGACTAGCGAAGTTAGTTCTGAAAAACAACCCCTCAATGAACGGCCCTTACAGAATTTATGAACTACAAAAATAGATTTTATCGATAATGGTATAAAAATATCAAACTTTACGTAACGTGATTTTATCTATTCCCGGAAAAAATGTGTGTCTAAGACATAAAATTCTTTCGAGTAGGAAAATGTTTGATCTAAATAAAAACAATGTTTTGTTCATCGATAATTTAAAGTTTTTCATAATAATACAGGGATTAATAAATTCGGACGTTACATAGCCAAAACTTGATATATCTATCTTATTTTAATAAAAACTCTGTAAATGCATTAAAATGTAATCTCATTCGTTATTTTTTAGAAAAGGAATGAATTTATTTAAAAATATATTCATAAATTTAACTTTGTTTTTTTTGGATACGTATTTTTGTTTATTTATTTATATATAAATTTAACATTTGTGGATTTATTGCCAAATTCCAACTTTTTCCAACCAACCGATAATATAAAGATTATTTAAGCTTTCACATTGATCCAAAAAACGTATTATTTATAAAATCTTACTGTAGCATTATTTTTCTTTTTCATTATGACCTAGTTAAATACTAGTCACTTTATGTTTATGTTAAAATATTCTCAATTTTAATTTGCTATATTTATATTTAGAACATAAGGTTTTCTCACTTCAATTTGTTATCTTTTATTTGTCATCTTATATTTGTATGTTTCTTTTTTACTTTTTTGCAGTTAAAAAAAAAACTAATTTGTTTAGTTTTAATTATTTAGTTAAATTATATAGTTATATTTCATATTATATATTACATAATGAATTGTTTATTGCTGTGATTATTTCTGTAAAACTTTTTATTGTAAAAGGTTCTTTGAACCGTTGATATATAAATCAATAAATATTTTTTTTATAATTGATGAAGTGTTATTTTTTTGTCATCTTCAAATGGACATTTTCACACCGGATTTAGAAAAAAAATCTGTTTAACCACGCTCGTTACAACAAAGACAAAGAAGCTGTTCTGTGGCCGGTGTTTGTGAGAAAAGATATTTTGTCGGTTATTGACAGTGATGGGAGATGCACGCACGTAAGATGAGGGCGTAAATAGATTTTAAATTTATTTTGCTATAACAGGGCTAAATTATACTAACAGTATGTCTCTATGTTTTTTTTAAATGTCTGAACGTTAGAATATTCCTTCTTTTGCTTGTGGTAACACGATGTTATATCATCGCACGCAAAGGAATTATTTTTATTTTCAAATAATATTGAATTTAAGTAGGTACCAAGGTATTTGTTAATGGTTGAATTCCAAAACATAAAATAAATATTTTTTCAAATATGGCATTCTTTTTGCAAACGTCAAACTCCGGTCTTCTCACAAACAGAGGGGTGTACTAATATAGGAATACGATTTAAATGAATGTTTGAATTAATTAATTTATATCCTGTAATTATTTTCATTACTAAAAATTAAGTTGCTTTTAATTGACAAATATCTCCTTATTGTTTTTATGTATATTTTATTTTTACTTTTTATGTTTATTAATTTACATATATTTTATTTTTCTTATTAACACAAGTATTTAAATGTATCTTTAATTTTCTAATTATAAATGGTATATTCTGTAATTTATTTTTGTTCTTGAATTTTTAATTACTAACGATATATTTTCAAATTTATATTTATGCTTGACTTTTTATTATTATCGGTTTGTTTTTAATTTATATTTTTGTTTAATTTCTTTATTCCTAATGTTATATTTTATAATGTGTATTTATGCTTCAATTTTTATTATTATCGGTATGTTTTCTATTTTGTAATAATTATGTCTCATTTTTTTTAAATTTATTTTTATGATTCAATTTTTATTATTATTACTTGCATGTTTTCTAATTTATATTTATATTGATTTTTTCTTATGTTATTATTATTCTCTGAATTTATTAAGCATCATTTAATGAAATAATAGATTAAAAAAATACGCATGTAAAAAATAAGGTCCTTCCTAAACACAGGAATTCCCTAGCTAGTCGGGACCTGAAACAAAGAAACTCTGTACATTTTAAAACTGTGAAATACATTAATAATTAAATAAACAAATAAATATTATTTTAGTATGACCAAAAGTCCAATTTAAAAAAAAATGAATAGAAATTACAAGGAATTTCGGGAAAAAATCTCATTGAGATCCACAAAAAACAAATGATGTTTGTAAACATTCAAAAACAAACCTTTTTTGTAAAACAAAAAACAAAATCTTTTCATTTTTTTGCAAATGCATTCTCTTCGAATGCAACCCTTGTAGATCGATGAATGAAACATTTATGCTCCTAACTTCTTTTTTACATATTCGATTGAAGATTTTAATATTTACGAACACGCACAGCGCAAAGATCTATATTTCTCTGAAAACGGCACGTAAATCAGGTAAGCCGTTTAGGAGGAGTACGGTGACATCACATGGACACAGAAATTATATATATAAAGATGAATAAATCGTGCATGTTAAAAGTATGCATGTGGCTTCTCCAACTGCTGATTCGGGTCATGACCCAATTAACAAACGATATTAGAATTAAACGTCAAGCTACTTTCCTTTCTGTATTAATGGACATTCGTGTTCAATTCAAGTCTTTACAAAAAATCAATACACAAAAGAAAAACCAATAACAAATTGGTGGCGGTTTTTAAAAGAGTCGGTTTCATGATTCTTATTCTCGTCGATAGAAGTGAGGGACAAACAAGCTCCTGACGTCACTGCAACCAGTGAAGATATATAAATGAGGTGAGAAGTTTAGCCTGACGGGAAATTGTAATAGTTAAAAAAGCCAAAACTACAGCATTAAATTGTACCGCAACGTTTCTTTCAAATTTATGAAAAAAATAATAAATATTAAAAAAAATATTTGAATAAAAACGCACTACTTCGAACGGTTCGGTCACTGGTTCATATGAATCAACCAATGATACGACAGATGTGAAAGATTTTCAGTTTACTGTACGTCAACTATCCAATCGGCAGAACTGACCGAGAAGAAGCGGAAGAGAACTTGAAACGACACATGCGAAGTAATTTTAAAAATACAAAACTTTAATAAATCACAGCGCTGATAATACGATAAATAAAAATTTGAAAAAATAAACTTCGGCTTAGTTTAATAGTCAATTACAAAAATTCGTTGTTTTAGGGCACTTACGGAGCTTATGATCTGTCATTGGCTGGTTTAAATGGAGACTTTATGGACTGTGTAACATTCACAATTTTGCTTATGTGTAAACAGCCAATCATAGGTCATGAGCCTTGTAAATACCTAGACTTCCAGATTTCCTTCTCGAAATATGTCTCCGTCTCTGTTGTAATTTGTCAATTTTAATAACCGCTAAGCGGTGAAATCCAGTCTTTTGTCGACGAAAATTGGAAAATTATTTTTTGGCCTTGCCTAGTATGTATTTAAAATAATTCAATCAAAGGAATCTCTTCACAGCAATAAAGGTTTTAGGTCTTTCACTTCACTAAAATGAACACATGGAAGAACTGAAGAAACATGGACGTTTAATGGACGTTTAAAACATAAGCTAAATGGAGAATGTTACACGGTGTCTAAAATAGCAATGTCATAAGCCCGGTAAATGCCTACACTTCATATTTTCTTCTCTAAAACGTTCTCTATATCCCTTGTAATTTGTTCATCTTAATAGATCTCTAGCGAGGAAAATCCAGTTTTTTGTCTGAAAACATTTAAACAAACTCAAAATGTTGTAACCGAAAATCATTTTTTGCAACTTTTAGCATCAAACACTCCTAAGAAAACTTCAAAATTCTGACGTGTTTTCTGAGAAATATCGACAAAAGCAATGCGAATAACATGGAAGCGAAAATAATATGCGGATGGGTAAGGCGAGGGGGTAGACGTGTGGCGCCAACAAAGATGGCAGCGAAACTCCAGAAAGAATTTATTTTCCCTCAGGATAAATAGATTCAAATTTGGCGAAAGGAGGAACTATTTCGCATCCTTGTGGTACTCCATAAGTATCCATTTGCGGGATCAAATGAACGTGATTTTGTAACGAGTTTACGCGTGTGTCGAGATTTGGGTCACGTTTCGGGACGGAGACGTTAAAACACTGAAGAATTTTTAGACAAACCGGTTTGATTTTCACGTGAGCTAAAATTATTTTAAATAATATATCTAAATATTAGCGTAAAATCACTGAATAAATTTAATCTGCCCACTGATTTTAGAACGTGACAGTTCGTTTATTAAGGCTTGAAATAAACTTACACTCAATTTTGTATTTTTTTCAAAACAACAATATATTCGTATATACAAAAAAATATATCATTATTATTATTATTTATATATTAGAAAAATCACATTAGCTAAATTACAAACAAATATTATACTTAAACACTAAGGACAAATCAAGCTAGCAAAGGAGTGCGGTATAGCGGAATACTTGAAAGGATCTATCGGTCCTTATATAGGCAATGCCTGTTCTAAGGAACCGATATGTTGAGGCAAAAATAATTATAATTAGGGTTGTATTCGCAAAAGTGTACACGGATGTTTATTTATTTATTTATTTTAACGCTTTTAGGCTTTTACATGTTTTTACATACATATATACAAATAAAAACAGACATGTATTTTACAAAGTAGCAAAAAAATATATAAATGATTTTTAGAAGAAAAAGAAGAACATCAAAAATATCATCTTTACACATTAGTATAAAAGTAGAAAGAACAAAAGTGCATTTTTAAATATGAAGACAGAAATGCATTTTACACAAAGGAGCAAAAAATAAAAATGAATTAAGACATCATTACAATAATATATGTGAATATAGGATATAAGAAGTATGAATGTAATCTATAAGTATGTATATAATATAATAAATGTGTACATAATAATAAATATGTATATAAAATATAGGTACAGATGAAGTTATAATGGTTAACAAATTTTCTGACTCTTTGCTTCCCATGTCTATCGACCATTTGGCAAGTTTATTCCCAAAACATGTTCCACTTTCGTTTTTCCAGATGTAAGGCACTAAGTTATAAAGCTTTGGTCCCGTAAAAATAACGCGCTCTGGGCATCATTAAGTCATTCCTCACAGAACTTCGTGATTCGTGCGTATGGTGTACCCTGTCTAGGGTATCCCAGTGTTTATGGGTTTCAATAAAAAAAAATATGTAAGATCATCAGCCAACATGTTGTGTTTTTTCTCCAGGCTTCCATTTCTTAGAAAAGAAGTGAAAGTTGGCTGTAGGTATTGGATTAAAATATATTTTTTATTATTGAAAATGACTGCTACTAACACCTTTAATTTGGTTATCATAATAGTCGAACAAACGAACACACTCTTAACTCTTAACTCATTCGAGCCTAAAGGGGGTACCTAAGTACCCCAGAAGCATATTATTTTCAATAACTTTTTTGTTATCCTTTTGTTCCCTGAACAAAGATGAAGTAGTTTTTTTTTTTTTTTTTTTTAATTTATAATATTTATACAACAATGCTTTGATTGTGTCCAAATGTTTATAGACAGGCTGAATTTCCTCTCTAAGGTCTTATTTTATTATTTTAGATCTTAGGTCCATAGGAAATGAGAATGTTTAAACATAGGCAAAATGTTGAATGTTACACAGCGTGAAAAGTGGACCCTTAAACCAGCCAATGACAGGTAATAAACCCTGTAAATATCTAGACTTCCACATTCCCTTCTTAAAATGTTTTTTCTTTCAGTTGCAACAAATTTATAAAAACAACTCCCTAGGGAGGAAATCCAGCCTGTCTACAAACATTTTGACACACTTAAAACATTATTGATGAAACTAAATGGCAAAAGAAAAAGTTTGAAAATTGGAAAATGGTTTTCCGGCGTTGCCTAGTAGGTGAATTGGTTCAGCCGGATGAACCTCATACATATGATAAAGATTTTAGCTTTTTTACTTCACAAAAGTCAATAGATGGAAGAGTTGAGGAAATGTGGATATTTAAACATAGGCAAAATGGTGAATATCACACAGTGTGGTGTGGTAGTGACAGGTCATAAGCCCTGTAAATGCCTAGACTTTCACATTACATTCTCAATTTTATTTCCCTGTCTGTTACAACAAATTGAGATGATAATAAATACGTATTTTTATTTTATTCTCTTTATGTATGTGTATATCTTTTACATATAAAGAAAACTCTTTACATAAATAAAAAATAGTGATGCAGATTTGTACCGAAGGGAATTACAATTTCATTTTTTTTTGTCAATATGATATATTTACCAAAATAAATTAAAAACCCGCAATACAATCAATCCACAGAAACATAAAAAAAAATAGAACTTTCTATTATAATTATAATATTGAGGTCGGTAAAGTACCCGTATGTAGTAGTTATTTGACAAAATCAAACGGGTGACAAATCTATGCAAAAATGATGCCCAGGAGTTATCTTTTAGAACTAAATACTTCAAAATAGCCGAAACTACTCAAAAATGTCCAAATATTAACCGACAGTGATTAGTTACATAAAACGTATTTTCATGTAAGAGATATATTAGTTGTTTTACATTTGGACAGATTTGTACTATCAGGGAGCAGGAAAGGTTAGTGATCAAATTGCTTTAATTTTTTCCATAATCATATCCCATAACGTTAAAATTGCATCGAAATAATAAAAATATCTTCTACCGAATTCTTTAAATTATAATAAACTTTTGCCTTAGTTTTTCTCTGGTGCAAACAGCAAACATTCATCCATTAACAGTTTTAAAATATTTAATACGTTGCGTTGGTCTGTTTACACGTGTGCTTCTTGCTATTTGTGGTGTTCAGCAATAACCACAAAAATCAAGATTTTTTGCTTTAGATTTTACATGCATTCCCCTTCTTAACTCCTCGCTGTACTTCCCCGCTAACGGATTGCCTGGCTTTAGATCAACGTTATTCAACGTGTAGCAGCAAGAGAAGCAGCATTTTATTAAAAAATGTAAGAATTTCGTAGAAAACTTGAAATATTAGGAAACGGTTTTGTAAACACTACAATGACATAATGAAAATATTTTTTAAACAGCGTTTATAGGTAAATTGATTTCAACAGAGAGGGAAAACATTTTTGAGAAGGGAATATATAAGTCTAGACATTTACAGGGCTTATGACCTGTCATTGGCTGATTTAAGTGGCCGCTTGACACACTGTGTAACATTCACCATTCTGCATTTGGACATACTCAAACATTGTTGAATTAGCGTTTATAGCATTTTGACTGGGGTTTTTTTAGTACCCTCCTAAATAACTCGCAGATTTTTTCCACGCTTAGGCTCGGAAAGGTTAAAGCGGTGGCTAATAATAATAATAATAATAATAGTATAATAATTAGATATATTTTCCTTAATTATATTTCCATATTTTTCTTATATGTTTCTTATATTTCTTATTATTCTTATATTTCTATATATTTCTATTTATTTCTATATTATTTATATTTCTAATTATAATATAAAAAAAAATATATTTTTCGTCCGTAATTTGACCTGATTTGAGGATCAAGAGTGACTCGCGATTTTCATGTTGTGGTTAACACCCTTAACCCGCGTTCAATCACGAAAACCGGAAATTGATTTTTGCCCAACCGGAAACTGCGGAGCATCAATAATGCACTGGGGCTCTAAGAGGTTAAGCGAGAAAAAAACGGTTATTTTGGAAGAATTTCTTACGTCTAAAAACAGTCTCTTAGAGTGCCTCATTTGACAGTCGTCAGGATGTCAATCGTCAAATTAATGTCGCTAGTTGATATGTTCAATTGATGACGATCGTCATTCGTCGTTATATCAACAACATTTTGGGTGAATTCATTTTTGTAGACATTTTTTACGTAGCTATCTATGCAGAAAGCAGACAGTCCACAATTTTGAAAAAATGAGATATTGGTGCAGTAAGGTCATTTCTATGTTCTGCTAAAAACAGCCAGACCGCTTTCATACAAAAAACTGTAATAATCATCTTCTGAAAATAGTGTCGATCACAAAAACGACACATCTTGATTTGCAAAAAACACCCACAACACTCCAAAAGTAAGACGCAAATATTTCTTTTTTCTTTAAAAAAAAAAAAAAAGACTTTACAAATCATTAAAATGGTCAAATACATCATAAGGTTCTAGTTTATAATACAAAAAAAACTAATGCATTAATTGTTTATCATTTGTCAAAGTTAAAAACATTCCAACTGTTATGTGAATTTGATTATTCACCCTTTTCACAAAAGTGCTTTTATCTCAGTTTCTCTTTTGTATGGCTAGCTGCTTTTTCAATTATACATCCTATAGTACCGTTTTCTTCTATCACCTCCAATTGATGTAGGACTTTACTGTATCAACAAGCGAAATCCCACAAACTTAAATAACATAAGCTTTTGGAATATGTGTTTGTTTGACTGTTACTTTTGTTATTAATTTGTTTCGTAAAATGCCTGTGAATTGGGTCAGAGCTTCAGTGTTATATTGTAAGTTTTCCGGAACTACAATATGTATGTAGGTATATTTACTATATACAGAACTGTGTAGATTGTATATCCGGGGGTGTCAAACGGAACTTCGTGTCTTTTTCGCTATTTTTAGCCCCGAGAAAATAGAACGCCTTCTCCCCAGGTCATCAGGCTGTTTTTTAATGAGCCAGAACGAAGGAAACACTTCCCGTGATATATAAAACACATCATAATTCTTTTTCTCCTCCTACCAAAAATACGTTTTTTAAAAAGGGTCAGAAATAACAGAGAAAGGTATGTTGTGTATTAAAAACGAATTATGTCATATGTTTATTGCAATAAAGATGAAAATTTAATAATTTACTTTCAAAAATCTAAGAGTAACAGACAATTCATAGAACCCAGGATCGAAAAAGGTAATTTGTTATTTAACCCAAATTGTTAAATATTACTATGTTAAAACATACATCGATGGAGAACGTTTTACACCTTTAGGACGAAAACGGACTTAACTAAAAAAATCTGCTTTTTGGGAAACTGAAAAAGAAGAATGTAAAAAATGACACCTTCCTATTCTTTCGTATTTTTCAAAATAAGTACCAAATTTTGCGTAAAAAAATATACCGAAGGCATTCGGCTATAAATTTATGAAAAAAGCGGAATAAAAATAAATTAATAAAAGTTTAAACAAGACATTTATTTAATGAGTCATTATTAGATTGAAAAAAAATAAACAAACAAATACACTTTGATAAATAAGATACTGACATAATTTTTCATTAGGTTAGATCAGGTCAATAAACACATGTTTTTAATAATTTACAAAATGACATAAACTTAAATAATTCACTAAGATAACCGGTAAGTCGGAACGAAACAATTACAAAGCATAATTGGTCGTTTTAATATTTTTTAAGTCCGTCGTCATTCTATTGATAAAATCATGAAGTTTGAGAGATTTGTTAATAATATTATCAATTTGTTCATGACAAGAGAGTAATTTATTTAAAGTAATGCCAGTATCTTTTAAAAAATTCATTATAATAAATTTACATTGGTTCATTAAAATATTAAATAAAAATGGCGCAAGGTGGGCTCCTTGAGGTACTCCAGAAGTAATAGTGATTGGAGAAGACAAGAAATTGTTAATCTGAATCAACTATTTTATTTCACTTAGTTATGCGTGATGCGTATATACATATATTTAACATATGCATGTAAATTATGACACAGTGTGTGCATTCCTAAAAGGTATAACGCTCTGCCGCTATCGAGTAGCCAATACGGACATTATCAAATATTCATTTAGCCAAAGTAACAATGGGCCGTAGGTACTCATGTCGAAAATCGCAAGCACTTCAACCAAAACAGGCCAAACATTTGCAACGTTTTTGTTATTTGCAATAGAGCGTAATTGAAGATCCATAGTAAAAAAACATTTGTTTAGATTTCACACTTTTTTAATGTGTAAAAATCGCTTCCTGTAAAATTGCATTTTTCGAGATACGTTGTCCTTGCAAAAAAGCAACATGATCGAGATACATCGCTGTTGGTATAACAATACAGTGCCTTATGCATCATTAGTTGTGGAAGAGGGTTTAATGATAATGATGAGAGGGAATTTCAAACATTAAAGAATTTCAGTTTGTAAAAGCATTAAAAAAAAAAACATCTAAAAAATCATCTAAACTCTTGAAAATAAAATATTTGGTCCCCACCCGCCTACTCTGTGTGCACAGTTTAAATTTTAAACCAAGTCTGCTTTCATGGGCGCTTCCGTCGTTCAATTGAATCGTTATTTTCAGGCAGTGCTGAAACTTTCAGCGGCTTTCAGTGTGAAATTCGGTATTTTACTATTAACACTTTTATTCGTGAAAATTATTAAACTAAATATGTGTCCTGGAAAATAAATTGTATAGTTTCATGAGTAAGACGGAATCAAAACCCTTGCCAGGTGTTTTCGTCTCAAATAATTTTAAAGCTTTTTCTTGATTATATTTTTATTTTTTTTACATTTTTCTTTTTGTGCATTCATATTTATACAGTAGCGGGCTTATTGCCAAATGGTCCAATAAAATACAATTTTAATATTGTCATTTAAATTATTTTGTCTATCAATTCAATAAATCACGAAGCGCGTTCCAGGAAGGGCCTTTGTGTGTGTTAACTAGCAGTGTAAGAAAAATTAACAATTAATCATTAATTTAATAAAACTAATTACCTAGTGTTAGCATGTAATCCTCCAGCAAAGTGCGTGCATTTATTAAATAGTTTAATTCCAACGAGAAACGAGAAAAAACAGTTTGTAAAGTCTAATGACTTAAAATCAGTGCCCCTAGCGAACATAATTCTCGGAAGATTCGAGATGTCGCAACATGTGAAAAAGTACGAAGCCTAAACCGGGAACCGAGGCGAGGTGAGGGGCGGGAAGTTTGCACAATATCAGGGTGCAGGCGCGGGGTGCAAATGCACCCACAGCACAGGCGGCAACCCTTGGAAGCCGGACACGCCGCACCGAGCGAAGAACATCTGGGGATACACATGGCAAATGGCAACCACGACTCGGCCTTCCAGCAGAAAAGGATTCGTTCGGCCGAGTCACCATTAATGTTTAAGTTTATGACTTCTATAGTGATAAGTGACAGTAGTGAATTGTAGTGTTAAGGTACTTTGTGAATGTTTATACTGTAAGTCATAGGAATAATCTATTTAAGTCATTTATATCAATTCATTATAGGTCTTGTGTAAAATTAAGTATTTAAGTAGTAGTAGAGATGAGGGGTAGCGTAATTAATATTAAGTAGGCAGGCAGAACGGGAGGATGCCTTTGACAAACTTCGATGAGGCTCGCAACCCGTCAGGTCGCTCCTCCCGTGGGGGCGCACAGAGGAGGAAAACGCAAGAATGCAGAATTGCGACATGGAATATAAGGGGACGCATGGGTGAAAAAATGAACGAATTGTGTGATGTGATGAGGAATAAATGTTTAGATATATTATGTATAACGGAAAGTTGGAAAAAAGGAAGCGGTTCGATGGAACACGGTGACGCCCTGGTTCTTTGGTCAGGTGTCCCAGATACAGACAGAGCCTGCCAGGGTGTTGCCGCGTTTCTATCGCCCAGAATGATAGAGTGTATGAAAGAGTATGTCCTTATAAGTTCTAGACTTATGTTTGTCAGATTCAAGATTGGATTGACGAGTATTATTTTATTAATAGGATATGCTCCTGTGAATTCCGACTGCGAATCTGAGAAGGATAAGTTTTGGACAAGTGTGATGAATGTAATGAATGGAAAAAAAGATAGTGAGAGAGTAATACTTGCGGGAGATTTGAATGGGTGGGTGGGAACTCGAAGAGACGGGATGGAGTCAGCCCTAGGCATGTTCGGGGATGGAAAACAGAATGATAATGGAAGAAGACTGCTAGAAGTATGCCTGGAATGGAATCTTTTTGTGTCAAATACGTTCTTTGATCATAAGGAAATCCACCAGTATACGTGGGAGAGAGGCAATGAAAGATCTATTATCGACTATGTAGTCATTGACTCTAGATTGAGGCCTGTAACAGTTGATACGCGGGTGTACAGAGGAGCCGAAATGGAAACAGATCACTTCTTGGTGGTATCAAGGGTAATCTTGTTTCAAGGATGGCGGTCCAAGACCCGCAAAATGCAGGCGCCTTCTAGAGTCAAAGTTGAAAAACTCCAAAATGATTGCATAAAAGATAAATTTGAAAGGGCCGTAAATCTTAAACTGATCGATGAATGTGTGGAAAATATGAGTATTGATGCAATGTGGGAATGTTTGAAAATGGTATGTGTGAATCTGCTATGGAAATTTGCGGTATAACGAAACAAGGAAGAAAGAAAGGTGATGCTTGGTGGGACGATGGAATAAAAAAACTAGTGCAAGAAAAGAAGGAAGCATGGTTAAATCTGCTGACAGTGAATAAAGCGATTGGTAATAGGTATGCAGAATTAAAAAGCATATATAATGAATGTAAAAAGGGAGTGAAACAAGGTGTGTGTGAACGAAAAAAATTGTTGAAAAAAAAAGAGGGAATCAAAATGACCGAGAACTTCCAAGAAAATATAAAGATATTCTGGAAAGCGGTGAAAAATTCCCGAAACAGTAATGAAAGTGGATGTATGACAGCTATAAAAGGAAAAGATGGGAAAATGGTGACAAATGATAGTGGAATAAAAACAAGATGGAAGGAATACTTTGAGGAGGTGTATGAAACACATACAGGAAATATAAGCACTGCAGCACCTCCTCAGGTAAGTTTAAATGCATATGATGGTACGACAGAGATAAGAATGGAAGAAATAAAAATTGCTGCCAAATATATGAAGAATGGAAAAGCGCAAGGTTTTGATAATGTTGCTACAGAATTTATAAAGGCGGGCGGTGAAATAATTTTTGTATGGCTGCACAAACTTTTCAACCGATGTTTAGAGGAGGAATACACTCCTCCAGACTGGAGAAGGGCTGTTGTTATGCCTCTATACAAGGGAAAAGGTTCAAGAGTAGAATGCGGAAATTATAGAGCAATCAGCCTTTTGAGCGCTGTTGGCAAAATGTATGGAAGAATACTGATTGATAGAGTAAGAAAAGTTACAAAGGATAGAGTGTGGGATATTCAGAGCGGTTTTATGAATGGAAGAGGATGTATGGATCAAATATTTGCTTTACGAAACATGACAGAAAAATTTCTTGCTAAAAACCAAAAGCTTTTCTGCGCATTTGTCGATCTGCAAAAAGCGTTTGATAGAGTTGACAGAGAAAAATTATGGAAGGTGTTATCGGAGTACGGAGTAAGCGGAAATCTAACACGTGCTATTGCTTCTCTGTATAAAGACAGCACAGCATGTGTTAGGGTAAATGGATCATACACATCGTGGTTTGACATTCATAAAGGAGTGAAGCAGGGATGTGTTATGTCACCATGGCTGTTCAACGTGTATATCGATAACTGCATGAAAGAACTGAAAGGCTTAAGAATGGGAGCAAAAATGGGTGATTTAAAAGTCAATTGTCTTTTGTATGCTGACGATGCTGTACTCCTTGCTAATAACAAAGAGGAACTGCAATTCTTGGTAACAAAGGTCTACGATGTATGCAAGAGAAGCGATTTGCTGATGAATGTCGATAAATCGAATGTGATGGTTTTTGAAAGAAATGAAAGTATGACTAAATGTGAAATCACTGTGAATGGAGTTATACTAAAACAAGTAGAGGAATTTGTATATCTGGGAAGTATGTTCACTAGGGATGGAATGACTGAGAAAGATATTGAAAGGAGGGTGAGTGCCGGGAACAGAGTGAACGGTGCACTTAAATCGACCTTGGCAAATAAATGGTTGTCACAAGAGGCAAAATTGGCAGTTCACAACGGAGTCCTGGTCCCATCCCTGATGTATGGGAGCGAAGTATGGACTTGGAAAAACAGGGATGAAAGTAAGCTGAATGCTGTCGAAATGCGATCTCTCAGGCGAATGTGTGGTAAAACTATGTACGATAGATGCACAAATGTTGAGATCCGTACATTATGTAAGGCTGAGACAAGCATTATCGACAAAATCAAGAAAGGAGCTCTGCGCTGGTTTGGACATGTAGAACGAATGGACAGCGAGAGAACGGCTAAGAATATTTACAATGCGAATGTTGATGGATGCAGAAATAGAGGAAGACCGAGAAAGACATGGCATGACCAAATCCAACAAATACTTAAAGATGGACATGTCAAAAGTCGGAATAATCGGCGCGCGTGCATGAGAAGATGTATGAATGTAGAGGAAGCGAGATCTGTATGCAAAGATAGAGTGTTGTGGCGTTCTATCCTCTCTGCCTACCCTTACGGGGAAACGGCGTGATGGTTTGTTTGTTGAATTCAATAAATTATTTCTAAATAATAGTTTTTGATTAATTCATTTTGATTGTTTGTTTTAATGATGAAAAAATATATTTGGCAGTATAAAATATCAAACAAAATAAATGTTAAAGCATGTATCAATGCAATGATGAAGTTCAGTGGTTTTTATTTTGATTATTTGTTATAGTATTAACAAATAATCAAAATAAAAACCACTGAACTTCATCATTGCATTGATACATGCTTTAACATTTATTTTGTTAAACTATCGAACTGAGTAAAATTTTTTTTTTTCATTTTCATGTATCGCGTTATCATCGCCATGATTTTTAAAAGTTTTGTAATTTTGAAATAACTCCGCCCGTGACGTCACTAGTTGTCGTTGGTGAGTTGTCCTGTAAATTTAAAGTAGAACACCGTACGTATAAAAACACGCTAAACACGGCTTCTCGGAAGCCGGCTGTGCTAAACAGCCTTTCAAACTTGTGACGTTTTAACACGTAAAGCCCGATGGTCAAAAAAATAACACAGCTGGCGAAGTGGGTCAAAATAAAACCAGTTTAAAAAATCGGCTTTAGGGCCTGTTTTAGGGCAATGAAATGACATGTTATAAGTTTTTTTGTGAGATTTCTCACGTTTTTTTTTTAAATATCGAAGCGAACCAAATAGCCTACAAATACGTGCTATCCGATGTATTTTTCCTGTCGGACTATCGTCTTATCACCCGTCAGCCTCGCGCTATGCCACTCATTGGACATTAAAGTAGTTGATGTTTTAGTAGATGTTTTAGTAGAACGTAGAACGTTGTTAAACGTTTAAGAAAACATCTTTTTACTTGATTTCCCGAACCGTTAAATTTCCTCATTCTCAATATTAAAAAAATATCTTAATGTTTCCTATGGACCCGGTGTGGTATAGTCGGAAAATTGAAGAAATTTCACTGGTTCTATGATAGACAAAGCAGGTGTTCCGAGAGAATGAGATCGTTAAGGCTTCAATCACACAGGTAAACTGGGGGCTGGTCAACTTAATGCTTCCGTGTTACGGAAGACGATCGATAAAGACATCGTGGCGGTGCTTAACACAGCGGGAATATCGATCGTCCAGTTCACCAAAATAACAAGCATCGAGATATTCAGAAAATAAATGCTTACTAAATGGACAAACACAAACTTACTTACACTTAATGAAAAAAAATGTAATATACATTTTGAATCTAGAAAAAAAAGACGTTAAGTATATGATTACATTAACGATGAACGACTTATTAAACGTAGTTATGCAGAAAACAGTCAGTCTCCAATTTAAAAAAATATATATATTGATGTTATCGGGTGCAGTAAAGTCTAACTTAACTTCACAAACATCAACAGATGAAATAATTGAAGGGATATATAAGTTCAAATATGGGCAGAATGGTGAATGTAAAGTGGCTACTTAAACCAGCCAATGACAGGTCAGAAGCCCTGTAGATGCCTGGACTTCTTTATTATAATTCTAAAATCTTCTTCATCTCTGTTGTAATGTGTTAATATTAACAGCTCCCCAGGGAGTTGAATCCAGTCCTTGTCTACAAAAAATTGGACAGACTCAAAATATTGTTTCTATTCTTTGTTCTGCTAAAAACACTTTCATACAAGCAAACTGTATTAATCACCTTCTGAAAATGGTGTCGATAACAAAAACGGCATTTCTCAATTTGCAGAAAAAAAAAAATCCATAGTTAGATTCTTGTTTGTCATATAAAAAAAGCCACCGTATTCATTGTGTATCATTTATTAATGTCAAAAACATTCCAAATGTTTGATTTGATTGTTCACTCTTTTTACAAAAGTGCTATTACCTCAGTTTCACTTTCCTATGGCTGGCTGCGTTCTGCATAACTACGTTTAGTTGAACTGAATATTTTAAATACTTGGGTCTAACAAAAGACAGACAATTGTTTAATAATAATTTAATTGGCAACAATATCAAAATGTGTAAAAAATAAATAAATTTTAAAAAATACACAAACTCACACTAGGCCATATCAAGGATGACATTAAACTAACAAAAGTAAATGACATCCACAACCACGACACGAGAACTTCACATAATTACCATATACAAGAAGATATCTTATTACAGATTCGTGCAGGATGATTTATAACTCCATTACTGTGCCTTATATAAATTATTGTACAAGTATTTTGTTATTGTTTTTGGCAACTGAAGGGGAAAAAAATAAACTTATTATTCAACAGAATAGGAGAGTTATTTTGAGAAAAAATAAATACGCTAGAATAAAGTTGATGCTGAAACAAGCAAAAATTATGACAGTACGTCAACTAATATATTTTAATGTAATGTTTTTTGTTCATAAAATGATTAATGGTTATACCTCAAAAGAGTTGACTCAAAAGGTTTTTTCTTATCAATGTGAACACGTATATAAAGCAAGAAATAAACATGAAGTTAAACTACCATTTCGTAGGAAAACAAACACACAGAACTCGTTGATGCACCGAGCTGAACAGTTTTATTATAAGGAAATACCATCAGAAATAAGAGAGAAAAAAATATTATTTCATTTAAATGTCAGTTAGAAGAACATGTGTTTGGCAGATAAGTTAGTTTTTAAAAAGTAATCTTATTCGTGTTAGCTTTATAGAAGTTTTCTTTTTAAGTGTACGTATTGTTTAGAAATTTTAACAATTAGTATATGTTTTAATAATAATTAGATAAAAGTTAATATTACGACATTCATTTATTATGTTTATACTATTTAAGACAAAAATAAAAACATATACATACACCAAAATCAAAAATAAGACAGCCTCGACTGCTAAACAACGGACTGAAGACTGAAGTTAACAACCATACACAGGTTTAAGACTGAAATGAGAGACATTTTAAAACCTTTGTGAAATCTTATACCGTATTAAAAAAAAACTATGACAGGTTTCTCTGATGTTATATTTATTTTTAAGACGTCTCTTAAAGGTGTCAAAAGCAGATTTTTTTATGAGATTATTATAAGTCGAGATACACACATTCACTTCCACTTTTTTCTTTCCAACCATACCATACAAAAAGTGTGGTCTAGTTGGAAAGTACATTTCCTTTCTGGTTTTATTTCACATCCAGGGCCTTACTTCTAAATCGGGTATAAAGTTAAGCTTGAGAATAGTGGTAGAATAATAATGGTATAGCAAAAAGTGTTACTTATAAACCTCGCATGGAGTTAAACTCGGTTTAAATCTGGGATAGTGTCCATATAAACTTATACCTGCACATTATGTGGTATTTTTATTTCTTCTTTTTTCGCGATAATATATGCTTGCTTATTTATTAGTTTAACTTAAATGTGTCTTTCATGCTTACCGTAACACTTTATTTATTGTGTTTGCGTTACATAATTTATTTCATAAGCTCATATCTTTGCATATTTTGATTATATGCTTACTGTTTTTTCTTGCATACCTTTGGTATTTTAGTTTTTTTTTTTTTTTACTTTGTAAAACTTTTTATTATATCCTTTCTAACTAATTTCACATGTTTTTTCTGTATATTCTGTGTTTATTATTTAGTATGTTAGCATGTATTTTATTTTTAATTTTTTTAAATGAATTTTGGGCGTTATTGAACAAAATAAATAAATAAACAACGCTGGAATAATCACGCGATCTGTCAAAAGTCGTATTTTTTGGTAATCAAAATGGAGAGTTTATCAATTTCAAACAATTTCGACGTCCTGCGATCTTCTCAATGTGATTCAAGTGATTTTGAATTATTTGTTTAAATAATATCTGAAATGTTATATGTTTGTATGTGTTTTAATTAATTGTGATAAAAAAAAGAAACACGAATAAACTATAGAATTTGTTTTAAATTTCTCCTTTTCTTTTTAATTAAGATTTATTTTTTAACGGTTTTCTCCATGTTCTCGATTACACTGACAGTAGTCTCGATTTGACTTTGACGTTTGTTTGTTTTGTTATAAAAGTTACTGCGCACGCGCACATATCAGTGTTGACTATTTAAAAAAAATAAGCGTGAAATAACCTGCGAATTGTTATTGTAGGTAATAAATATTTTTTAAAGTAAGTTTTTTTATATCGGTTCTAAATAGTTAAACCGGGTATAGTTATTTCTTAATATAAACTTGGTATAAGGAAATCTAATAAGTAAGGCCCACAGAGTTGTATTCTTCATCGCGCTGATACAAAATATGTAATAAATAATCATAAGAATAAACTAAGAATGAATATTTTATATCCAGAACGAAAAGTGCGGTAAGTTAGAAAAATTAGAAATTTAAAAAATCAGTTCGTAAAATCAAAACGTATGCCATGAAAATACCGAAGAAAAACATTATTTATCTGTGCGAAATCCTCCACGTCATTCCTTAAATCCTAAATATACTTGACTTGCGATATTCCCATTTCGGGGCTCGTAAAATTTTATATCATAGCTCCTCGTGGCTTCCACTGGCTGTGAACAACTACCCCTCGTAGGGTGAAATAAATAATAATAAAAGAACCCCAACAAACAACAGTTCGGTACTGATATGGCAACCGCGTCTTTTAGATCAGGATACCAACTATTTCTACAGTGCATATAAGAAAATACAAAACAGCACACTCGGTAGTTGGTTTGAAATGTCTGAAACGTCGGAAGAAGAAAAAAATATCTCTTAATTTCATTTCATTTGATTTCAACTCTTAATTTATACTTACCTACATCTACTACCTGCATCGAATAATTTATTGTTAGTTGTGATTTTTTTTACAATTAAATTGAAATGTTCATGGAAGCAGAGAGAGAGGGAGGAAAGTAGAGTAGCTTTACAATGTCTTCTCCTTTTTATGAACTTTTTATGAAATATTTTTATTTTCACTTTTTTAGAGTTAAATTATTTTTCCCCTCTCCTCCTGCATTCATTAGTGTGAAATCTGTAATTGGTCTTACTTTTTAAAATTGTTCTTTGGTACCTTGTTTTATATTAAGACTGTATGATTTCATTAATAAATAAATAAATAAATTAATTAATGATATCTCAACAGAGGTCCCTGATTATTTGAGAATCCGTAAAAAAATATCGAATCGAGTTACTAAAGGTAGAGAGCTGTTTGCAACGATTTTTCTTTTAAGTAATCTACAAAAAAATAATCATTAATTTGTACCTACATATAAGTACATAATATGTAAGTAATGTAATAATAAATTACTATTTTTTCTGTTGTCTGTGAAAATCAACTCAAACAACAATTGAACGTAGTTATACAAAAAGGAGCGCCAGTCCACGATTTTGAAAAAATGAGATATTGATGTTATCGGGCGCAGTAAGGTCAATTCTAAATTTTGATAAAAACAGCCAGACCGCTTACATACAAAACGTTGTTTTAATCACCTTCTGAAAATGGTATCAATCACAAAAACGGTATTTCTCAATTTGCAGAAAACACCTATAACACCAGAAAATCTCAACGAATTTTAAAACCATTAAAACTGGTCAAATACATGGTTAAATTCTTGTTTGTAAAGTTTAAAAAAACTAATATATTCCTTGTTTATCATTTGTTAAAGTCAAAAACATTCCAACTGTTGTGGGGATTTTTTTATTCACTCTTTTCACAAAGGTGCTATTATCTCAATTTCACTTTTCTATGGCTGACTGCTTTCTGCATAACTACGTTCAATTATTATTAACTACGCGATATACGTAGCTTTATTCTACACTATTTTAATACAGTAGTTGAACAAAAATTAATTAACAAATACCACAATGACATTCAGCAGTAACTATCAGCACTGAGCACTGGCTGATCAATTTTAAAATGAATAATGCCAAAAACGGTCACTGCAAACGCCACATGTGCTATGTGATACATAATAATATGTCAACGGTATCCTATCAAAGAAAAATAGTCCTTCGGAAATAATGTTCGAAATGCTAGTTTCTAAATGAAGAATCTTCAAATAATATTAGTAATCTGCAAGCTTGTTTTAGTAGTAAAAAAGCTGACTTGGGTTAAAGATGTAAACTTAATTTATACTTTGTCTTTTACCAGGTAGTAAATTCAACAATGTTTTGAGTATGTCCAAATGCTTGCAGACTGGCTGGATTTCCTCCCTAGGGAATGTGTGGAAAATGGAAAATGCAGATGTTCAAACGTAGGCAGAATAGTGAATGTTACACAGTGTGTAAAGTGGCCACTTAAACCAGCCAATGACAGGTCGTAAGCTCTGTAAATACCTAGACCTCCATATTCCCTTCTCAAAAATGTTTTCCCTCTCCATTGTCACAAATTTAAAAATTAATAACTCCCTAGGGAGAAAATCCAGCCAGTCTGCAAGCATTTTGGCATATTCAAAACATTGTCCATAGTTTTGTTTTTTTTTTGTTCAAATAACATGTATGTAAACTGTGCGAATTGGCATAGGCCATTATAAATAAATAAATAAATTCCTTACATAGGGTCGGAACAAGGAAACCACCCTTTCTTGACCATGTGCCCTTGATGAGGTTTTCACGAAAATTGCGCTACATAAATTATCCAACAATAATAATAATATGTAGTCTTTGACTCTCGACTCTAGACTGATTCCTATGATACAGACATTTATAATTTAATATTGTGCATTAATTAATGTTGGTAAATATAAGTATTTAACTACTTACCGTTGCCACGGAAGCATACTTTGTGGCCAGACATTCTGATGAATGTTCCTTCAACGTGAACCTTCATCTAGTAGCACAAAAAAGCAACGTGCTGATAGGATACATGCTATTAGAAGCTGATAATAAAAATAGTAAAGAAATTATCTGTCTAGTTACTAGTAGGATAGTTGAAAAAAGGAAAGACGAGGGGAGGCGCATGGATTTACTTAGTAGGGTAGGGTGATCATTAGCAGGGTGTTAAAAAAGGGGTATAATTTTACTGCAGTAATAAGCAATCATATTATTCTTTTAATATTGTGAGCATTTTCAAATCTACACATTTATTTTTGCATATTTTTGAAATTAATTATAACAGTAGGCATACCATTAATAACATTTCCTACAATTGTGTCGTGGAGGCAGTAGTGTTGTTCATAGGTAGGTTCACAATAAATTAAGGTTAAAGAAAGCGAAAATGGGTGAAAGGGCTTGAAAGAAAAACATTAATTACCTCTAAGCACGAAAGGTCAAACATCAGAGGAAAGCTGGGATTGTCACAACTTGCACTTTTTATATTCACACTGCACTGTTTTTACATAATACTCAGTATTTTTTTTTTTTAAATTAACTTTTAAATTGGTTTAAATAAACTTAATACTGTACCAAAGATAAGGTTAAAATAAAGATGAGTTTTACGTTATCTAATTTCAAAGATTCTTTATTATTTGTGAACAGACATAATTGTACAGGAATGATACTGAGAGGCTTTACACGAGTACGATTTTTTTTTCTTATTTTTTGGCATTGTATTGTAATATTTAGAAAATGAAAATTGTGTTTTTTTTTATTATAATGGCTAGTATTTTCTTTAAATGAATAAATAAATAATCCATTCAAAATGCAATCTGTATCGCAATTAGATGATACCTTGATCAGGGGATATTATTTGAAAACTATGACAAAATTACAATATTTGAGTTTGTCCAAATGTTCGTAGACAAAAGACTGGATTTCACCCCCTTGGGAGTCATTTTTTTAAATTTTTTTTTATACGCCTCCACTTGGGAGTCATTTAGATTAACAAATTACTTAGTCTACAAAAATGGCAAACGAATGCGTCAATCACTACACAACGAGGCGGAATAATCTATCTTTTCGATTTCCTTATTTAGGATTTTTATACGAGAGAAGCTATCGAGTCAAATGGTTAATGACAAAACACGCGAAAATACTACTAGCATTTATTAACATATATATGAAATTGATTTCGTAAAGATGGGTCCGTAATGACGATGCTGAGGAATTGACAAAAAACTAATTTTATTCTGAAAGATAGTGAATGAATCGAATTTTAATTGATTTTAATTAAAGTAACTGTACAGATTAAAACCATGTGCGTTTCTTTAGTGTTAAGTCTCATGAGTTAAGTATGCAGTTCTACTCTATAAGGGTTGCGTATGTTTGGGTTAAGAGATGTTGGAAAAAAGGTGTTCATTTCAATAACAAATTTGGTTGATAAAGTAGGTTCTTTAATGTAAATAAGCACATGTAACTTGTATTAACAAAAAGGAAAACGTTATTATCAGAAGAAACACAATATGAATTGTAGCGTTTTACCTATTTCATTATTTAATGTACGCATTTAATGTTTATTCTAAGTAAGACATCATCAAAAATTGTATGTTGGAAAATTGAATCGGTAAGAACCTTTAAATGGCTCCTCTGCATTATCAACTTGCAGTGACTTGTATCTCTTTACCTAAATTTAACCGAATTTAAATTAAATTTAAAGAAAAAACAATCATGGAAAGCGTGAACATCTATTGAATCTGATTAAACCTTCAAACCATAGTATAAAAATACGTAACCGACTTAAAAAATCACGGAATCTTAATATTAGGCTTTTTTTCGCAAGATGTCGCGTTTTTTAATTAATATGAATTACCTAATCAAAGTTATCTTTTTGCTTCAAATGTTCAGATAAATAACATAGCATTATATTTTTGTTTGGCCTACATTTTAGATTGCGTGTAATATTGAATTAAATCGTTAAACATCTAGTGAAAGACACAAAAACTAATCAAAAGCTTACTGTGTAGGGGGCACATTTCACAAGGCACCCTTTGATTTATATTTGATCGAAACAATACAATATAATAAATTGTACGTAAGTAGTATGGAAAGAAAGCGTGAAAATCTACGTCTTATGTTCAAATCTCGAAACCGCTATGGAAAACATATGTACAAATACGTTTAAAATAAATCTAATTAGATACGATACCTTCAGTCACTTTTATACTATATGTATTTTACGTAGTACGCATAATAAAAACCGTGAAAATTTGCATTGAATCCGCGTAATACTTCGACCACTACTGAAAAACACAAAAACCTACCAGAAGCGATAGATTTCACAGAAAAATGATGATTTTTAGTGGTTTTCTCTCGGTGCGAACGCGTTTGCCGACTATTTTTCCAGTTTTTCGTGGTTTTCCGTGGTTTTTCGGCGGTTTGGGCGCGATTCGGGATTTTCAGCGGGGTTTTCACTGGCCGAGTGACGCGGCGTCGGCGGTGTCCTCGCGCGGCGTAAGAGTTCGGTTTGTGAGGAGTGGTAGGACCGCGGGACACTGGGCGTACAGCTCGCCCGGACCCCGCCTGAGATGCGCGCATCGATCCGATACTGCGCAGTAGGGCCCGCTCGCGCCCGCCACCCACCGGCTTCCCCCGAACTCCCTGAGGCCCGGTACACCGAAACGAAACCGAACCGAAACGATAAATGATGACGAAAAAACTATTTACATTCGGTCAATGGCTTTCGAGGATGCGCGTTGGACGGTAAAAAGCGCTTATTAGTCAGATAAAGGAAAAAGTGTAGGTACCGAGTAATTTATTTTAAAACGAAAAAGTTTTTACCTAATTAAACTTACTGTTTCCATTGAAATATTTTAATACGAAATTTCATTACATGAAAAAAAACTTTTTGTAGCAATTTAAAATGAAGTGTTTATTTGTATATAATTAATATATATTGGTTATTTTTAATATGTTTATGATATTTATTTTAAGTGAATCTTAAATTGGTCAAATTTACAAAAAAAAACTATCTTACTCTCATACACCTTATTTCCCCACCCTCTCGACCTTCTTGCAGTGCACTTTTTTTCTTGAATTTTTTTATTTTTTCCTTAATTTGTTCTATTTGTGTTATATTTCTGAAAAACTTAAACTAATACTTGATTTTTTTTATGCTTATTTATTTCTATAATTTCTGTTGTTTTTGCTAAAAAAATATTTAAACGAATAAAAAATACTCGCATTTAGATTCTTTATTCATTTATTTATTATTTTAATGTTTTTCATTTAATACACGAAAATATTAAAACTAATACAAAAAGACCAAATAGTAAACATGATCTCAATAAAACCAGTAAAAAAATCACTTAAATATTCACATAAACTCTTTAAGATACTAGGAATTTTTTAAATATTGTGATTATTTTTTTAGTTTGCATTTCAAAAGTAAATTTACCCAAATCAAAGCGCTTACGCGATTTTTTTTCATGTGTCCTTACTCTCTGTGAAAATCTGTGTATTTTTGTAACTTTTAAATTCAGTGAGTTTGTGTCAAACTACTCGGCTTTTACATTTATACTCGTATGTCTTTCGGGATCTATGTAAAATGTTTGGTTTTATTCTAAAATCCATAATTTACATTAAGTTTAACCATCAAAATAGTAAGAAATAATTAAATGTGTGAATAAATATTTAACACGAAGAAGAGAGAAAATAACTATATTGTTTAAATTATACCACAGCAAAAAATAAAGTATTCGCTCATATAGTAATCTTAGTTAAATTATTATTTTTTAAAAATTTACTAACACAAACTATACACTTGATAAATTCAAAGTAAATTAAAATAAATTTTTAGAACCCGAGTTCTATTTTAATTCAACAGAATTCTATTTTGATTAGTATTACTGTATTATTATTTTCTGTTTTTCTCTTTATTTTTTTTTATTCTCGTGTATGTTCGAAACTATTTAATAGTTGATAATATTTACATATGAAAGCTAGCTTACTAATCGTCATGCAGCTACAAAGCACATTTACATTTTTACATTTTGTTTGCACCACAACAGGCCAGGAGGCCTAATTACAGTGGTGAATTACATCACAGAGCACCCAGGCTTGAGAAAAATCACATTTTTATTTTTTGTGTTCTCACCGGGAATCGAACCCGGAACCTTGCGTGAGTCAAGCGTCTTGACCACTACACCACGGAGGCCGCCACATGAATGAGTGAAATTCTAGCAAGCTTAAATGATATCAATAAATTTTAAAAAAATAAACGTAAACATAGAGTAAGCAATAAAAAACTATATCAATAAAGCACTGTTTAAACATTATGGTTAATAAAATGAAGATGCACCTGTATATTCTTCAGCAGTGAAGTCTTGTCTCTTTAAATGATGATTAAATTACATTTTAAATGATTAACTAAACACATAAAAGAAGACTGCAAAAGAAAAAAAACATGCGTCATTTTATGTAACTATATTATTTTTATTTTTTTTAAATGTACATAATACAATATATTATAAGGAAAACCGGGTCGTGGTTCCGTGTTCGAGTCGTGGACTTAGGAATAAAAAAAATCCGAGGTTTGAACCCTACTCTATAACAGCTTGATTTCCATTAAAGTGAGTTATTTACAACTAGTTAAAAATGGTCTTAAAATTAAAATATTTGTCTAAATCATACGAATGCAAATATTGGCTTTTTACTAAAAAAAAGGGAGAAAATTTTGAATAAGTAAATAAATGGAAATTTGGGTATTCATTTAAAAAACAATATTTAACAATATGACACGATCGCAATTTACGAATAGTTTTTAAAAAGATTTTTATGTTGCTGGACTGAAAGAGTTCAAACGACCCCCTATATACACGCTTTGTCGAGATCGGCTCCGGGAGTACTGTACATTATTATGTAGAAAACATACAATATTATTTATTCTTTACGTTCCCAAGAACAAAATGATTTTAGCCACAACTGTTCTTTATTAATGAGAGTAAAAGCTGCAACTTTCATAAAGCACAAACGAAGGAAAAACTTTCTACGATAGGGTGTATGAAATGTACATCCGCAATGTTTGTACCCTCAAAGTGAATAATTCATTTGCAATACCTATATTATTTGTAATTTTTTCACAAATTTACGAATTCAACCGTTTTTTTTTCAAAGGAAATACTGAAGGGGTTTGCTTTCATTTGTTAATTTATTATTAGTCAACCGAAATGCGATCTCTCAGGTGAATCTGTATTAAAACAATGTATGGTATGTGCACAAATGTCGAGATCCGTGCATTGTGTAAAGCTGAGACAAGCCATATCGACAAAATCAAGAAAGTGCTGCGTTCGTTTAGACATGTATAGCGAATAGACAGTGAAAGAACGGCTAAAAAGTTTTACTATTAGAATGTTGATGGAAGCAGAAAACGAGGAAGGCTGAGGAAGACTTGGCATTACCAAATTCAACAAATACTTGAAGATAGATATGTCAAAAGTCGAAATAATCGGCGTGCGTGCATGAGAAGATGAATGAATGTAAAGGAACCGAGTATGTACTCGAAGACTAAGTAATATATTGTTCTATCTCCTTTGCCTATCCCTACGAGGAAACGGCGTTATGGTTTCGTTAGAATTAATGAACTATTGTACATTTATAAAGAAGAACCAGATATATTTTGAAAAAAGCCGAAATTATAGATTTTTATTTTATTTATTTAATTTTACAAAACGCCCAAGGGGCGTTTACAAAAGTAAGTACAAACATAGTAAGTAATAATTTTAAACATAAACAACATTTTTTTTGTATACATGTGGAAACAAAAAAGCATGCTGCAATGCAAAATAAGAAGGGAAACTTTGCATAGTAAAAAAAAAATATATATCTGGTTATAAGAAAAACGTTTGAAAATTGGAAAGCCAATTGTAAATAACTTTTAAATAATTTAAGCAAAAAAAAAATGGTATTAATAAATTAATGTTAAAAAAAAATAGTTTACAGTAAATACATATAAGATAATAATATGATATATGGTACACAAAAATATTTGATAAATTAATTTCAGAAAGAGATAAGATAATAATAACACACATCAAAAACAGAGAAAAAATTGCATGAAAAAGAAAGTTTTATTACGACTTTAATAATTAGCTTTAAACAATGCATTTAAAAACTTATTAGAATGAATATTTTTTTATTAAAAATGTCTATATCACAAGTAAATGAGAAATCTTCTCAACCCTCCAAAGAGTGGTTACTTTGTGGATTTTAAATTTTTACACGAACTTTAAAATGATTTTCTAAGCAGATCTTAAAAGAAAATGTAGATAAAACTTTTAGGGAAAAAATAATTAAATGGCTCATATGTTACAAGGCTTTATATTGATTATTATTTTATGTTAACAATCTTAATCAAAACTTAATTAATTTATGTTTTTGTATATAAATATTGTGTAAAAACGCGTATGCTTTTAGTTCTTAATAATGTTTATATTACTTTTTAAAATTATATAATTTCTCTAACGTTTTTCTTTGTAAAGAAAAAATACGAGACCTGCTGACAAGCCGGTTTCGCGGTTTAGTGGGTTTCATTATTTTTCCTTTTATATATTTTTTTTTTATGTTTATGTTTTATCTTCTTAAATGAAAATAAATAATAAAAAAAAAAACTTCAGGTATGTGGAGAAATGTACTTTTCCTGAAGAATTTGGCTGTCCATAGATTGGCACCCAAAGCGTGAGTCTGAACCGCTTCCTGTACCAGATGGTCGAAATACGGTGCTTTTGGCTTACAAATGCAGTGCCCTATGCAACTTAAGCTGCAGAAAGAGGAATAATGACAATGACGATGAATTTATTTATTTATTTATTCAGTCATACAAATATATTTTAACAAAAAAAAACGGATCACTGACTCTTTGAGGCCAAAAGCCCTGTTTTGAGTTGGGATACAACGTAATGGAATTACATTAAAAGTTAAAGCTACGATCTTGAGAAACTGCTTAAGTATCTGAAAGTAATTTAGGATGTTGCGTGCTTCGCGGTCTAGTGGTAATAGCACAGTCTTAGCGTGTCGAAGGTTGGGGTTCGACTCCCCATCGCGGCTAAAGGGTATCCAGTTTAGTCACGGATACGTAACTTTAATTTTTATGCTCTTGAGCGTAAAGGAATTCTCGTTTATTTATTTTTATCAACAGTATGTTCAAACTTGTTTGTCTCCGGACGAATTAAAAATACAATTGTGTTTGTAAAATATAACCAGAATTCTGGACTAGTCCTTTATAAGAAAAGTTTTGTAAAGCAAACTATTTAATTTTTAGAGTCCAAATAACAAAATGTACAATATCGTCGTCAAACTAAAAACCCACTCGGTTTTATTATTTTTACAGAATGACGAGAAAACTTGCATATTTTTTTGAAAGCTCAACTAAATTACGCCCTAAAATGTATAAAAATTAAATGTTTATCCAAATAATGTTGTCTATAAAAACTGAAGTCTAATATTTCCTGTCAATACAAAAAAACAAGCAATTTTTTCGTCATCCTTAAAATGACTTACGCGATGCTGAAGCAAATAAAATAATACATATATAGGAAACGAGGTCTGTATGCCAATACAGAATAGTGCGGTATTCTATCCTCTTCTATCTTTTCTGCCTAGACCTAAGAAGGTACTGCGTAGTGGTTTTTTTAAAAAATAAATTTGTCTTAAAAGGATTACGCTGATCTTTACAAAATGCAAATAATTATTTTACGTGAATGAAAATAAAGACACGAGTTGATGAAATGTGATTGTTCACAAATATAAAAAAAAATGTATTTCCTCATAAACACAAAACACATAATAGAATTTATAATAGTAATAAATAAAATGTGTCTCAATTACACTTTAAGTGTAACATAATTATATTTATGCTAAGCACTTGCTTAAGAGTATCTGTGTTATTATTGTGCATGTGTGAGGGTGAGTATATATATAATATATATATTGTGTGAGAGGGTGTCTATATGTGTAGGTGTAAGTATTGTATGCATGTGACAATGTGCAGCGAATATAAATAGACTTATCGACAATAATTTGAATTTGTCCAAATTTTTGCAGACAAGGACTGGATTCAACTCCCTAGGGAGCTGTTAATATTAACATATTACAACAGAGATAAATAACATTTTGGAGAAGGCAATATATAAGTCTAGACATCTACAGGGCTTATGACTTGTCATTGGCTGGTTCAACAGTGTGTAACATTTACCATTCTGCCCATATTTGAACATCTATATACAATCAATTCTTTCATATATTGATGTTTGTAAAGTTATAGAGCTGAAACCATTATTTATGCGGGTGAGATTCATCTCATTTAATTATTTCACCTACATACTAGGCAACGCCTAAAAAAAAACATTTTTTCAAAATCTATACTTCTTTATTGACCGGCTGGATTTATCAACAATATTTTGAGTTTGTTCAAATTTTTGTAGTCAAGGATTAGATTCAACTCACTGGGGAGCTGTTAATATATACATATTACAACAGAGATGGATACCATTTAAGAGAATGTAATATAGAAGTCTAGGCATTTACAGGGCTTATTCATTGGGTGAACTTCACATACACAAACAGATGCAAGAATTGAAGAAATATAAATGTTTAAACATAGGCAAAATGGTGAATGTTGCACAGTGTGTATAATGGACAATTAAACTAACCAACGACAGGTTATGAGCCCTGTAAATGCCTAGACTTCCATATTCCCTTCTCTATAATGTTCTCCATCTATGTTGTAATTAGAAATTGATTAAGATTATGGAAATAATTCAATTGAATTAATTTATCAATGATTCGTGTTTTATATTTTTTTTCAATTTCCGAATGATCGAAATTATTAGTCTCATGAACTTTGTACCACTACCCACATATTTTTAGATGAAATAAAAAATAAAAACGAACTTATCGTGACGACATATTTAGTGCAATTAAAACACACTTTTGGCTTTATTAGTTTTGTTTCAAATGTATTTGTGTCTGGAAGCGTGGGATAAAAAAACCGTCTTTAATTATAGGGGAGGCCGGCTCCATAATAATTGTTTCAATTCTTAATCTAATATCAAATCAGTAATGTCAACTGTTGGCGGAAATAATTATTTTTATTTCGGATTCTATTGTATGTTATGGTACGCATTGCGTATGTTTTGTATTTGTCACAAAAAAACTTATTCAGAGTGTTTAAAAAGAACTCTTGGTTTGAAGACCAACGAAATTTATTATGGAAAAGCCACAAATTTTAGGACAATTATGTTAAAGAAATTTAACAGATGTAAGAATTGTAGACTATTTTTTTTTCAAGGGGGCAAGGATGTAGAATCTTTATGAAAAATCATCATCATCATTATTCTCTTTCAGCAACTTATGGTGCATAGGGCACTGCATTGCTACACCAATCGCCGCATAAATGATCATTTGTGTTACACGAAGGTAAGATGATCAGTCTTACGGATCAGGTGCTAGTCCAGGGCTGTAATTCTGAACGAAAGAGATTGCTCTGTAAGCGCGTATTAAGTACGTAAATACGCGTTAAAATGCGTTTTCTACGCGCGCTTTTGCGTTCAGAATACCACCTTTGGGACTATGAAATATTTGTTTCGTAAGGTTATTGTTTTGAAATATGGATTAGGTATAAACATAAGCTCTGTCCATTTTTTCTAAATTTAAAAATTAGCAGCAAAAGTTAAACAAAATGGTAAATAAAGTTTATACGTCTTTCGAATTATATTTTCTGCTGTATAAGATATTGTGTTTTCTTTTAATCGTCATCATCATTCCCTTTTCGCACCGAATTGTGCATAGAAGACTGCATTGGCACGTAATCGCAGAATATCTTGATCATTTTTGTCACATGAAGGTTATATGATCAGTCTTCAGGACAATGAAATATTTTGGTGTATAAACACATTTTTTATAAATATTTCATGTCAACCATGTCGGGAATCGAACCTGAGACCTCTTACATGGTAAGCGAGCATGCTGACCACTACACCATAAGGCTGACATAATGAAATGAAAAATATAAACATAAAAAAGGCAGGTTTAAACAAAAAAATGATTTTGAATATGATTGCAATAATTAGAAAAATTTCCTCTTGAAAACGCTTAATGGGTCTCTAAAGATATAAATGTTTCTAGTTATGTTTTTGCGTAACTTTAAAAAAAATAAAAAAATATTTATTAATAATAAGTAAAAATACAATATTACAACTAAATACAATTTTTTACATTAATCAAATACATATATTTACATTAACGTTTCCCATAACGTAAAAGAAATAAACAATTCTTGTGTACATAATGGGGAGTGACGTCTTACAATAGTTTATTTTAAATTAATTAACAATATTTTTAGGATAACATAATAAATCACAAAAAAGATATAAACGATGTTTTCAATCAGTGTTACATAAAGAAGAATTATAGATGTAATTTTTCACTTCTTTCTTAAATATATTGTATTCCTGACTGTACTTTTTATTATCTTTGTTCATTTCATTAAAGAAAAATATTCCTCAGTAAGTATAATGATGTTGTACAGTAGTTGTTTTTAATTTAGAAATTAAGATATTACCACCTGTTCTAGGTCGCGTACTTGCGTTTTGTGACCTAGAAATACAAATATTTATTTTATCTTTATGTATTTGAAGCAAACAATTCTTTTTATATATCAATTTTATATCTAAAACCTTATTTTTTTAAAATAATTGTTAAATTATTTTTACTAGCGTGATAGAGGGTTGTTTTAATAAATTAATGAACTGGAGTAAAAGTAATTAACTCTGAATATATATAGATTACGATGTCGTGTGTTTACACTGCATCAAAAATCGCGTGGAAGAGAGGTGACTATTTGTATGCTGATATAAAGTCAGTTTTGAATATTTCGTTTAGGACTTATTAACATAAACTCTATTTATATATTCTCTGATAAAATGGTACTCACAAAAAACACCCCGCTAAAATGAACCTTTCCGAAACTTCTAGATGTAGGTTCCATGTGAATGTGACGCTTTACATCATAAAAGGATTCTCATCCTCGGGAGACCACAGTTGACCGTGAGGATGTTAAAGATCTCGCCCCCTGCCTAATAGCCCGATATTTTACGGATCTGGGCTTGGAGGGGGAGATTTAGCAAAATGTAAACTCTCGCCTTCCACACAGTATTATTATTATTATTATTATGGATAACTTATATAGCGCCATTTTCATAATAAAATACCTCAAGGGTGCTTTACATAGTGATTTTATTGTTGAATTAATTTAATTGAAGCTTTTAAATTTGTAATTTAATTAAAACAATTTATTTTGTTATCACGTGCTACGGATTTATTCAAATGATTTAGAGAACAAGTGGGTTTTAAGTTTTTTCCGAAACATCACTTCACTTTCACAGCCTCGCACCTCTGCTGGGAGAGCATTCCATGCCATAGGGCCTGCGACCGCAAATGCGCGTTCACTAAATTTAGTGCGCTGTTTGCGTAGAGGTATAATAACTTTTCCTCTCGCCGTAGACGTAGCTGATCTAAGCGTGAGACGCCTGTCAGCTAGTTTATCTGGAATGCATAGATCCCTTAGATATTCCGGAGCAGAGTTGTGCAGTGACTTATACATAAGCCAACAGAGTTTGTATTCGACCCTCTGTGGAAAACGTAGCCAGTGTAGGCCAGGGTTTTTATAGACCTGGCCTTGGAGGGCTAGAACTATACGCGGGGACCCGTCACAATAGATCTTGACAGGTCGCAGTGACGTCAGGAGCTTGCATAGACCTGGGGGTGAGATGGGTCTCAAAGAATAAGAATAAGAATTTATATATTCTGCATATCAAAAATTATAGTTTACAATATATTCATACACACGATAAATATTTAAGACTTCGAGCTTCGATTTCATATATCTATATTAGGGTGGGATGATAATTTTTATTCCGAATTTCAAAATGAAAGGGGTCTAAAAAGTTGTCATTTGGATTACTCGGAATGCAAAATATATAAAAATAAAAAAATAAGATACTACTTTTAGCCCTCAACCAGAGCTTGAAGTTTTCGAAAAAGTCAATTTGTTGCGCTAAACCGGCTGTCATTTCTTATTTAAGCAAGAAAATCAGTCTAATTAAATTTTGTAACGTGCATAAACCTTAATAAATAAGCATCTTAGGGAGCGAGTTGCACTTTGTTTTGTAATAAATGGGTAGTATTGTTTTAATGAGCCAATGTTTTTGTCAATATTATCCAGGCGCTCAACGGAATCAGTTCCGCGGAGTGTAAACTTTTTGCATTTCGGTAGTTTTAAAATGTGTTCGAATTTGTAATGTGATAAGGTTATATCTTTACTTAGAAAAAATAATTTTATCAATATGGATAATTAAAAAAATATTCAAACAGTTATAAACATCGAACCTCGGTTTAGGGCCAAAAGGGGGGTATGGAAGATTGGTTAAATAATTCTTACGTTCAATGTGATCCAAACTTTTAGACCCCTTTCACTTTAATATATAAACAAATAAAAAACCTTGTACATCTAAATTTATTTCAATAGAGAGTGAAAAAAATTTCTGAGAAGGAAATATGTATGTCTAGGCATTTACAGGGCTTATGACCTGTCATTGGCTGGTTTAAGTGGCCACTTTACACACTGTGTAACATTCACCATTCTGCCCATGTTTGAACATCCACATTTCCTCAACTCTTCCATCTGTTGTGAAGTAAAAGAGCTAAAACCTTTATCAACCCTTCTCAGAAAAATTTTTCCCTCTGTTGAAAAAAAATTAAATATGAACAACTCCCTAGGGAGGAAATCCAGCCAGTCTGCAAGCATTTGGACATAATCAAACATTGTTGAACCTTGTACATCATTGGCCCACTTTAATGTATGTTTCCTAAATAAATAGGTTTAAAAATAAAATATGTAATTTCAATATCGGTCGATTTAGTTCATGTTTTATTTTCTCCGAACTAATAATTTTAAGACATTTAACGAACGCACCGGACGATCGAAACTATTCGGCATTGTTGAGGTTAGTAAAAATAACGTATCATATTTATAAGTATACATAATTTCAATACGTTTCTGATAAAAAAAATTAACCTGTATTGGGTGTGCGCATATTTTGTTAATTAAAAAAAATGATTTTATTTTGTACTAGTTCAGTATGTTCATATACATACATGTAATTTTTAAACTTTTTCAATTTTCTTTCCCAGATTGCATAATGTAAACATTATTTTGAATTTATTTCCATGCCTAGTATTCTGTTTATTTTGTTATTTTCAAGTATTTTTCAAACCCTTTTTAATTTGTAGTATATCATAATTTTAATTTTTCTGCTTTTGTAAATAATATAATAGTTTAAAATTTAAAAACGTCTTTAAAAAAATTGTTATCTGTATGTCCCTAAATGAGTTTTTTTTTTTAAAAAACTCCTTGGGAATATTGTATATAATTATGTATAATATGTTTTCAATATAATAAAAAAAAAACAAAAAAAGTTTGTTAATTGTAAACTCAACATCAACCCAACAACAGTCAATAACCGAAACTAGTATGCGCTGTCCCGCTGCCTATCGGATACAAGATCGCTCAGCAGTCCCAGCACACATGTCGCTGTTTGCAATAGTTGAGTAGTGGGGAGTAGGGTGAGGTCCGCGCAACCCCGTGCGCTATGAGTGCATGTAATTGGTACAAAGTGAGCCTAAATTCTGTAATTTCCATTGGATCTAGCCCGATCTTATCTTCATCGGCTCCAGTAGACCGGAGATAGGCCAGTTGGACAATGTGAGTCAAGTATACAGTTTTTTAATTGAATACGTCACATTGCTGGATGTTTTTTCAAAGCTTTTTGTTGCCTATTAGTTCATTAATCGCAATTATTATTTTGAATTATGGATAAGCTGTTAACATAAGTTGTGTTCTTTATTTTCAAATTTAAAAATGAGCGGCGAAAGTAAAATAAAATGGTTAAATGTATACGTCATTTGAAAGAAATTTTCTGCTCTAAAAGATATTTATTTATTTAATCGAATTTTTTTAATTAATATATGCGCATATGATTAATCAACATATTTAATTTTGAGGGCCATTTTCAACGAGTTGTAAATAATTCTCACCTGTAAATTTGGTTGTACTTCAATCACAAATAACTATCGAGGTGATAACAATATCTCACCATGGTTGTTTATCGTATTCGCGATCACAATGAAACATCCGTAAACACCAAATATTAAATGTCAAAATATTTACGTTTTGCGACATATGATCCTTCTGCGCAATCACATATTTGAATTTCACCGGTGTAAATATGGAAAATATTCCAAAACTGCTATTTGTATTTATCATGCTAATTATTGCATTTAACCGGCGGTTGGCAAGCCAAATGTCAAGAAAAGCAGTCGCCATAGTAATTGTAATTTAATTTTCACTTTTTTGTAGTAGATACTCCTTACTATTCTGCAAATGCAATATATTGTATTATTTTTCTAAAGCAAACGCCGATTTTTTGCCAATGAACTGTATTTATTTACGAGGAAAACAAAAAACAAACCGACATGAGCGTTGACTTAGAGATTACACACGCGTTGACTTATGACTGCGATAACTTAAGCATGTTCATTATTGTTCATTGTGATCGCTCAAATGCTTAATCATGTTTTTAAGCACTTCGATAGTTATTTGTGATTGAGCAACTGAATCACATTTTTTATTATTTAATCATACGAGTGGGACTAAGAACAGGTCGCCTGGCTTCACTTCCGTTTCGAGAGAGAAAAAGATCGAAAGTCCTGGTGTTGCCAACCTTCTCCTCTGACAAAGCAGGTTTAAGTTTGGACGGGGCTTGTTGACCAAATGTGCGTAGGCATTTAAAATGAGTCATTACAATATCCAGTACCTTCATAAATTGAAAAAATGTCTCAGATCTTTTTACTGGATTTTTAATAAAACCTTAATACTTTCAACTGACATCCAAGACGTAATGTTTGTTTTCTTAAAAGAACTTAAGTATATTTTTTAAATTAGAGAATTTTCGCAAAGCGTTTTTTCAACCTTTCGTTCTTTATGTGCACGTCTGAAAAACGTGCCGTATGAAAAATGAACTGTCAACCACAAACCATAATACCCTTAATAGTTCGGTTTCTATTTCTCGGTTCGGATTCGCTGTTACGTTTTACGGCTCACTGCCTACCCCTGGAGTAAGAACTCCTTTAGACTGGTCACCACTAGGTAGCTAATTGTTAATTGTGGTCACGCCCGAGAGGGAACAGGAGACATTTAATATAATATACTTACTTCTAAGTTATTATTTTCATACATGGTTGAGCATAGATGTAATACTAGAGAAACTGGTGGTTTGTGTACACAATATTTATTTATTTATTTGTTTGTGAGGAAATTTCCCTTCATTGTGTCATCGAAAGTGGAAAAGAAAGCTTTTTACTTTTACTCCCCTCATAAATCCTGAAAGATTAAGTTGATTGAAAATAAGTCCTTTTTAAATTTATTTCAACAGAGAGGGAAAATTTTTGAGAAGGAGATATGGAAGTCTAGGTAAATCTGGTAAAAGAAGAAGTATAAAAATTGGAAAATTGTTTTCAGGCGTTGCCTAGTAGGTGATTTGGTTCAGCCGGATGAATCTCACCCACGTGATAAAGGTTTCAGCTCTTTTACTTCACAAAAGTCAACAGATGGAAGATTTGAGGAAATGTGGATGTTCAAACATGGGCAGAATGGTGAATGTTACACAGTGTGTAAAGTGGCCACTTTACAGGGCTTATGCCAGGTCATTAGCCCTGTAAATGCCTAGACTTCCATATCCCCTTCTCAAAATTTTTCCCTCTCTGTTGAAATAAATTTAAATATGAACAACTCCCTAGGGAGGAAATCCAGCCAGTCTGCAAGCATTTGGACATAATCAAACATTGTTGAAAATAAGTCCGCCCATTAGTTCATTATTTACAGTATGTTATTTCAAAAGAAATTCCGAGTGTAAAACAGATAGTAAGTATGTAAATAGATAGATAAATAAATATTTTTATCGATTTTGATCGACTTTAATTTTGTTAGTTTCGCTTGTCATTAATTTGTTTTTTGTGTTAAGTTTTGTTATGCATTACGTATGAGTATTTGTAACTGCACATGTGCACGAAGTTTGTTTATAAATGTACAAAAAGGTAGCATGGAAGTCCTGTAAATGCCTCGACCTCCATATTCCTATCTCAAATTTTTTTTTTCCTCTCTGTTGCAATAGACATGAAAATAGAGCAAAGAAAAGTCAAATCCATAATAAATTTGATGGTTTTCTGTGTGAACGAAGAATGTTTTAACAAATTAACTGTATTACAAAAGTCAGTTAAAAAAAAAAAGGGTATAGCCGCTGTTAAATGTATTTAACTACTTTCATATAGACAAATACCATTTTATCAAATACATTGATATTTGAGTATAAAATTATTAATTTTAAACAAACCGCAGAATTTATCAAAGTCAACTAACATGATCATAATACTATAGAAAAGGTAATAATCAAAAAATTAGACTCCCTTTAAGAAAAAAGACGAAGTCACAAAATTTAATTTTATATGGGGCATTAAAAAATATTATGATATGGGAAAAAATATTTCTGAAAAAAAAAAATCATAATTCAAACTAAAGGTAAATGCATATAATGGTTTATTTATTATGGAAATCATAGTCATAAAATGGTTTAAAAATTAAATATATGAACTGGATTTTGCGAGGTTTACAAGAGATAAAAAAAAAACCTTAAATTTTTTTCTAAGAAGCTTTCAGATACTGCAGAATTGCCTAAAATGTATCTTTAGTATTTCAATAGACACATGTTTGGCAATTCTACAGTATTTAACAGCTTCTTTGAAAAAATATCAAGTTTTTTTGCTCTTCTGTAAACCTCGCAAAATGTAGCTTTGATTTTGATTTCTGTAAATATATCAAAATGCAGATTCGACGGTATACGTAGGGACCGTCAATATAAACATTGTTATTATTAGATCACATATAAGAACATATTTATGTGTTCCCTATTTCTTGAATTGAATAAATGAATCTTGATTTGAAACACTCCTATACAAAAATCGCTTTAATGAAATTTTATCACTACCTTTGGTTTAAAATCTTCTCCTTATATTGCTTTTTCAAATTTTAAATATTACTTTCTATACCTGTCACTCTTTCTTTTTTCTGTGCTGCATTGACATGTTTTTATACTTTTAAACTACTTTTAATTACTTATCCTAAATATGTATATAAAATCAATATATTGCTGCTCTCACTATAATGTGTCATTAATTTTGAAGATGTTTTTAAATTGATTGAAATGTTTTGTCTTATTTAAAGATTCTTCTCATCGTTTCTTTGAATCCCTTAAAATATGTATGAGTATATTTATGTTTTTCCTTTTTAAAAAAATTATTATTATTTTATTTTATTTTTACACCTGAGCATGTTTTTCATTCTTTATTTTAATTCTTAACTTTTTTTTACTTTAATTTTAATTTTTAAGCAGCTTCTATTTATGTTTTTTTTCCTTCTCTTTTTTGTACTTTGATTATTAACATTAAATATAACTACTTTATATTATGGAAACTTCACTGGTCCATTAGAGTTAAGTTTAACTGTGTAAAATATAAACTATGTGCCTGTACTGAATGTTTCCTAAATAAAAGAAAGAAAAAAAATGTAACTATGGTATAAATAATAAATTAAATTTTTTGTTTCGGTTCAATCTATTCACGTTGAAAATAAAAATAATTACCTTTTCTGGCTATCACGATGCCACACCGAAACTTGAATCCTTTTTCCACTGCATCTTGTTGGCAGGGGCAATAGAAAAGTCCTATCGAATTGCGGATTGCAACAATCTCTTATAACAGGGGTTCGTTGGTAGGTGCTCATACCACTGACGCTGACCTAAAATCAAATTGATTTAATTAAATTTATTATTTATAAGGCTTCAGCCAAATCAATGCTTACATTAAGAAACATATGTAATAGAGACTGAACCAACAGAACATATATAAATTAATATATGTTGCACACTGATCTATGTCATGAAGAAGCCACCTAATTGATGGAAATAAATAACTTTCCTCACAGATTGTATGTCCGACGTGCATGCAATAATTGATCGCAACAAGGTTAACAGTATTGTAATGGACATTCATTCCGAAATCCATAAATAACGAATCAAATCTCAAAACGTTTTTTTTTTTTTTTATTTATTTAACACTTTACATGCATGTACAATTTACCACATATAAATATAAGGGCGGGCATATTGCCTTAAGAAAATTTCTTCCTACCTACCCAAACCGTTCAGTTTGAGAAAATTATGAGTATACGGACATATTGAATCTTAAAATTTTATACGAAAATTAAAAACAAAGATTACCAAAATAAAAATGTTGAAAAAATAACACTATACAGAAACAAAAAAAGATAAAGAAACAATGATAAAGAAACAATTTAAATATTTAGATAGTGACATTTCAATCTTGACTTAAATGTAAAGAAAGAAGAGGCGTCTCTAACGTTAGTAAAAAGATTATTCCATAATCGAGCAGCTACTACTGTGTAAGAGGAGGGAAGAAAATTAGAGCGATGAAAGGGTACTAAAAGGGTTCTCTCTTTACTAGAACGAAGATATAGTCCGTGTTATGATAAAGGTTGGAAGAGCTCTCTCAGATAAACAGGCGAAGTGGGATAATTAAATATATTGTGAAGAAGTGACAGAATGTAAATGTTTCTTCTATGCCTGATACTGAGCCAGTGTAGTTGCGTGCGATGTTCGGCTATGTGGTCGAATTTGCGAAGATCAAAGATATAGCGCATACAAACATTCTGCAATCGTTCTAACTTATCAAATAAATCAGAGTTAGCAACCTTTATCATGTGGGTTTCACGCACAGTTAAGTAGAGGAAGTCTAGGCATTTACAAGGCCTTTGACCTGTAATTAGCTGGTTTAATAAGCCGCATTGCAATCGATGAAGGTTTCAGCATCTTAACTTCACAAAAATCAAAAGTAGGAAGAATTAAAGAAACATGGATTTTCACACTCAGACGAAATGGTGAATGTTACCCAGTGGGAAAAGTGGTCTCTTAAACTATATAATAACTGGTCATAAGATTAGTAAATGCCTAGACTTCCATATTGCCTTCTCTGAAATGTCTTCCATCTCTGTTGAAATATTATATTAATGTTATCATGTATAATCTTCATTAATTTATTACCTATTGATGTTTGACTAGTGAGATGTGTAAAGATTTCCAATATTTCCGTGTACGGAGAAAATGTTCACTGGTCCTACACGAATCTTCTGATTTTCATAATATTTATAAGTAAAAGCAATTTTAATTTATTAGAGGAAGAATTTTATTAATACAGAGCATTCCCGTACAAATTTTTTAAATGATGCATAACATAAACAATTGCCTAGAAATAGGAATTTTATAAAATTACCTTGACATAAGGGTTGATATTCTTCGAACTTCCATTTGCCTTTAGTAAGTTTTTGCATTTGACAACTGAAAAAATAAAACACAATATAAATTTTTAGAGTGCTAAACTTTTTTTGAAAATCGCATTTTTCCAACAATATTTTTAATATGACAAAATGTTTGCAGTCAAGGCTGAATTCCACCCCCTATGTATCAAGATTGAAATTCACTGCTTCTAGAACGGATGGAGTCCAGCCCCAACTTTGTCTTAAAGATTTTTGTATACTAAAAATATTCTTGATTAAACAGATACAAGAATTATTAAAATTAAAAAAGTTCTATAGGTGCGAAGGTTTTCACGGTCACTGTTATCAATATTATGTATCTTTTTTGGGTGATACCGTGTGTGTTGGATTTGATCCGACGTTTCGGCTACCATTGCAGGAGCCATCTTCAGGGAAAACTGTGTGAGAACTGTATCCAACATACACGGTATCACCCAAAAAAGATACATAATATTAAAAAAGTTTTTTTTAGGCTTTGCCCAGTAGGTTAAAAAATTCAGACTGAAGATTATCACCAGTAAAAGTTTCATCCCTTTTACTTCTCAAAAGTCAACAGATGGAATAGTTGAGGAAAAATGGATGTTCAATACGGTTAAAAAATATGTATTAAATAATTTATAAATTAAATATATGCACATTGATATTATTAAAGCACATATAAGAATGTGTTTATGTCTGTCCTATTTCAGGATTTAAAATAAAATATAACATAGACTGAATGGTAAAAATAACACTGTGTCAAATGATACCTAAAATCAGACAATGACATATCAATGGACCTGTAAATATTTAAATTTCCACTTTCCTTCTCTGAAATGATTCCCTTTCTGTTGCCAAACATGCATTTTTTAAATTTAACAATAGGAAAAGAAATTAGATCGTACTCACTATGGACTGAAATCTGATCATTCTTGTTCTGGATAGCCAGCTCCACCATTCCACCAGTATTCTGCATTTGTACGATTCCCTGGCGGCTCCTGGCATTGTTCAAGTTGTTTCTCATCTCCAGCCCTCTGAGGTCGTCCTCTTCCGGAGAATAAGTCAGGCATCTCCTCGAGGATCTGAACTCAACGACAGGAGTGGCAGGTTCACTCAAAATAGAGTCATCGCCGAATTTCTGAGTAGAGCTATCAGTCAGGAATGATGAACAGAATCCGGGAGTGTCAAAATCTAAGAATCTATTAGCAACAAACGGCGAAGATGGACTTGGGATTCCACACTCTAAAGTAAGGCCAAACATTTTAGAACTTGGATAGGAATTGGAGTTTTTTCCCACGGAAAGTTGACCAAGTAATAAACTGCTGTTTGATATGCTTGATGCAGGAACATCTTTATAGTGAATATAATTAAGGGTCGGGCTTGTAATGTGATGCCCGGAAATTTGATAACTATTTTTTTCCGAGTACTCAACATTATCACCAGGATTGAAAAGAAACGGATACCCTGTCATCGAATTGCAAGAAGAAATCTTTAATATTCTCGATAGAGATTGAATTTCTGGTGTAAATGGACTCGGTATACCAGTTTGAAGAGTAAGGCCTGACGCAGTGTTTTCCTCATGTAATGATACTGATTCTCCCTTTTGTTCTCTATGGCAGTATCGTTTTCTTCTTACACACCTTTGACGTTTGAGGTTGAACTCGCAGTCATGGGGAAGTGAGCCATTGTGTGTTGGGGTAAAGCCGATAGAATTGGCTCGTTTTCTGGAATTAGGTTTTGCCTTCGATGCAAGAGTACATTTGTCTAAACACCCTTTTAACATAGTTTCCAACCCAACGTTTGCAGAAAGAGAAAGTCGGTTTTCCGGCGTTTTTATTTCCCTTTCCGTTGAATGCAACGGATCATACTCAATGAAAGATTTTTCCTGTATGATAGATGTTGGGACATATTTTAAAGTATTCTCAATTCGTTTTTCTTTTACACGTTTCACAACGGCTGATTTTGTTTCTCTGTTATTTGATTGTTGAAGTTTTGGTAACATGGGAACTCTTATGGTTGGTTTTGGATCAATTTTAATTGCAACGATATCTTCTTTAACAATTTCCTGTTTATCACGAACATATTTAGCGTCTGATTTTGTACGAAGGTGAATTTTTCGTGCTCTCTTAACTTTTTTGGTACTTTTTAATATATCGTCAATCATCTTTTCTAGAGTGACGTCTCCCATTTTCGAATCAGTTATAGTCGACTCATTTTCAACAACACTTTTTTCGCTTATAGTTTTTGTCTCCAGTTCTATAGAAACTTCGTCATCTCTCATTGTCAATAGCGGCTTTCTTTTTTTTATTTCTCTAATTGCCTTATTTGATTCATCCTCCGGGGACAAGGAATTGGCTTGCATTCTATTAAAACATAGAGAAGCCATTTTCCTCGCTAAAGGAGAAACTTCCGAGCAGAGTTTTATTCTTTCTTTACAACCATTTTGCCTGAGTGCTGACATAGGAGAAAGTTTATTTAAAAGGGACGCAAAGCTGTCTGCAAAATCAATTTTTGGTTTTTTGTTTGGTGGATTCATTCCTTCTGCAGATGTATGGTCCATGTTGAAGTAGAGAGGATTGTTGATGAATATTCTTGAGCCGATGACCGGCAAAGTGCTCAAGCAGTTCGATGTGTCTCCACAATTTTCGATATTAGAATTTCGATCACGAGTCACAGTTGAGTTATACCGACAAGGGGAATATTCAATTTCAAACGTCGGCAGGCTCGTGGTGTGAATCGTGCTGAGCGAACCACTGACATTAGCTAAGGGTTTTTCTATGCATACTCTCTGCAAGTTATTTTTAAAGTCTGAATCTAAAATATTTTCTATGACACCAGAATCTTGACTAGAAATGTTTTCATTTCCACCTACATCAGAAGTTCGTTCATTCGTATTAATTTCATTACAGTTTTCAACTATTTCGCTTTCTTCGATTTCATCAGCACCATCAACATAAATATCTTTATCTAGTAAGATTCTTCTCTTCTTCAAAAATGGTTGGGATGGTAAGACGGGTCTTGGCAAACAGGAAGTAGGAGTGATTGTGAATCTTGATTCAAGTCCAAAAGCACTTTCAACGTAGCCTGCGCTTTTTCTGTTTGGAGTGGAAATTTTTATTACAGGAGATCCTGAGGTAGCAGAGTTAGGCGTTAAATTGCTGACATCTCTCAACGCTCCTGTATTATATTCTAACTTCCTAAAAGCGAACAGATCTTTTTGCGTGAACGCTGGAGTGCACCCAATAAACTCAAGATTTTCTTTGTCTATATTGTGCAAGGATCGCCTGTTTCGTCTTCTAGAGTGATGATTGGTTAGTGATCGCCTTCTTACGGTGTCTAGTGGTCCTCCCGATTCCAGAGAAAGTCGTGAAGGTACCTGACCTTCCGCCCTTTTGGAATTAACTGCCCACTTAAGCATTTTGTCACCTGAAAAAAGAAGAAAATAACTATGGTAAAATAAAAATCATTAAACGACAGATACTTAAACATGTTTAAATGCATAATTATAAACAAATAACCAAACAACCATAAATAAATGGTAAAAAACACAATGGTTTGTTTCGTACAGTTTGAATTAGTAAAAAAATATAATTTTATGTACCTCCAATACAATATCTCTTTTATATAGAATTGCGTGTTCAAGCTTAGAAATACAGTTTTTATAACCATCTTTTTAAATGTTTTTACATCTTTACGACTGATATAAAATTTATACATTTACTGACGGAATAAATTATAGTAATATTATAAGATATTTATAAGCAGCAGAAATGCTTGGAAGGTTTTGAAAAGAAATTTTACTATTCTCAATCAATTAAAAAAAAAACTACATTCCAAAGACACTGGTAATCATAACTTACAAGTGCAATTATCATCTATCAAAATTTAAACAATATTAACTTAACAATCTCGATAGCAAACATCACATGCACTTAAGTAATTAAATAAAGTTTTCTAAAATTAAAATAAACTGCTTTTATTTCGGAATTGTTTTCCAATATTACTTAAAAAAAGCTTCATGTAATTTTGATTTTTTTATAAATAAGTTTTTTTGAAGCATAAAAATTCAGGCGTCCTTCGTCTAATGTTACTTGACTCTCCCATGTTTGACCCCATGAGAGAAAACTGGAAGAAAATGTGCCCACAAGATGGCGTAACTTTTGACAATCCAGGGGAAATAATAAGAAATAAGGCCCTAGCTAGTAGTAGGTCGCTGAAGATGTTAGGATTCGTCCTGCGTACTGCCAGGGTTTTTGGTAGTACACGAGTACTGAGAATTCTTTATAACGCGTTGGTGCGAAGTAGACTCGAGAGCGGCTCGATGATTTGAGGACTGTCTGAGTTGAAGTACTCTCTTATGGTGGAGAGAGTTCAGAATAAATTTCTTCAGTTTCTCTACATGAGGGAGTACAGATATTATCAATGGCTTTATCCCATTGAGTTTCTTCAGGGTATGCTTGGTTAAAACGATTTTAAGACCAGAAGGATTGTGTATTTAACTACGCATTTCTTTCAATTGTTGCGCGGTATTATTGACAACCCTGAAATTATGCGGAGCATTAGCTTTTATGTTCCGGATAATTACGGTTGACAGGGTCAACATAGATTGTGTCACATTCCAATATACAGGACAAACGTGCTAATGGTTATGCTTGTTGGAAGGGCTATCTCTATATTGAACAATATTACTTTAGATATTGACATTTTTCACGTCTTTGAGGGTGATTTTCGTTACAAAATTCTCTTGCTTTTTTAATATAATAATATTCTCAAGATACTATGTATGCCTATGTATTATTTTTATATGTACCTAATTTTACTAAGATTTTACTAGATGTGTATGTATTTTGTAATGTACATATATATAAATAAATAAAATTGAAATCGAAAATTAAAATTTCTGTAAGACATATCGACTTTTCTAGGACCTAGTGATATGATTTAAAATAATACTGAAGGAAGGCTAAAGCACCAGAAACACAGTAAAGTACAAAAAAAAAATTGTGTGTATAAGCAAAGAAATTAATAACTGGATCAAGAAAAAAAGCCGTCCTATTATTATCAGATTATCATATTTCTTACTGGCAATTTTATAAAGCGCCATTTTTATAACACATCATCTCAATGACACTATCATTTTTTTATAAATAAAAATAATATGAAACACCTATTAAAATCGAATTTGTTCAGGCACAGAAATTATTATCTAGCAATGGACTATGATTCTCACATCAACGAAGGTAACCAAAATTACTGTTTAAAAATTTATGCTAATAAATGTCGATTGTCTGATTAATTGATAAAATTAAAACGATTTGATTTATTTCTTAATTGTAATTGCCATCTAACTACAGAGTTATGGGAAATATAGCGTGTTTGGGATCGTAAATAAATTACCTTCTCTGTCATTGCTTGTACCGTTTTGTTATTCTTTCGTGACCATAGACGTTCCCCAGGGACCAATATTCGTGCCCTCTTTAAACCCCATCGAGGTAAATAATCCCTTAGGGATCATAAATGTTTGTCGCTTAGGGGTAGGGTCTAAAAGACCTTTTCACGTTGAAGAGTGAGTTTTATGAATCTTTTAAATAATTTGTCATACACGCGCAAAAGAATTAGAATCTTAGACATGTTTTTTTGACTCCATAGCTACTCTCAGACCAAAACCCAGAAATTGAAAATCGCGTTGAGATAAGTCCGCCTCTTGGAGTAGTGGTTAACACATGATTTACAGTGCTTGAAACTTATGTTCGATTTCTGTCAGAGGCATTTTATTTTATTTTTTTGCACCACAAAAGGTCAGGAGGCCTATTTATAGTGGTAAATTACATTGTGAAGTATTTGTTCTAAAAGAGGTTATACTCTATAATTTTTCATAAACCCAAGGCTCAAGGATTAAAACGGGAAGTTAACAGAGTAATCTTTAATTGTCTTTAAAATCAAACCAAATGCAAAAAAATGTGTATTTTGTTAAAAATTTAAACTATTTTCGTCAGTAAATTGTACAAATAATTGAATATTTTTTCACACAGAAAATTCTCTTTCACTTTATAGACAGTAGATAATTTCTCTAGAACTTTACTAACTTCACATTGTCATCAGGGATCTGGACCTGTATAACAATGGGAAGTTATTTTAAGTTATTAACAGTTATTTTTAATTTATTTAAAAAATTAAATTAAATTTTCTGTGTGAAAAATAGAAAATGCATACAATTTTCATACAAATATACACATTTTCGTACATTCATTTCGATTTTACTTTATAGACAGTCGAAGTCGATAATTCTGCCGATTTCTCACTGTAATCCTTGAACTCGTTAAATTAGTTTGAACCTTTCAGACCAGAATAAATTCCTGAGGCCATAAAATATATTTTTTATTCAATGTAGATACTAAATGAATTGTTTGATAATCTTTGGTATTTTTAACCTAGCCGCACCAAATGGGGAGATTCGAATCCCTCATAGACCAATTTTAATTCGACAACTCAAGTATTATTGAAGTTATTTGCCGTATATTTTTTGTAATCATGAAATTAATAGAAAAAAGCATTTTCCTGTTTTTGTTTTAAAATTGACGAAATCAAAAAAAGACGTAAATAGTACAATAGGCCATTTCACTTTATGTACTTATGCATTCGGCAAATTCACAAAAATGAGATGGACATAATACGAGAATATCAGAAAAATATCATATGCAACTTTCTAAAACAATACAAAGACAATCAAGACTAATAAACCAGGGACTGAAATTATACAATAAACTACCAGACAAAACTAAACAAAAGACTCAGACAAACTTTTCAAAAGATGTAAAAAATATTATTTTGAACAACAGAGTATGAATAAAAAAGGTTTAAATTTTTGTAAAATGAATGTAATAATCCGTAAGAGTTTATAAATAAATTTTCAAATATAAAAAATAAAAAAATACACGAATGATTAAAATATGTGTACGCGAAAACATGAATAAATTATTGCACTATCATAAACACTTCCAAAGTTTTATTCTCCTAACGCCATATACAAGTAGGCGCTGGGGTCGTTTGGTCCCCCCGTTCGGATCATGTGTAATTTTTGGATGCTAAGTGAGGAAAACGTTTTGTGTTTTTATCTTTTATACTTTAAAAATCATTTGTCGTACATTTTAATGACTACTTGCTTGCTCTCTAACTGATAATAAATCAAAAAAAGTTATGAAATTTTGTTAATATTTTACAATGAAATTTCGCTGTTAAATTATTGATGTTAATTTTAGCGAAATATATTTCGAACTTGTCTTGAATACCATTTAGAAGGACCATGAGAACTGAAGGAAAAGGAAGAAGAAGAAGCAGAGTGCATTTTGATAAAGTGCATGACGTTCGTATCCAGGTGCATACCGTGATGCGTTTGGTCGTTTGCATTTATACATCATATTTAAATATGTGTAATGTGTTATTGAACTCAAAATTAGCGGATATATTAAACATTACGTTTTGTTGTAAAAATTATATTATTCTCAATAAATAGTGCATAGTGCATTTTAGTAAAGTGCATAACGCCCGTGTGCAGGTGCAACTGGGATGCGTTTGACCGTTTGCATTGCTAACAGGTCTAACAAATTTTAGCAAAAACAGACATTTATTTTAATAGGCAGATGTTTTCAACAACAATATTAACAACAACATTTGTACGTTATACTAACGATTAAAAATGTATAACCTTGTAAATCAATCAATTAGTCGGCCTCGTAACGTAATGGTCAGAGCGTTTACCCATGCAAGAGGTTTCGGGTTCGATTTCCGATATGGTTGGTACGAAATATTTATTAAAAACCACGTTTTTACACGAGAATATTTCTGGAGAGGTGCCTGAAGCGTAAGACGGATCATCTTACCTTAGTTTAACAAAATAATTATGAAGATACGCTCCGATTAGTGTACCAATGCAGTGCCCTATGCATTTTTAGGTGCGGAAAGGGAATGATGAAATCAATCAATATTAACACAAATTCGGAAATAAAATAGTCTCGAATAAATAGTTAAAATTTCAAAACATTTTTTGGTAAGTAAATATTACTATACGAAGAAAGACAAATAAATTAATCTAAAGTATAACCAATATGCTCATATGTCGTTTAAAATTGAGGAAAGTGGCCACGTTGACCCTGCCAGGAATTGAATCCGGAATCTCAAGAATGGTTGGCGAATTTGCCAAGCAATGCAAATTTTCACAAATTACAACATTAAAAATAGAGTCGAGTGTACCTAATATAAGTTTGCTCTTTCTATAGATACGTTATTTTACAGTACTAACAATAAATTGTTAGCAATTTTTATAGTGTAAGCAATATTAAAATACTTTAATAAAATTTGTGCGATTTTTTTCAAATTAAATTTAATGAAATTAAATTTTAATGACCAGCAAAATAATATGTCAAAGGTTACACGTCATTCAAAAAAAAATCTGCTACGGAAGATATTTCGTTTTCTTTTACTTTGCATTTATTATTTTATTATTTTACGAGCCTTAAAAACGGAATTTCAATTAGACTAAAGTGAGCATTTTCGATAACTCCTGTTCGCGTTCGCAATTGAGGAAATGAAGCTGCCAAAGCATCTTCGAAGATGCTATGAATTATTGAACAATTTTGGGTATTTTTTTTTGTTGTGTTCTCTTTATTTTTCTGTCCATTTTTTCCCAAATGAAGAAAACAAGATGACACAGCGACAAAAAAACAATAATGTATTCTCCTTTATTTCCTCGATTGAACGCGAACGGAACAAGGTGTCAAAAATGATTACTTTTGTACTCCTGACATTCCATTTTGAAGGTTAGTAATAAAAAAAATAACGTTAGTAACGTCAAAACAAATACAATATCTTGAAGAGCAGAAAATTTTCTTTCGAATTACGTATAATCTTAACCATTTTTTTATTCAAAATTGGTTCTACGCGCCTTTTGGTATATTATAATCCTATTTTCATAGCATAATTTTCGTGGTATTTGTTTTAGTTTTTCGAACGAAATCTTCAAGAAGTTTTTTGTTTGATTTTTTTATACCAAATAAATATTATTATAATTTTATTTTTAACACCTTAACACCTTAACACCCGTAGCCCGTATTCACAACACCTGCAATAGGTTTGAAATAAATTGTAAAAAATAACGATAGAGGTAAAGCCACCCTGACATCCGGAGTTCGATCGCCATTACAATACGTACCATGTCTAACAAACAAATGCTTTTAGAACACTTCAACACGTTAGGTCCGGTACACGAAAAAACGCATAAGGTTAATTTTATAAATGTATTAATTTGATAATAAATACTTAAGTTCAAACTCATTTAAACGGATTTGAGTTTCTTATCTTTTCGGAAGAATATTTAGGTCGCAAATATTTAATTTCTAGATTATGATTAAAGCAATTTTTTTTTAAGACCGCGATTTTGGAAAAAAAACGGGGTTTTTAAATTGCAGAATCGTCTGTTTCCTAACTTTTTTATTACAAGTGTAATGAGGAAGTTTAGTGCTAGAGAAAATAGGATATAATGTTTTCTTACATGCGGTAAAAATTATAGCGAAGTGTGTCGAAAATACAGGAAAAAATAATTACATTGATTTTAATAAAAACAAACCACTTTAAATTTTGTCACAAGTTCTTTCGAATCAACCAATGAAAGTGTTGTAATAGATTTATGGTTTCCAGGAAGCCAACTCACCAATCAACAGAACTCACCGACATCAATCGCGGAATAATTTCAAAATTAAAAAAACATAAAAAAAAATATTGTCTTACTTTGATAGCCTATTAACAAATGAAAAATACCACTGAACTTCCTTACTATGTTTTGAATTACGGGCTTAATAAATAGTAACAATTCCATATTTCTAAAATTTTTCTTTTTTAGTTGACCACTTTTCATACTGCGTAACATTCACCATTCTGTGTATAATTAGTTAACTTCCATATTCACGTATGACGTGTTTCGGTTTTCTATAGATGGATTGTTTTGAATATTACATTCACATGTGTGTTGACCCACTAAAGAGAGTAAAATTATGACGAAAAGTAGTGACTCAAAAATGTACAATTTTATTTCCAAACAACTATCCCTCCTATCTAAAAAATATAAATGTTTAAAAGTGTTTTGTTTTATAATGGAAATATTATAATATACCAACAAAATGTTCATATGTCGGCCTCGTGGTAGAACGGTCAGCGCGTTTGCCTACCATGCAAAGATCTCGGGTTCGATTCCCAAAAGGGTTAAAATAAAATATTTATTTTAAAGCGTGTTTTCACACTAGAATAATTCATAGTCCCTGGAATGGTACCGGAAGCGTAAGACTGATCACCTTACTTTCATGTAACAAAATTGATCAAGATATTTTGCGATTTGTGTATCAATTGCCCTATGCCCTATGCACCATTGGGCACGGAAAGGGAATGGTAGTGGTGATTCATATGCCGTTGTTTTTTTTCAAATTGAACGCTTTGGTAGGTAGGAAAAATTGCCTTATGGCAATATTATGCCCGCCCTCCGCCATATATATGTCAACTGTATTTATTTATTTGTTCAGTCAAAATTACACTCGTTAAATTATAAATAAACTTATTGAGGCTTTTTAGACTGTGCCTGTGTTAAGCCATTATAATTAACAATAAAAATACATGGTTAAATTAATTAAATTAAATTAAAATGGCATGTGATGCAAAAAAATAACGACCCTGAAAAATAAAGTATAAATATTAAAATACTAAAATACAAATAAAATATTAAAATACAAATTAAACAAATTCAGATTCATCAGAGAGTAATACATAATATGCCAAATATCAGTCAGTTCTAAATTAAATAAAACAAAGATACTTGGTGAAAAAACATAATATATCAAGAAAAATAAAAAGCAAATGAAAGTATGGAAGGAAAGCAAATTAGACAATTTCCTTTTAATCTCGAATTTTAAAAATATTGACTACCTCGTGTCTATGTATGTATATAACGTGTTTAAATTTCATTTAATTAAATGCCTAGACTTCAATATTAACTTTTTAAAATGTTCTCCATCTCTGTAGTAATATGTTATTCTCTAAAGATTTACGTCTATGGAAAAAAAAGTGTTGATTTATATCCCGCCTGGATAAAATCCTTAATTTGCTTCCAAAAATTTGGACGTACCTACTCAAAATATTTTAATTGGCTTAATAATAATAATAATAATCTTTGGATATTTTATATATCGCCATTTTTGTAAAAATCACCTCAAGGGCGCTGTACAATAAATAAATATCCCAAAACGTCTTGCAGCTACAGAGCGCATGGACGGTTGGGATTCTAGTTCCTCGTCTCCAATTATGATATATTACAATTATGATATATATGAGCTAGATAACAGAACGTCTTGCAGCTACAGAGCGCATGGACAATAAGAAATCTAGCCCCTATTTACATTTTTATTTTAAAAATTTTTATTTGACAATGAAGTTCAGAGTTCGAGTGATATTTTAAAAATGAAATAAAAAGCAAATTTATAAAATTAGAAGTTAGATAACAACAAGTCTTGCAGCTACTGAGCGCATGGACGGTTGCAATTCTAGACCCCATTTACTAAATTTAGATATTTGATAATTGATAACATTTACATAATATAATTTATGTAATATGATAGCTAACATCACAAAAAGTCTTGCAGCTTCAAAACGCATCGACAAATGGAATTTCAACAACATAAGAATGATTTTAAAAAGTTAATAATTAAAAATAATTTTAAAAAACGTGATATTAATACATTTATATTTAGAACTTCATTACGTTAAATTGATTAAAACAAGGTGTTTTAAACATGGAAAACGCCTTAAAGGTCAAATTAAGTTATGTTGCGCTGACATTTCACAAAATTTGCCACCTTGTGTTTTTTGTCCCTGCCTCAAAAGGTTAACTAAACTGTCAAACACGTTGGGCATATAAACATTTGAATGTCAACGTTACGCTGCCGGTGGTTGGACAACTGATATATAACAACAGGTTGTTGTAAGGTTAGTGTTTAATAACGTAACAACCGTTGTTTCTGCTGACCAGTTGACATTTGACATCTTGTAGCATTAAATGGGTTTTGGTCTCGAAAGAATGACCTATAATTACAAAGATTCGTTTTTCTTCTTTTTCATCAGCCTTCAGGCGAGCCCAATGGATCGGCCGTATAATGCGCCATGAGGGTCTCCTGGATTACATAATAGAAGGAATGACTGAGAGGATCCGGAGTATTTGGAGCAAGAGTGCGAGGATTCGAACTGCGTCTCATATGTTAAGCTGAAGAGGGCTGCAGAGAATGGAGAGCAGTGGAGGACGAGATGCAGAACCTTGCCACAAACCAAACCCTAGGATTGAGACTGCGGAGAAGAAGATATGGAATACATTTAATAATTAACATTGACTATAAGTGGTACCATAAGCCAGCCGATGACAGGTCAAAAGCCCTGTAAAGGCCTAGACTTCGATGTTTCCTCCACAAAAATGTTTTCCATCTCTGTTGCAATGAATTTTAATTTATTAAAACGTGCCCTTCGTGTATATGACAGAATAAATTTTGCCTACAGAACATATTGTTTTATTTACTAAAATAAACGCCTATTTTCAGCAGTAAACTGAACTGAGCTTAATTAATTATATTTTTTAATAAACAGAATAATCCATACAAAATAAGGCTTTTTTATGCGGTCCCTAGTATGTAAGTAAAATAATTCATTCAGATGAATCTGAACAGCATCAATAAAGGTTTCAGCTCTTAAACATCTCTTGACATTTAGTTCGCGCTAAAAATATTTGAAAATGACAATTTTTACGTTGGTTAAAAAAACAATCTAAATTAAAAAGAATTGTGATACGTGATGGACGGAATTATAGAATTATTTTTTATCGACGAAAAAACCTTCACCAAAGATAATACTTGTAATAGATAAATCAACATCTTTACAAACAAGGGTAATGATTAGAAAGCTGTCGCTACCAGCATGTTAAATATATCTACAAACATTTTTATCGACAGACGCATGACTGTTTGAATTGGAATTTGATTGCTTATCGATTAAGGGGTGGTAAACTGTTAAAATGGCCAGAAATCATTAAATTTTTACACATCAATTTTTGTGTTTAACATTCCTATTCCATTAAAGGATTGAGGTAAATTCTTATCTTCCATGTATTATTTCGGCAGATATTTTTTTTACATGGAAGGTAAGGTGATCAGTCTTACGCTTCAGGTGGCAGTCCGAGAACAATTAAATATTGTGTTGTAACCACCATTAAAAACAAAATTTAACCCTTAGATCCCAAGCATGGCAGACAAACACGCCAACCACTAAGAATTTTTATTTTTTTTGAAAATAAATATTTGCGTTCTTATGATTTACCCAAATATTTCATTTTTAGGGCTATTTTCAACGAGTTGTAAATAACTCACTATTAGAAGATGGAAAAAAAGTTGGAGTAAAGTGGGTTTCGAACCACGGACCATTGGTCCGTGAGTCCGAGACACTAGCCACAGGACCACAACCCGATTCAGCATTTAGTAAGGAATTTAGCCGTTCTTTCGCTGTCCATTCACTTTACATGTCCAAACCAACGCAGAGCTCCTTTCTTGATTTTGTCGATAGTGCTTATCTCAGCCTTGCATAATGTACGGATCTCGACATTTGTGCATCTATCGTACATAGTTTTACCACACTTTCACCTGAGAGATCGCATTGCGTCCATGCTTCGCTCCCATACTACAGGGTCAAGACCAGGACTCAATTGTGAACTGCTCATTTTGCCTCTTGCGACAAACATTTATTTGCCAAGGTTGATTTAAGTGCACCGTTCACTCTGTTCCCGGCACTCACCCTCCTTTCAAAATCTTTCAGTCATTCCATCCCTTCATTAACTTCTTTTTTATATTAACAGCCTGCATTACGTGATGGGTCAAACAACTAATAAATGCAGAATATAAATTATCAAATAAAAAATATATAATTAATTCAATATTTTTACAAACTCGAAATATCGTCTTTATTTATTTACACGTCTATGGTTGAGAAGCACTTAAATTTGAGTCGTATAAATAATCAAAAACACCTGTTATGTCTCATTTAATTTCATGAGTAATAAATAAAAGAGGATTCGACACACCTATCCTGCCTTCGATAAACACAATAAAAGAATATTATTTAGACAACAGGCAGAGTACGTATCTCCAATAAGGAGCCCTATTAATTTATCACTAAAATTTGTACAACTTTGGGACGATACGCGGTGTAAAAGCCATTTGATGAATAGGCATTTAAACATAGTTTTTCTGTCACTCTCTCACAGATGCCTTCAGAATACTGTGCGAAAAAGACAACTACATGTCGAACTGATTATGCCTAGAATCGGCAAAATCGAGGTCCCGTAGTCATGTTGCCCGCACCCCAAAACTAAACTGATTTTAATTTTTTATCAACACATTTAGAGTATTAGAAATAATATTTCTGTATCTAAAAGTGTTGCTTTTTAAAACATGATACAGATTTTTTTACAATCATAAGTTAATAAGGGGGTATAAAATACTGTCCAGTGAAAAAAACATTTTTTGCTAATTTATAATTCTAAATTCCAGCGATAACGGTTTATTGCATTGGCTACGCCCCTAATATGTCACGATTCGGTTACATTTTGACCTTTGTTTGTGTCCGTTTAAATTTAAGCTGAATGTTGTCACGAATCTTGATGTCACAATTGTTAATGTGGAGACGTATTTTTGTGCAATTTTATTTTAAAAATTATGAATGAAAACATTTTTTCGCAATATCCATCTTGATTTTGCAATTACAATTAATTTTCCCTAATCCATTTCACATATTAAAAAAAATATTCGTTGTGTGTGAAATTTCCTTACTATCATATTTGTTCACCATACATCTGAAGGCGGCAGATAAAACAAAGGACTTTTAAGGGTTTTTGGATGGTCCAAACTCCTATAAAAGTCAATTTAGCAACAACAAAAAAACCACAGGATGGGGAATGTTACATGGCGTGTAATCATCATCATTCTCCTCCACACACCCAGTGGTGCATAGGGCACTGCATTAGTATACCAAATGCAGCGTATTCGATCATCTGTTACATAGCTAGGTTTTAGTACAGAAACAATAAAATATTGCAGTTTAAACAACCCTTAAAAACAATGTTTTACGCTTACTCTGCCAGGAATCTGGAACGCGGAATCTTAAGAATGGTAGGTGAATGCGTCAACCACTTCACAATAAGATGCACTGATCTCCCTTCCATTTCTTTATTCACGGAAAAGCTAGAAAGGTGCGTAAAGCAGCCTTTTAAACCAGTCAATGACAGGTCGGTGCAAACGTATTCCCTTATCGAAAATATTATCATCTCTATTGTAATGTGTTAATAAGTTTCTTTAAGTTAAGAAATATTTCTCGATACTGTCTGACGAACTTTTTTTTTCCATAAAATTTCACACATTTATAATGTAAGTACAAATTATGAACGAGCAAAGCCATTGAAAATATTTTACGGCACATTAATTTCGCTATCAAATTATAATCGGCTTAAGGAATCGAATCCCGTACTGCGTGGACAATTAAATAATACCTTCAGACACCATTAGGCCGCGGATAACAAGGGCTGCAGAACACCTGTTGTTATAGTTTAATTGATATTTAAACTTTACCTGTTCTAGGCATACTTGTTACCGTTAGTTACCCGGGGTTAGTATTACTAAGGGATCACTAAAAAAACATAAACATATTGGCTTGTCTATGTGCTCACTTTATAGACTATAATTTTGTAACATTCACCGTTCTGCCCATGCTTGAACATCCTTCCTCCAATAATTGTACCTTGCTTTTGTTAAATGCAAGGTTTTATCGAATATGTTTATCGTGAAGTTATCTGAGAACTCTTTACAACTCCTAGGTGCGAAGTAAACTCGAGAGTGGCTCGACGATTTAAAGGCCACATGAATTGAAGTATTCTTTCATGATAGAGAAAATCCAAAAGATAGTTCGGAGATATCTCTACATGAGAGAGTGCGGGTATAATCCTTGGCTCTACCCGACCGAGTTTCTCCAGGGTATGTATGGCTACAACAGTTAAGAGACTAAAAGGAGTGTGTATTTGATTCCACATTTTGATCGATTGTTCAATTTTGTAATATAAAAAATATATTACAAAATTGAATTTACAATATATTCCTCATTGGGAAAATCCGTGCCGAGGAAGACATTTTACAATTTTATTTTAGTGCGATATATATATATTTTACATAATGAATTGTTTTAGATATTTTACATAAATATACTGAAACTATGTGTTGGTAGCTTAGCTTGGATTATTGGAATTATAGGGTGACTATAGTTTCCGGGTTGATTCCATTTCTGTCCATTGTCATAATTTTTATTTTCTGTTTAAGATTTGAACATGTTGATACGTCGCAAACATTTTTTTGCCAGACTGTTGAAGGATTTGGTTCCAAGATATAAGTGAGAACATTGACCATAAGATGTTCTCGTTCTCAGTATGGGCTGCAGTTCTTCATTGGCTTCCCGGGTTCCTATGTTATTGGCTTTAGTATCGGTCTTGTGATTGAACCAATAACATAATACAACCCTTTTGAAAATTTAAATAACATCCATAACAGCCGCTGTTTTGAACACATGTGCTAAACTGGTGACAATTGGCAACTTTAACATTTTATTAAGACTTTTTTTTCGAGCTACTTTTAGGAGATTAAGTGCGGTTCCCCAACTAATGATCCCATACTCTATTATTTATGAATTTATTTATATATCAACGGTTCAAAGAACCCTTTACAATAAAAAGTTTTACAGAAATAATCACAGCAGTGAACAATTCATTATGTAATATTAAATATGAAATGTAACTTTATAATTCAACTAAATAATTAAAACTAAACAAGTTAGTTTTTTCATTTTTTTTTATTTAATACTGCATAAAAGTAAAAAAAGAAAAATACAAATAAAAGATGACAAATAAAAAATAACAAATTAATGTGAGAAAACCTTATGTTTTAAATATAAATATAGCAAATTAAAATTGAGAATAATTTAACATAAACATAAAGTGACTAGGTTATAACAAAAAAAAAATAATGCTACAATAAGATTTTATAAATAATACGTTTTTTGGATCAATATGAAAGCTTAAATAATCTGATAAAACCTTTATTTTAACAGTTGGTTGGAAGAAGTTGAAATTTGGCAATAAATCCACAAATGTAAAATGTATATATAAAGAAATAAACAAAAATACGAATCCACAAAAAACAAAGTGAAATTTAATAATATATTTTTTAATAAATACTATTATACTTTGACATTGCGCATAGTAGACAGTCCTTAAGCTTTGTATATTTAGTACATTTCTCAAATTGTAGAATAAGTAGCCACTGCTTTAAGTGGCAACTTTACACACCCCATTCTGCCTATGTTTTAACATCCACATTTCCTCAACTCTTGTATCTGTTGACGTTTGTGAAGTTAAAGAGCTGAAACCTTTATCATTTGGGTGAGATTCATCCGGCTGAACCGATTCACCCACTAAGCAACGCCTGAAAACAATTGAACGTATTTATGCAGAAAGCAGCTTGTCCACAATTTTGAAAAAATGATATATTGATGTTATCGGGTGCAGTAAGGTCAATTCTATGTCCTGCTAAAAACAGCAAGACCGCTTTCGTACTAATAACTGTAAAAATCACCTTCTGAAAATAGTGTCGATCAGAAAAACGGAATTTCTCAATTTGCAGATAACACCCACAGGACTAGAAAAATCTTACGGTACTTTGAAATTCATTTACACTGATTAAACACATAATAAGATTCTTCTTTGTAAGGCAAAAAAATGAATGTATTCATTGTCAATCATTCGTCAAAGTCAAAAACATTCCAATCGTTGTGTAGATTTGATAATTCTGTCTTCTAACAAAGGTGCTATTATCTCAGTTTCACTTTTCTATGGCTGACTGCTTTCTGCACAACTACGTTCAATTTTCATACTTCTTATACAAGTTAGTTTTTTCAACAATGTTTTGAGTACTTAAAACTTTTATTTATTCATATAAAGATCCATATTTTTTTTTTAAATGTATCCCTTTCTTTATATTGCTGATTAAACTAACAATCGAGGAAATCCAGGCAAATCTGCAAACATTTGGACATTCTCAAAACATTGTTTCAGTTTATTATAATAGTGCCGACACTGCCGACGCACGCAAATGGTAATTGACAGGTAAATTGTACTCACGAGTATAAAGGTGAAGTATATTTGACGGCAGTAATTATGTGTCGGATGTGTTATTTATTCACCTGTTGTTATAGTTCGCCTCGTGGACTAACGGTCGGCGCGTTTTCCCACCGTGTATCGATATCGATGATATTGTTCTATAAATATCGGTATCGGTATTAAAATCGACGATACTTTTCTTTAAAAATCGATACAGATATCGTACTGGCAAAATCGCGTATCAAATATACAAAATTACATGTACAACATATTACTACTAAATAAAATTAAGTTAAGCCATAGAATTAAGAATAGTCCAGAAGGAGCGTAGAATCATATTTGATACATCGGACTGGGTCCAATAATTCCCCCACTCCGGCTTACTTTCGTCGCGCGTATTCGTGAAGTCTCCGGGTAATGTTTTTGAAGGGAAAAAAAAAATCATAACACAAATGTAAGGTAAAACAAAATTAATCTGTTAATTTCTCTAAATTTTATTGTGCACGCGGAAACATTGATTGACACAACAGAGTAGATAAGTAAAGGGTCATTTAATAAGAGTAATTGAATTAATAAACTTTGAACTTAAAATAAAAAACAAATTTTATTTTACTTAAAACGGATATTTTTATATCATGTTAAATAATATTTGATGTTTTAAAGATAATGTCGTTCAATAGTGCCCCACGGTGTGGTTTAATCCGAGGTCTAATTTTCATTAGTTCTTTTATTAGATGAGCAAAGTAGGGTAAAAAAAATCTACCCTTTCAACACTAACGAAATTTCCATTTTGTTTCTTCGAAAATCTAAAAATAATTCAATTTTTAAATAATGCATTTGTTATATACACATTCATTTCCAAATTACAGATGAAATGTGATTGCATCCTGTTTCTTTAGGATTCTAGCAGTATTTCTATACTTTAAAAGGACACAACACGGCACAGTTGAATTCAAATCAGGAGTTGCGTACTGAGCGACGTCTACTAACTAATGGGTCAAAACGTAAACCTACTCATTTATGAGTAGTTGAGTCGCCTTCTGTTTGATGTGCGTATGCGGTTTCTGGACTATTCTTAATTCTATGAGTAAAACAAACAAAATACAGATGTTTTACAATTCAGAACAGTTATCTCACATACTAATATATATTATCAGTATACGGCACTAACCTTTTCGCCCTCATCATTATTTACTACACCTGTCGTCGATCAATTATATTAAAAAACACAAAAACTGACTCGCGTCAAAAACTCTATTTTAAATTACCAGATACAGTTATGTATGCGTAACAATTTTGTACATATATACACCTAGTTATTATCATCATGTCCCTATCCAAACCATGTGGTGCATAGGGCACTGTATTGGTACACCAATTTCAGCTAATTTTAATTATCTGTTACACGAAGTAAAGGCGATTAAAGTGGCCACTTAAACCAGCCAATGACAGGTCGTAAGCCCTGTAAATGCCTAGACTTCTATATTCCCTTCCCAAAAAATTTTTCCTCTCTTTTAAAAAAAAATTAAATATGAACAACTTCCTAAGGAGGAAATTCAGCCAGTCTGCAAGCATTTGGACATAATCAAACATTGTTGAATTACTACCTGGTAAAAGAAGAAGTATAAAAATTGAAAAAATTGTTTTCAGGCGTTGCCTAGTAGGTGATTTGGTTCAGCCGGATGAATCTCACCCGCGTGATAAAGGTTTCAGCTCTTTTACTTCACAAAAGTCAACAGATGGAAGAGTTGAGGAAATGTGGATGTTCAAACATGGTCAGAATGGCGAATGTTACACAGTGTGTAAAGTGGCCACTTAAAACAGCCAATGACAGATCACAAGCCCTGAAAATTTCTAGACTTCCATATTCCCTTCTCAAAAATGTTTTCCCTCTCTGTTGAAATAAATTTAAACGATTAGTTTTAACGCTGGAAAAATATTACTGCAGTGTAAAAACACTTTTTATATATTTTTTATATATTTAATTAACTTTAATAAGGTTAAGAAAAAAACACCCGTTACTAACAATAAAAACAATATATTCAATAAAATCAAAATTATTAATTATTACAGTATTTCTACTTTATTTTTATTTTTTTAAATAAAGTTTCTTTTCCAAATTCCCAGGAATTCACCCAAAATATAGTATAAGAATGCATCAACCACTACACTACGAAGCGGACTTTACTCGATTCTCTTTTTCAGGATTTTTACTAGAGAGTAGCCGTTGAATTAAAAAGTCCAGGGTACGTATTCTAATGGGAAGTTAAAATTTATCTTCAATTTCATCTGCAAAGTAGAATTAAGTTTTCTGTATGAAAAATAGAATATGTTTACATTTTTTTTTATAAACATGTTCAATTACCGGTTACCGACGAAGTAGCTATGAATTTTTAAACAAATATACGCACTTTTGTACATAAATATCGATATTATTTTATACCGTCTCAGTACATACCGATAAAGATGGCCGTTCATAATCGCGGCCCGGGTTCTGGTTCTATTTTACACTTATTTTTACATTATTTTACACAGTTGTATTCTCATTCCTAGAAATACTTTAAACAGACATCGTAATAGTGAATTCGGTTTATAAATTCACATAATAGCAAGTAACAGCCCAGTCGGCAAGAGTTAACTAAGTGAATTTTGAATCTAAAAAAAAATGTCATAAAGTAGATGCTTACATAAATAATGAACGACTTACTGAAATTGAACATGTCAAATACTTAGGACTAACAATAGACAGACAATTGACATGGACAATTCATATCAACAATTTAACTAGCAAGGCGCTATTATCGAGTCTTTTTTTAAAAATCAAAAACTTTGTTCCAAAAACGGAAAAAATTATAATGTATGAAGCTTATGTTAAAACTAAAATATGTTATACGCAACTACTATGGGGAACAGGATATCAAAATGACATAAACAGACTACAAAGACAACAAAATAAAATATTAAAGTTAGTATATGACCTTCCCTATCTAACTGCAACTAGAGAACTTTTTAAACAAACTAAGCAATTAAATATAACTGAACTCTTTCTACTACAATCATTAAAATTTATCCATAAATTAGCCACTGATGTAATTGTAGACGAAGAACCAAAACTTGTAAAAAATTGTAGTCAACATGGACATAATACGAAAATATCAGACAAATACCATATCCAACTTTCTAAAACAAGACAAGGACAATCGAGACTAATGAACCAGGGACTGAAATTACACAATAAACTACCAGACAAAACTAAACAAAAGACTCCGACAAACTTTTCAAAAGATGTAAAAAATATTATTTTGAACAACAGAGTATAAATGAAAAATGTTTTTATTATTTTTGTAAAATGAATGTAATAATTCGTAAGGGTTTATAAATAAATTTTCAACTAAATTTTTTTATTTTTTTATTTTTCATAATTCAGATTCATCTACATAGTTTTGATCGCTAGCTAACAGAACTTTTTATGGGGATTTTCAATGTATCGATTTGTATATTTTGTGTGGTTTAGGTATCATTATTTTGAGAGACAGATATTTTCTTATTACATTTCGATAGCTCCGAACAACAAAAGATAAGGTTGCGAGACCCGAAGGGGCAATATTTGTAGGTGTCCAAAATCTTAATTAACTTAGGCCCGTAGGGCCGATTACATAATGCCTGAAGGGCCGAATTTTCCATTGTCTCATACTTGGGGATAGCCGACTGTTTCCGGCAAGTTGTGTAGTGTTCCTGATGGAAAAACTGATAAATGGCTTTGGTAATAATTTATGTATTTTTCTGTATTAAGTTTTTTAATCGTAAACTTGAAAATGCAAACAAATACATATAAGAAAAAGCTGTTATTATCATGAATTATTCATACGTTAGATGTAACCTTGATACTTACGATTAAGCGTTGCCAATATTTGATATCAACATCATTAAGACCCAAATCTTCTGTTCCTTTTGTCTGTCGTCCTAAGCAAAACTTGGCAATGTATCATTTATCGGAAAACGTTACTCGAAAAGTTGTATGATACTAATACGAATAATTAAAAGAAATTTGTAAACACATCATAATTTAACCATCAATGGGCATGTTTTTTTGGTATTTTTTTTTTTAAATATATATTATGACACATACCTACGCACCCTATTTATTTATCATCTTCCTCTGTGTTTCAGAAAACCAGTAGTTCTCGTAGATAAAGTCTAACTGTTCCTCCATCTCTTGGGTGGTCTTCCAGGCGGACGTTGTCCAGATAGAATTATATTGGCTGCAGTGTACACGAGTCGCTGCTAATTCTGTCGACATAGTCCTTCCAGTATATTAATCTGGATCTGCTCCATTGTACGATATCTTCTATTTCACAAGTATCTCTAATTATAGTATTACGGATTCGATATCGAAGCGTTTGTCCAGTAACGGACCTTAACACCTTCATTCTTTATAACTCGTTGGTGCGAAGTAGACTCGAGAGTGGCTCGATGATTTGGGGACCGTATGAGTTGAAGTACTCTCTTATGGTGGAGAGGGTTCAGAAGAAATTTCTTCGGTTTCTCTACATGAGGGAGTGCGGATATTATCCATGGCTTTTTCCCACTGAGTTCCTCCAGGGTATGCTCGGTTACAGCAGTTTGAAGACCAGAAGGAATGTGTATTTAACTACGCACTTCTTTCGATTGTTCCCCGGTATTATTGACAACCCTGAAATTATGCGGAGTATTAGCTTTTATGTTCCGGATAATTACCTTAGACAGCATCAGCATAGACTGTTTCACATTCCAATATACAGGACCAACCTGCCAGTGGTTTTGCCTGTTGGAAAGGCTATCTCTATGTTTAACAATATTACTATGGATATTGTCATTTTTCACGTCTCTGAGGGAGTTTTTTGTTACAAGATTCTCATACTTTTTTAACATATTATTCTCTGGATATTATGTATACTAATGTGTTATCTTTATGTATTCCTAATTTAACCTTATCATTTGAATTATTTCTATATGTACAAATTAAGATATTCCATTTCGTAATGTACACATATATGAATAAATATGATTGAAATTGAAAATTAAATAAAATTCAGCAGTTCTGAGTAGCCCTTCGGTACGAACAATGTCATCCTGCACTTTCACAGCATACGTCATGATGGATCCCACACATGTCTTATATATTTTGACCTTGCTATCAATATCCTAATTTCTCCATATTACATTCCATCGTCGCCACGACAGAGTTGATACTTTGTTGACCTGTTCTCGGACTTCCGCATATAAATCGCTATGACTTGAGATTTCAGATATCTGAAACTCAGCCCACTGGCTTTTCAATAGTCAGGTTACATCCTATAGGTTATCTGGATACTGTAGGACTTTTTATTTTGCTTACTGATATTGACATGTTAAGCCTTTGTGGGAGGTACTAAGTGGAACTTATACTGCATTTTTTGTAGGTCATCTTTAGATTCAGCTATTATAGCTGCGTCATCGGCATAGCATACTATGTTATTTAGCATAGCCCATTCCTTTATTTAAAAACCTTTTTTTTTACCGTTATATTTTTAAAATTGTTTGTCTAACTTCATTTAATTTTTTTTTAAAACCGGGTTGTGGTCCCGATGTAGTATAGTGGACCACATGATCAAATGCTGAGAAGTTTTCGATTGGCCCACTCTAGAATACCCTTCCTGATCCCAAAAACTTAGCTAAAATTTTAAGTAATTTAACTACAGAAAAATCATATTTTCGAAACATAAACCTTGTATATTATAAGAAAGGTAAAACATAATGCAATTCCCATATAAAAAAAAAGTATAGTGGACTCGCGGGCCGAAGGTTCGAGGGTCAAATTCCACTCTACCAAAACTCGATTCCCATTTTTCCAACACAAGTCATTTACGACTTTTAGGAAATGGTCTGAAAATTTAAATATTTGAGTTAATAATAAGAACTCGAGTATTTCTGTGTCCCTTTGAATTTCATTAAGTTATAATTTTTGTTTATCCTCTTTACCTTTTTTGAATATTTGTGATTTTTTGGTTTAACTGTTATTTTGTATTTTTTTTAAATTTTTATGTCATATTTTATTTCATGTGTGGCTACGAAAACAGTGTAACACTTACCAGTCTACGTAGGATACATGACTCAATATATCTCTGTTATTTCTTTAAATGATGAAGTTGTAATTTTTGTTGTTTTTGTGAATTAAAAGAGCTTTAAAATTCAGCCTAGCCGACACACATTTGCGCATACTCAAAATATTGTTAAATATAAGGACGACTAAAAACAGTCTACAGGGATTTGCGCGTACTCAATTTTTTTTACTTTAAAAAAATAATTGACCAAATATTACCTACTCATATATTTTTTTAGGAATAATTTGTTTCTGTGAAACCTAGCGGTATAAATTATTACTAATTAACTTCATAAAATTCTCAACAGATGGTGTGCAAACACAAATAAATCTACCCCAAATGGATTTGTGGATACTCGCATAAGTGAACTTGTGATAAAAAAAATAAAAAATATTAGAGCTGAGAATTCAAAGCAGGCAATGCCGACTTTTAGGACAATTTTGATGAATAGATATTTAAACATTGTTATTCTGTTACTCTTTCGCAAACGCTCGACTAATTATCCCTAACTAAAATCGACAAAATAGACGTTGTCCCATTTTCCGCACCCTAAAACTGAACATATACTGTTTTTGGATGGTCCTAGCTCCCAAGAAAAACAATTGGTAAAAAATGCAAAGTTCTTAAAACACGCTTATTGTAAATTTCAAGAGTGTGTAAAAAAAAAATTGCTGTAGTCCCATAATCCAGGGAGAAAATACGGAATTACATTTGTATAAAGAAAAGTCAGACCGCAATCCTCGGGCGGAGGCGAGTGCTGGATAGGATGGAATCTCCTTAAAAGGCGATTGTTAATGTCAACATGTGCCACGTAGTCAGAACGACTATTATATTCGTTCACACACAACTGTTTTCTTCATTCCGCCCGGACACGACATTAAACCTATTATTATATACGGTCGCATTAACAGACTAAGCGTTTTAATGGATGAATTAATTTGAAATTTTGTTTTATTTTCTCAACACAAGCATTCAATTTACAATGACCCTATTTTGGGTAAACAATAGACATTGATCATTTTGAAGAAATCTTAAGGGTGGTTTTTTTATAAAGCAGTTATTGGGCATAATTAAAATAATTGCGACAAGTTTATTAAATGCTGTCCTGAGATAAAAATACTTGTCCGTAAAGTTAATAATGTTATTTAAGTAGATAGTTGTACCATTAGATGCCATTTCTTGAACAATTTCTTTTATCAAACATTGTGGGTGCATGCGTGGTACATCCTGTCGTTATTTTCAGGCCTATTCTGCCTGCGAAATTTTATAATGTTAAAAAAAATAATGCATTTATAACTTACCCAAATATCGAATAATACACTTTTATTCTTATCGAGTTGTGACATAAAGTGTAAGCATTTCTCGGATCCGCAGAGGAGAATGAGGAAGTTCAGTGGTTTTTTTCAAATTTTTTATTTGTTAATAGACTGTTAAACTAAGTCGAAAATGTTTTTTTTTAATTTTTAAATATCGTATTATCGGCGCTACGATTTTTTAAAGTTTTGTATTTCTGAAATAACTCCGCGTGTGACGTCAGAGGTTCATTTCCGCTTATTCTCATTCAGTTCTTCCTATTGGTCCAGAAGCGACATACAGACCGGAAATCTTCCATAGCTCTCAGATCATAGGTTGATTCACATGAACCAGTGACGTCATTTAAAGTAGTGCGTTTTTATCAAAATATTTTTTATTATTTTTTCTGTACATTTTCAAGAAACTTTGCCGTATAATTTAATGCTCTAATTTTTACCCCGCGTAAGAAAACATTTTTTTTATCCAATTTCCCGTAGGGCTGAAGTTCCTCATTGGTATTATGCAGGCGTTATATAGGCACGTATATATATATAACGTCATTGTTAGAACTCTGTTATTCGTTATTTTCAATTCTTGTAAAATCCGTTAAAAGCGTCCGTGTCAAATCAAAACGAAGCAAGTTGCGTGTTGAAATTTACCCCAAAATATAATATTAAAATAGATAAGTGGTTGGGCCAAATAGGGAGACACCGCAAAGCTCTGCATGTGTCAAACTGCACTTTAATTTAGTGTTAAAATCTGAATTGATTCATAATTATTTCGATAGATTTGCGGGTGATATGAAAAGGTGGTACGGAAACATTATTTCTAATTGGTTTGGGGTCGCTGTGGCATATGGCGGGAGTTTAGGGGTTGAAAATTATTTATAGGTGGTCGAAAAACAACGATTAAAAGCTTTAAAAAAAATCAGCTTCAACATTAAAAAAACATGCGTTAAATAAGTAAATTTACATTATTTTAAGTTTGTCTAAATGTTTGGAGATAAACTCTGTAAATGTTTAGAGGTTCATATAACACGAACATAGGCATAATGTTAGGTAGGCATGAGTAAAGATTTCATTTGAACCAGCCAATGACAGGTGATAAGCCCTTTACATGCTTAGGCAAATTCATCTTTCTAAAATATTCTCGAATGAGATACTATGCCTGGAAACAAAGGTAATCGGAAACCAGGAGAAATATGAAATATTATTAGAACGCATGGCATTAAACATAAATTATACCTATAAAATTAATAATTAGATATTTTTTATTATAAAACAGCATATGCCGACAGAGCCTACATCGCACCCCGGGAATAGTGGCATAACTCAAAAAACTCATTTCTACAGAAGAGCAGTTACACTCACACCGGCGCTATCAAAGATACAACCTAAATATCACTTATTGATCTGTGCCATAATCTACTTATACTCGCATACAATATATTTTTATTTTAGAAACAATAATGACATAATCATTACTGTGCCACTTTTGTTTGATGAATTTAAATTTTAAAAATACAGTAAAACAAATTTAACGTTGTGAACATTTTAAGGTCGTTGTTGTTGTTTCAATCAAGATGCATATAGCACATAACGTATCACATTACTACGTCATCATCATCATCATCATCATCGTGATTTCTCTTTAAACACCCAGCAGCGCAAAGGGCACTGAATTAGTAAATCAAATGAAATCTAGTTCGATCATCTGTTACATGGTGACCAGTCTTACGCTTCTTGTGACAGTCCTGGTAGAATGAAATATTGCAGTTTAAAAAACTTTCAAAAATAATATTTTACATCTACCTTATCAGGAATCGAATCCAGGACCTCAAGAATGGTAGGCGAACATTTCAAACACTACTAGACTTATCTCCGCTTATTTCTCTTAGTCAGAATTTTTATGCAACATTTATACGTACATAAATAACGTCAACTCTGATGATGAACGCTGTAATGCTATCCGAAACTTCAAAAAAAAAATGCGAACGACTCATGGCACACTTACTCAATAACTCATTGTATAAAATAAAATTCCCTCTTTGCAACTAATGCTTCATAGGGCACTGCATTAATACACCAATGCGATATTTTTTTTTACCTAAAAGCGAGATTATCAGTCTTGCACACCCTTTTAAATAAATACGTCAACCTTGTCGTGATTTAAGCCCGATACCTCTTGCATGGTAGTCAAACGCTCTTGCCACTACACCACAAAGCCGACACATTGAAGATATTTCAAATTACTTTGTCTTTTATGCATACTGTTATTTATTTATTATTACAGAAATCATACAATATTTTACAAAATGCGGGATATAAAATTAGTTAAATTATTTCTTTAATATTTAAAAAAGAAATAAGACCAATAATTACTAACTATCATTTTTCAAAACACAATTTGATTTGTATCCACATGTATTTATTTTATTGTTTACGGGTTATTTTATTTTATAATAAATTGACCATAAATGAGTTGAAAACGTATTGAGGAGAAATTATTATCAAAAACTATTAAAATTAGAAAATAATCTTAATCATAATTATGAATGCTTTTAATTAAAAAACAAACTCATAATGTAAGAATGAATAAAACATTTGTATTTTTTTTTTATTGTTTCAAAATATAATTTGACAAACAAACAAATGCCGCTTAAAGTGACACATTACCGTAGAAAATGCACAATAAAGGACAAAAACAAATCAAGGATGAAGGGAATTAGTTCAGGATATAACGCATTGAGAGTCCTTGCCACCCCTCTATATGGTCAAGGATCGTGCACCTGCGTGCGACGTTATATTTTAGAATAATTAGTATGGTTATTATGCACACGTTCTTTTTACAAACGCACCACAGTGCGTTCAAAGTAAAAATGATAATTTAAGGGTTAAAAACCTTGTAAAATTCTTTCAAACCCCATAAATAAAGCAATAATAATAATACTAATATACATTTTCACTTTGTGATATGATATTTAACTCTTATTTATCTAAAATATATTGAGTTTGTCCAAATTTTTGTAGACTTGAACTGGATTCAACCCCCTAGATGTTAATACTAACATATTACAACGTAGATTAACCAATCTTCAACCAGCCAATGATAGGTAATAAGCCCCGTAAATGCCAGGACTTCTATATTCCCATCTCAAAAATGTTCTTCATCTCCGTTGTAACATTTTATTTATTTATAAATTTGTATAAACCACTTTTACTTTTGAGTTATACGTCGACCGGTTTCGAGGTTACTTGCTTCATCATCGGGACTTGATCTAACTTAGAATTACTCATTCACATTGATTGATATGATTCATCCATTAAAGAGTAAAGTAAAGATAATTAATATAAAACTAAATATTATCTTAAGTTTAGGTAAATATATTCTTAAGGTTAAGAAATAAGTTTAAAGAGATACAATACGCAATATTTCAATGGAACAGAACAGTCTGAATATGCGCATTAGAGGGTAAAAGTGCAAATTGGTCAAATGAATAAGTGGAAGTATACCAAGTATTTAAAAATTAATAACTTATATTGAAATAACTTAAATTGCTTAAACTTAGCGGGTTGTGGTCCCGTGGTAGTATTGTGGACTCCCGGGCCAAAGGTCCTAGGTTCGAATCCCACTTTACTACAACTCGATATCCATTTTTCCAGCAAAAGTTATTTACGACCTTTAGGAAATGGTCTGAAAATTTAAACATTTGAGTAAATAATAAGAACTCAAGTATTTCTCTTTTTAATAAAAATAAAATAAAATAAAATTTAAAAAAATTAATTACAATAGAATTCCATCAAGAATAGTCAAAAATAATTTCAATGAAATAATTTTATTCACATTAATTTATTAAGACACAAGACACAATTTTGGACTTATGCCATTATTATTGGGTACGATATGTACAAACTAAGAGCAACTTGGCAAAATGGCAAATTCCTTTAAGGAGTTTTTTAAAAGTTTTCAATATGCAAGTGAAAATATCTACATTGCCATGAAGATAATAATTTATCTTAAATGTTTTCCATCCCTGTTGTAATTTCTTGATCGTAATGACTCCCTAAGGGGTGAAATCCAGTCTTTTGTCAACAAACATTTGGACAAATTCAAATTATTGTACTAATTTATCTGGTTTTATAATATATTTTTTATTTTTTGAGTAGAGACAAATTAATCACACACACAATATAACGAGCTTGCATTCTGCATACATTAGGTTAAGTACGTACACAAACCACCCCCAGCGGTAAATAAAAGATAATTAATAACAGATATTTCGCCTTACGTCTGGTAAATTTAAATATTACTGGTAAGGTGTTCCGCATATGGTGCATTATGGAACATTCAGTGCAAGTATGTGGTATTGTATTTAAATTACCATAATACTTTTGAATACTGATGTTTTGTGTAACGTTTGAACACAAGTTTACACATTATTTATTTTATTTATTAATTTGTTTACAAGACACTTCCTAAGAATAACTAATAATCATACACAATATAGTTCGAGAGTACAAATATATTTTTTTTAAATTGTTTTTTTATTGATAAATTTCATGAAAGGTACATATTAAAAAAAATAATCTACACATACCTATCTTCTTTTACACGTCTAGTAAATGTTATCACTGTAATTATCCAAAAAAAGATAATAACTCTTGTGCTTGGAGAGTGACTTATACTGTTGGAGTTGTTTATTTATAAGCGTTTATATAATTTTAAATACGAGTACATGAGAAAAAAAAATAAAGGATTTATAAAGTAAAAAACATAAAACAATAATACATTCATATTAATTAAAATTCAATGTAGTTTTTAAACACGTTCAAAAATTTTTTTAGATTTACTTTGAATTTATTTATTGAAACGTCAGTTTTAATAGTTTTTATTTCATTAGGGAGATGATTGTAATTTTTTATTCCTTTGAAGACAAAGCTATTTTAACCATGATTTGTGTGGAATTCAGGGATCTTAATAATATTTTGGTATCTGAGTGATTTATTCATCTCAAATTCTTTTATTTTTTCTGCTTTATAAATTTGTATACTGCTATTTATTTCATAAAGAGTGTCTTCTGTATGAACCAAAAATATTTTATATAGACTTTCCGTATTGAATGTTGAGAATAAAATTACTTTAATAATTCATCTTTGTACTATTTTAAGAGGGTTTAATATATTGGCATAAGTACCACCCCACCCTACACCTTTATTTGATTATTCATTTAAAATTACGCTAATTTACATGTTCATGAACTTATTAAAACTTTTAAGGCTGTGCCCGTATTAAGGCATAATAATTAACAATAAAAAATACATAGTAAAATTAATTCAATTATAACAAAATGTAGCGCAATAAAATAACAATCTAAAAAGGCAAAGTATAAATAATAAATTATAAAATTCCAAACAAGACAACGCAGAAAAATAATTATATAAATTTCTTAATGCCAATCTATAAGGACTTTAATAAGCCTGTTGATTGGCTTTAAAAGAGAAACATGATGGAAAGATTTTTTACAATAAGGGAATATTATTAAATATTTACAGTACGACGTATGAGAGGGTTTAATGCAAAACCGCCACTGTGCATGATCACTATTTATGGGAAGATCAACAAAACCCGTAGCCAAATGACTATTTCTTTTAAGCTCAATGTGCACATTAAACTAAAAATAAATAGTCACTAATAGGCAGGTACGGTTGGTCTTCTCAAAAACAGTGATCATGCACAATGGCGTTTTTGCATTTAACTCCCTCAATTCTGGGTCCCTATCGATATGTAAATTCAAGAGAGTCAACTTCAGAAATCTGGAATAACCTCATTAAACGCTTATCAGTTCATGGTTGCCTCTTCGTTCTAATTCTCAAGGCCCTCAAGGTTTTGATTTAAGGTAATTTATAAACAAATACGTTTATATCTATTTTAATATATCTTTAGCTTTTAAATAGTTATTTTCTATTGAACATGTTCTGTAACTTGAATTATAAAAATAGAACTATTATTTTATTGGTTGGTTGGGAGAAATTCCCATTTGGTAATAAGCCTGCCAATGTACAAATAACGTTATGTACAAAAAGTTAAATTAACTAATTTATTAATTAGATTTTTTTAAAGCATTTTTCCAATGAATACATAAATGATGGTATTTGAAAGGGATAGTGAGGTTACTGACTGCATAATAAATGTAAACAACGAATGTCTCGAGCAAGTAGAAGAATTTGTGTATCTGGGAAGCATGTTTTCAAGAGATGGAAGAGTAGAAAAAGATGTTGAAAGAAGAGTGAATGCGGGCAACAAAATGAACGGAGCACTAAGCACAGTAATTTCTAATAAAAATATGTCAATCGAAGCTAAACTGGCAGTGCACAACGGAGTTTTAGTCCCAACACTTATGTATGGAAGTGAAACATGGAACTGGCAGAGGAAGGATGAAAGCCGAGTGAACGCGGTTGAAATGCGATCTCTTAGACGAATGTGTGGGAAATCAATGTATGACAGGGTTACGAATGATGAAATCAGGCGAGAGTGTAAATCTGAGACAAGTATAATTGATAAGATTAAGAAAGGGTCTCTGAGATGGTTTGGTCACGTAGAACGAATGGACGACGAGAGAATGGTAAAACAAGTATATATGGCAAAAATGAACGGCAACGTTAGACGAGGACGACCAAGGAAGACGTGGCATGATCAGATAAACCAAAATCTTAAGTCTGGTCATGTCAAAAGCAGACAGAACCGAAGGGCATGTATGACAAGATGTATGAATGTGGAAGAGGCTAGGATTGTATGCCAGGATAGACGTGTGTGGCGGTCCATTCTCTCTGCGTACCCCTACGGGTAAATGGCGTGATGGTAGTAGTAGTAGTAGTAATACATAAGTTACAAATATAAAAAAAACATTAAAACATAAACACGAAGAAACCGCAAACGCATTGTCCGAGTGTGGGTACATATTTTTTTTTTTCAATAAAGGATACTAAAAGAATACGATAGATATTAAATAATAACAAATATGTGCTTATATTAGGAGACCATTTAAATAATAAAAATATGATAAAAGTATGTGCCATACATTTAAAAAGGGCTAAAAAAATTAATAGCGTATTTCAAATACAAATTACTATAATACACATTTCAACAAAAATTTTAATAGAAACAAATTAAAATAATTAATCTCTATCATATTGTCCCTATAAACTGCGTTGTACATCTTTCTAACTATGAAAAATGAAATTCTTTGCCCAAGTCTGGATTTCCAATAAGGAATTTCAAATTATTAACGCTTTTAGGAAATAAATGTTTGGCGCTTAAAAATATATTTTAGACATTGCTGGCAATAGATTTCTCGGAGCTTCTAAAGTTTAGCTTTCAGCAATAATTTGATGGAGGGAAAAACCCTGAAAACAAATGAAATATAAACATAAATACGCGGTGTTTAAAACTGTCTTTACATTTTGTAATTATTCTTTGCATATTCACACATGTAAAAAAAAAAGTATATTGTTAAGTATCCTCGGCACGGGTAACCTCGGGTTAGGTCAAATTATTTTTTTTGTTTATAATGTGAAAAAAAAACAATAAACAAATAAAGTAAATAAAATATTAAGAGCGAATTTTTACAATTCTAATGATATAATGAACAATAATAAAATCGAAGTGGTTGATGAATATATATATATATCAGGGACACAAAGTCAAACTTGGTAAAGATAACCAGACAGCGGAGTTACCAAGAAGAATAGGGCTAAGTTGGGCTGCTTTCGGCAAATTTAAATATATTTTTGAAAATAAAGAAGTCCCTATATGCTTGAAAAGACAAGAATATGAACCGTGCATGTTGCCAGTGACAACATGCGGACTAGAAACCATGTCTATAACACAAAAAAGTAGCCAGAAATTAAAATGCACGCAACGATCCATGGAAAGACAGATGCTCGGTGTATGTCTAAGAGACATGAAGATAAGGCGCTGAACCGGAGTCGTGAATATCATGGCTCGTGCAGCGAAATTGAAATGGCAGTGGGCAGGACACTTGGCGAGACAAAATGATGGCAGGTGGACACCCAGAATAATAAAGTGGAGACCGTGGGCAAACAAAAGAAGTGTTGGAAGGCCACAGAAAAGATGGATCGACGATATTGCCTCTATTACCGGTAAAACATGGATGATAAAAGCGGGTGATAGGAAGGAATGGAGACGTTTGGAAGAGGCCTTTATCCAGCAGTGGAGAGAATAAGGCTGAAGAAGAAGAAGAATGATATCAATAAATAAAAAACTAATTACTTTTCATATTTTTTTGGTGTAAAAAAGAACTCTAACTAAACTGCTCTCAGTTGGAGTAACTTTACTTTGACGTCATACGTCATGCCCGCCGACTTCGCTTTTAATAAACATCGCGGGCAAGTATGGCGCGAAAACGTCACGCTTTAATTGAAGATAACTCTGTTCACCTCCCACTGTAATACGGGCCCAGGGCTAGTATTTTGAACGCTCTGTAGGGGAAAGAGAACATGTTGGTAGCATGTAATTTGCTAAAATTTACATGCCAGCAACTATTTCTTTACCTTCGATAAATCGTTCAGAATCGCACCATGATCCCCTAACCCTCTAAGTTACTTTAATGATCTAGACACCGCGGAAATTAGACAATAAATGCACCACAGGGTGTTAAGTAAATAACAGCATTTATCAATGTTTTTCCTAGCCAATTATCTTTCATTCCCATCCTTCCCTTGACCCATCCTTATAGTACCTACCTAACATCAAGATAGAAGAAATTCAAAATTATAAGATTTGGATTTAGAACAACAAAAAAAACAACATTTTTGACAGTACATCAAATTGCATAAAAAGTTCTTGGATTTGTCGCGCGTCGTTGAAAACATCGTTACAATTCATAGTGCATTTCATCATCCAGTGGTTAAGATTCATCAAGAACATTCACATCATATTAAAGGTAGTATCCATTCCATGTTCCTATCCTTTCTTCAAATATTTCCCTATCACAAAACTGAATGATTTCGTTTTTCATTTACAGTCCGCCTTTTCGTTAACACAGGGATAAATAAATGGTTGTTTGATTATTGAAAACATCAAGTATTTCTCCATTTAATTATTTAAATAAGACTTTTCTGTGACGTAACAAACGTTGTGTTTTCAAAGTCTCTCTTTGTTTCGGGGTTGGTTGATATGGCACGGGGATGCCATCTGTTCTCGGTGGTTAAAAGTACCTACATTATATTTGCATAGACAAGAATCTACGCAGCGATAGTGGAGGAATTACATATTCGGGGTCATTTATAAAATACACAGATGTTGTGTCCATAAGGCACTTTAGTTGCGGCACGAAAACAAGTTCATATAATTAAAGATTTAAATTTATCGCAACAGAGAGGGAAAACACTTTTTAAAAAAGTCAAGGCATTTATAGGGCCTATGACGTGTCTTAACTTGAGTGGAATTCAGCCTACAAACATTTGGACATGCTCAAAATACATATTTTAAAAATTATTACTTATTTGCAATTCCAGAAAAAGGTGATAAATTTCGCTTAAAGGTGCGATTTATATCAGGGGTTAGGGCCCGTCGCGCCTAAAAATGTTATCTCTAGGGGGTGAAATCCGGTCCTTGTCTACAAATATTTGGTAAACTCAGAATGCCGTTGATTAAACTAACTGCAAGAAATTACAACAACTTACTTTATTCCATCATGACGAAAAATAAATAACAGTTTTATTTCAAACTTTTCATTAACTTGACTTAACTTTCCGCGGCAACTGGCGAACTGCCACATTCGTAACATATTATCCAATATCTAATGTTATTGCGTTATGGTGCGGCATAAATGAATTAAATTTACATATTTGAAGTGTATCGTATCCAGGAACTTTTTACTCCAAATGACACGACGGACCTCCATAAATTTCGGTTAGGTTGCTTTGGACAATACGCGTTAGGTCAAATGCCCCAACCGGGAGAATATATCATTTTGTAAATGATATTTAATGCCGTTTTTAGCTTACAAATAACTACATCGTACCCCGAAAATAACAATGGCAAAATTAAAAAAAACTATTTTGTTACAGGAGAGCAGTTTAAAATGGTTTATATGTAGTTAACTCTTGTGATGTCACTCTAGTCGACATAGAACACAAGACTTGATTTATCTCTCTTATTTTTTTAAATGATGAATTCGTATTTTTGGTTATCTTCGAATGGACATTTTCACACCCGATTTAGAAAGTAAAATTTGTATAACTATGCTAAATGTTAAAACAAAAAAAATATCCTTGCTACGCGAAGAATGAATGTCCGCTAATTCAGCAATACATCTACACAGATACCATATACGAGAGAGAGTATGAAAATATAAGTCATAACAAAAAAGACAGAGACGCTGTTCTGCTGCGGGTGTTGTCTAAAACAGATTCAGTCGTCAGTCGGTGGATGACAGTGATGGGAGACGCACGCGCGTAACATGAGCGGCGTATTTGTAATTTTTAATTAATTCGCTATAAAAGGGCTTAATTATACGCCCATTTGCATAAATAATGGAAAAATAATTATTAAACGGTATGTCTCCATGATTTTTTTTTCAAATGTCTGAACTTTAGAATATTCCGTCTTTTACTAGTGGTTATACGATGTTACATCACTGCGCGCAAAAGGGCAAAAGGATTATTTACCACAGTCTTTTAAGAGTTAAATTATTGTTGCGATTTCGTCGAAATGGGCAAATCTCACTGCCTTATTTTGTTTACTTGTTTCGTGCAACCTATTTGTCCCTTTTGACTGAAACGCAACAATTATTTAACTGGCCCTAATACACACCCCCGCTGCCAGTAAATTAAAACGGAAGCGCCCGCCTCTTACCCGTAACTGTTTATAAAAACTAATTTCTTGTTTAAGTTTTGCATATTCGCTACTTTTTTCAATAATACTAATTTAGCTAAAGTTTTACGTTTCTTAACAACCAAACCGCAAAAATAACCAAATACAGAAACTTTGAAAGCTTTCATTGTACCCCTCACTGCAGTACTGGCGGCCTCCGTGGTGTAGTGGTCAAGACGCTTGACTCACGCACGGAAGGTTCCGGGTTCGATTCCCGGTGAGAACACAAAAATTAAAAATGTAACTTTTCTCAAGCCTGGTTGTTCAGTAATGTAATTCACCACTGTAATTGGGCCTCCTGGCCTGTTGTGGTGCAAAAAAATTAAATGAAATGAAAATATTTTTCTGCTGAGATGACAGAGATGACAGTATTGTCAATTTAATCAAATACACATGTTCAGTGCATTTACCTTATACTGTCAGCAAACTTACATTCATTTGCAAGAAAAATGGCGCAACAAAGTTGCTCATTCGTATCATTTAGTTTAAATTTTTCAAAAATAACATTGGCGTAATAATCGTTGTGAAGAGATTTGAAATTTTGTTAAGTCTCCCAACAGTCTGACAATGTCAGCCATGACGAATCACTGTATTTCGTCATTATAATCAAAATGCAGTTCAACAAAAAAACTCTTTGAATTTCTTCTAAAGCCACAGAAATATTTTTAACTTCCCCGTAGACTGATTTGGTCAATTTTACTTTATGTACATAAGCATTCGGCAAACTAACAAAAAAAAAATACACGAATGAGTAAAATATGTGTACGCGAAAACGTGAGTAAATTATTGCACGGTCATAAACACTTCCAACCGTTCGGATCATGTGTAATTTTTGGATGTTTAGTGAGGGAAAGATTAAGGATCATGCCCGTCATGAGGAAATATGGTGTTTTTTTTTATTTGTTAATAAACTGTCAAACTAAAAAAAATAAAATATATTTATCGTATTATAAGCGCTATGATTTATTAATATAATGTTATTTTGACATTTCTCCGCCTGTGACGTCACAATTTCTTGTCGGAGAGTTCTGTCGATTAGTGAGTTGGCTTCCCGGAAACGGGAAACCTATCAAATCACTCATTCACATAGTTTAAAGTAGTTTGATTGTTATTGTTTTTTCGTACGTTTTCGACAAACTTCGCCTTACAATTAAATGCTATAATTTTTCCGCGTCTAAGAAAACATTTTTTACATCCGATTTCCCGTCGCACTAAACTTCCTCATTGGGAGAGATGAAAATTTATTCAGGATTTTAAGTATTCTATTTTGGATGTTGTGATTTTGAAATTATTCATAAAAGTTATTTATTTATAGTTGGCCTTGTGGTGTAATGATCAGCGCGTCTGCCTACCATGCAAGAGGCCTCGGGTTCGATTCCCGACAAGGTTGATAGGAAATATTTATTTAAAAGGGTGTTTTCATACTGGAATATTTCATTGTCTCTGGACTGGTACCTGAAGCGAAAGACTGAACATCTTACCCTCATTTAACAAAAAATGATTACGATGCAATTGGTGTACCAATGCAGTGCCCTATGCACCATTAAGTGTGAAAAACGAATTATGACCATGACGATGATTTATTTTGTATTCAGAATTCCGATAGCTACGCAATTTGGACGCTATATATAGTATGTGGTAGAAAAACTAATATGCATAATAATAAATTACAATAGAGATGAAAAACATTTAAAAGAAGGTAATAAAGAAGTCAAGGCATCTACAGGGCTTACGACCTGTCATTGGCTGATTTAATTGGCCACTTTACATCCTGTGTAACAATTACCGTTCTGCCCATATTTGAACATCTTTATTCCTTCAATTCTTTCATCTGTTGATGTTTGTGAAGTTAAAGAGCTGAAACCTTTATTTATGCGGGTGAAACTTATCTGATACTAAGTAACAACAAAATATTTTTTTCCATTTCTATACCTCTTCATGGACTAGGTGGATTTATCAACAATATTTTGAGTTTGTCCAATTTTTTGTAGACAAGGACTAGATTCAACTCCCTAGGGAGCTGTTACATATTGACATATTATAACAGAGATGAAAAACATTTTAAAGAAGGTAATATAGAAGTTATTGACAGGTCATAAGCCCTGTAGATGCCTTGACTTCTATATTACCTTCTCTAAAATGTTATTTATCTCTGTTGTAATATGTAATATATAACAGCTCCTAGCGAGTTGAATACGAAAATTTGGACAAACTCAAAATATTGTTAATATGTAAAATTTTTAGCCTAAATACTATAAAAAACCTCGGTTTTATAATTTATTTAAAGTTTTCAAAACCTCGATTTTTATTTGAGATTTCTACGCTTCCCTTGTTCCTCTACTTCTGAACCTGATTTATGATCGTTATAGAATATATGTACAAAAAACGTGTACCTACAAGAACGTTCGATACGTGGCAGACGGTCTATTGTGTGTACACGCTTGGAAGAACCCGCCGGGAATAATGGATATTGGAGAGATGCAGTTTTTTTGCAAATTCAAAGAACCATAAAAAGGGGCGAATTCTACTTAGGCCAGAGGTCACCGTAGCGAATGGGATCCAAAAATGTGGATTACTTTAAATGGAAAATGAATTTTGGATGCTGGAATATTCTCATGGATAACAATTAAAAATTATACAGAAGAATCTGGCACCCTTCGCGAAATTTTAGATTATATATTTGCAGGATTAAGTGAGGTACAAGAAACGAAAAAGTAAACGAAAAGTTGATGAGAAACAAGTTACTACCGGGTTTTAAAGCTGTTTTTTTTGGCGGTTGTAATTTTTTAAACTCTCACGATAAACATGCCCTTTTTTTTTAAAATTAAAATATTAAATCAAATATTAAACAGGAACAAATAAAGAAGGTTTTTTACGAAAATATTAACGGTTTGTCCAACAACATATACGAGTAAGTATGCAACCTATATATTGTTGCTGGGCGGGGCATTAGAGTATAACTGCAAAAGTGTTACATTTCAGGAAATCAAAAAAACGTTAGTATTAGTGTAGTGTCCATGCATTATAATATGTAAGTGTAAAGGCACTGCATAGTAATTTGTAGGTATATAACAAGTGTTAAAATTGCGAGCTGTGCGGGGCGGCCGGCTCTATTCATTCGGGTTTTGCCTTCCTAGTCACTCATACGTCCTATCTATTATAATTGTATTGAACCCTGTTATATAATTTTTATACGAAAGATAAGAGTATTTATTATTATTAATTGTGATCCCTTGCGCCTGGAGTATTTAAGAACCAAACTAACGATTCCACAATTAGCCAAAGAACTCATATTTTGCGAAACGAGTTATTATTTACAGATCATTTCATCTGTGTTAGCGCATTTGATTTATTTGTGTGAATAATAGAAACATTCCAGATATACTACTTGAATCATTAAATACAGGCCAGAAATGAGTACTTATACTACTAGAACTAACTTTTACTATTTGTACCACTCTATGAATGATAGAAATCAGTCTATTTATATAAGTATATATATACAGCAATATTTGCTGAGACCATTTTGTACTATTTGTGCCACTGAAAAAATTACAGAAATGTGCATGCTTATTTTAATAAAATCAAAGTTTAACTGGCAAAAAGATATTTGTTTGTGTTTTGAAGAGTCGTATAAGTATAGAGTTAATACCATTGATGCCGTCAAACACAAGGAACATTTTCTCATAAAAATCGAAGAAGAAAAAAATCCATGTTTACTGATATGTTCATCCTTCAGAGATATAACATACAATAACCGTAAAATTAACCATGTAATTTCCAAATAAACAAATTATAAAAGTGCATTATTAATTTTGTGCAAAAAAGAAATCAAAACATTTTTTTCGAGAATTCGCGGTAATTCAAAGTAGGTACCTACATTAATTTTACTGGTATGTCAAAGTAAATGACTTCAATTAAAGGATAAAAGAAAAATAAAATTAGAATGGAAATATTTATATATTTATTTATTAACGACTTCAAGCACACAAAATATTTGCACTTTTTAGGTCTTATTTCTAAAGGATATCTTCTAGCCAAACAAAAAACAGACTGGTAAAAATTGTGTAGTTACTTTTTATTTAAATGCACATATTTATACTTTGATCATAAACATTTAATTTTATTGAGTATGATTCAGTCGTATATTGCATATTTTAGCAGCAAAAAGATTCGTCCTGTGTTTTCCATGGCCAATTTTATTTACTCTATACCGGTTAATTTCAAAATTAAACATAGTACTTAAAGGTCCATTTTGCTATTATAACGAAGAACACCCGATAGACTTGTGATTGTTGAATTTAGCAACCAAGCATAAGGTCTTAGATTCTATTCCCGTAAATCGTCATAAAATATTTGTAAAGAAAGTATATTTTATTCTCGAATAAGTCTCTATTTTTTTTGTGAAATTAATTATAGAGATACGCCACGCTACAATTGGTTTAGCAATGCTCTTATACAAAATTTTATGTGGATTAAAGTAAAAAAAAAAAAACTATCGATGACCTAGCGATCAATTATACAAACGCAGATGTCTTGTTTTACCTTAGGGGTACCCCAAGGTCCACGTCTGGGTCCGTTACGCAATCTGCGTTGAAATATTGCGAATTCCCTCACCTTTCTGGGCCCAAAATATAAATCTGGACACATTGACGTGTCGCATTATTCTCAAAAGATCCACCAACAATGGAACAAAAATCTAGACGCAACAACAATAGACAACAAGTCAAAGGTACAGGGGAGATGTTTAGAAATTTGGAGCATTTTTGCAATTTTCTAAACCAAAAGATGCATAAATAATGCTTCCTTCCTGCGTAGGGGATGCAGGAAATGTATTTACAAACAGGACAATACGATTGTCAAGATGGCGGGATTTGAAAATCTTTTCAAATGAAGTAGTATCTTCAGATTTTAAAGGATACCGAGCAATAAATGTCAAATCCATTGTTAAATTACAGATAGTAAAAGTTGATCAAAACGTTTTATGTCTTTCGAAACTTATAAACATATGGATTGAAGTTTAATTGAATCAATAAAACCAAAATTTAACGAGTTATTGAAGAGAACGCGGGAATAAATTAAGACATTTTGGTAAATAAAATATATTTTGGGATACACAATAAAAACTGGTGATTCAATTGATCCGTTGAATCGAACTGCAAAATGGGCGTCTTTTTAGCTTAAAAATTGCGTTTGGCTCCTCCTCTCTTAGAAAATGGATTCATTGAAGGGTTAAACTTTTCAAAATGATTTAAAGGTATTCAAAATACCTTATTTGTCGATTTTAGTCAATGAGGGTATTTTGGCAAAGACGAAAGCTGCAAGGGAGAGCATAAAAATTTAGCATGCGAATAGAATATGTACAGTTAATTTACTTACAAAAAGTTACTCTGGTTTACTTGCGTATCTGATTTTGTGAGCCATTTGTAATAAATTGGGAGTAGTGTGACGAAAATTTTAATATTCCATACCTGAAAAAAAAAAACAAAGGATTAGAAATGATTCATTATAAACAATTTTTATGATAATGTCTTTAAGATAATACTTATGTTTTACATTTCCGACAAATTTCATCTAAATTAATTTACAGTACTTCGATTTTATGTGACAACCTAAATGTGATAGCCAATGTCAGGTCATAAGCAAACTGCCAAGACTTATATATTATCATTTCCTTTTCGCACTTCAAAGCACAAGGCACAGCGATAGATTTGTTATGTTTGGCACGTGCGTGGGTCTTCGATCATTGGACTTTGACAATAGAAATTTTAAAATTATAAATAATATAAATAACTAGCAGATCCGACAGACGGTGTCCTGCCCAAACGTTGGCTTACCTGCTATTATCTTGGAAAAAGACTTTTGATTGATAAGTAGCTACCTAGATACTTGTTTGTGATTAAATTCCAAAACTAAAAATTGTTAATATTTAAATATTGAATTTATGTAGGTACCTAGGTACTTGTTTATGGTTGAATTCCAAAACATAAAATAATTATTTTTTCAAATATGGCATTCTTTTTGCAAACGTCAAACTTCGGTCTTCTCATCAACAGATGGGTGTACTTACGAGTATGTAAGAAAACGATATTTAAAAATATGTTGAATTTTATATTATTTTAGTATTATAATATCAAGCTCCACAAAAAACAAATGCTGTTTGTAAACATTCAAAAACAAACCTTTTAATTACACAAAAAACATCTTTCCATTTTTTTGTAAATGCATTCACCTCGAATGCAACCCTGGTGGATCGATGAATAAAAAATTATAGCTCCTTATTTATATTTTTACATATAAGATTGAAGATTTTAATATCTACGAATACGCGCAGAGCAAAGATCTATATTTCTCTGAAAACCGTACGTAAATCGGTTAAGCCGTAAGGAGTTCAGTGACATCACACGTACAGAGGAATTATATATATAAAGATAGCCTGTAAATTGTTGGAAATCTGTATCGAACTCCTTTCCACAAAACTCGTCATTCTGTACTATTTGACAATCCGGATTCACAAATTCACCTAATGGTGCATTAGACACTGCAGTAAAGACAATGCAGCGTATCTCGAAGAAAAGATCTTGAGTTTCAGTCGCTAGTCAAGAACATTGAAATATTGCAGTGTTATATTGCGGATGGGGGAATAATGAATAATGAATGAATCGCTATAATAATTATTCAACGGTGCATAAGTTACTGAATTGGTACACCAACCACAGTAGGTCTTGATAATTTTGGTTACATGAAAACAAGATGATCTTCCTTTCTTTTTAGGTGCCAGTCGGGGAAAATTGAGACCTCTTGCATGGTAGACAAACGCGCTGACCACATACTATTCTAAAAAGCTTTTTATGCATATGTATGTCATGTCACACTACCCACGAATTCAGCTCGGTACCTCTAAGTGCTAAAACGAATATTATTGATAAATCAAGTGACCCAAGTACGAATCTTGGGTTATAAATATAGAAATGTCATAACTCACTTCTCACTTGACTCCCGAAACCGGTAGTTATAATTTAAACTTAAACGCAAACTTGATCAAAGGTTGACAGGTTTGTTAGAAAAAAACTACTATTGTTGACTAAGCTACAATGATTTTTATATGAAGGGTGATTTTTTCAGTACTGTTTGTACCTTCAAATAAATTCTTTGGGAATATTTTTGACAATAAACGAAATGAGTTATTGTTAAAATACTTGTTCCCTGCTTGGGATTTCCTTGTTTAATATTAAAATATATCGCTTTTGGGGGATTTTGTGTTTAATCAGAATCTTTTATTGACTTATAAATAGTTTTAAAAAGGAACGGTGTTTTTTACTGTAGAATTTAAAGATTTATATCTATTTGCGTATTAAGCAATAGATAAGTTGATAGCATTTTTTATTTGACCTCATTGGCATAAATTATTATACAACGACGTTTTGAGTGTGTCCAAATGTTTGTAGATAGGCTGGTTTTCCTCTCTAGCTTATTGTTTAAATCTAAATTTTTTGCAACAGAGAGGGAAAACATTTTGTGTGGTGGTCGTTGCGTTTGCCTACCATGCAAGAGGTCTTGATTAAAAAATGTGTTTTTACACTAGAATATTTCATAGTCCCTGGACCGGTACCTGAAGCGTAAGACTAATCATCTGACCTTTATGTAACAAAAATGATCAAGATACACTGAGATTGGTGTACCAATGCAGTGCGCTATGCACCATTAGGTGCGGAAAGGGAATGAAAATGAATGCGTGTATTTTATTTATTTTTGAACGTACGTCGGCGGGCTTATTACTAAATAGCGATTTCTTCAAACTAACCAATAAAATAAAAAAAATGTTATGACTTCCTAGGGGCTTAAATCGACGCTTTTGTACACACACATTCGGACTAACTCAAAATATTGTAAAAAAAATACTTTGCTACGCATACTTGTGCGTTCCCTATTATATTGTGTAGTAAATATTTCATGGTTTCTCAACCGCAAAGTTCAGTACAACGGCAACGGCCCATTTTAGACGACGCGTCGCGTCGTCTTTCAATATTCTAAACAAATCTTGTGGTCTCGTCTCTTTCCCCTTTTCTATGATTACCAAATGGAGCTTCTCGCTACTATCCATGGTCCTGTTATAGATCCTGTTGGATATACATATCTGGAAGCTTCCAAATAAAATTCAAGGGTTTCAAAAAGTTTTGTAATCATTTCCGCAAATTAGTCATGTCCAATCAATTTAATCCCAGTCAGTGGAAAGTTCACTTCCCTCTTTTCTCAATCCAATTGAGTGCATATTATGTACTTCCGGATTACCTTCTTTCAGCACAAAGATGCTAAAACTACCAGATTACAGAGAGCTCCTTAGGGTAGCTTTTCTCATTCGGCAATAAGCCATTTTTCCGTGTATGTGGGCACCGCCGAGGAGACTCATATCCTTAAATGCTGTGGCAAGCTATAAAATGTTGTATAGCTGTGTGATATCATCTATTTATCTCTATCTATATATCTAGTTATCTCTATCATTCGCTGTACCCAGGATTTTACGCAGCACTCTCCTCTTAAAGATGTTCAGCATCTCAGCAGACTTTGCTGTTAGTGTTCAAGCCTCACACCCGTACGAAACCACAGTTCTGACGACAGTTTTGTACAGGATTATGTTTGTTTTTTTACATTAGAGCAGCCACTAAATAAGTGAGTAAAATAATGTCTATCCACCCGATTTTACAATGCCTTGCGGAATTAGACGATGCGTGTTTACAGGGCCAATATCTAACCGGTTTTCCTTAGAATAACCGGAAGAATAAAGCTAGTAACGAGTGTAACGAAAGCCGGATCCGGGAAACCGCAGTTTAGAGTAAACTGCTTGATTCGGAAATAATTTATTACCCAGTTTGTGACTGGTTATGGGAAGATTTTGATACCGAGTTTGAAAACTCAAAAAAATGCCAGTTTTGTGACAAAAAACAGTTTTTTTGGACAGAAATAAAGTTTTTCAAATGTAAGAACAGCACAGCGTCTCGAATCGATTTAAAGTATTTTAGAATTCGTTAAGTGCACCTGAAATTGAAATTTTGGCTAATGTGAGAATTTTTCACATGAACAACTAAGTTATTTTATAAAGAAAGTGAGTTTTTTTTATATGGAATAATCACAATCTTTTTTTTTTTTATTCTCTTACATTTTTACAAGTATGTAGTGATGTAACGACTTCTCGTGGTAAACACCACAAATGCCCGTTAGAACCTATTGTATAAAGCTTATATGAAAACCTTTCTTAGTTACGTATTGTAAAATCAATTTAAATTGTGTTTATTTAACTTTTTGTACATAATGTTATCTGTGCTTTGGTGGGCTTATTGCCCAATGGCAATTTCTTTCAACCAACCAATAAAATAATAGTTTTATATAAAATAAATAAAACAACTTTGTTTTTAAACACTAATTTTTATTTTTCACCGACCGGTTTCAAAGCAAACAAGCTTCTTTGTCAAGGTTTACGTAACTAAACGTAACTAACAAAGTTGTTTTATTTATTTTATTATAATGAATAACCACATAGTTATTCTTTCAAATATAAACTTTAAAATAGTTTTATTTTTATAATTCAAGTTACAAAACATATTCAAAAGAAAATAAAAATTAAAAAGTTAAAGCTATATCAAAATAGAAATAAACGTATTTGTTTATAAATAACTTTAAATAAAAACGATTACTCCACGAGAAAAAGGAGAAAAAGGAAAAAAAGAGGAAAGAGGAAACAAGGAAAGATAAAGGAAGAGAAAAGAGATGTTTCTTCAGACGTGATTTAAACAGAGATACTGTAGTAACATCTTTGATGGTGGATGGGAGATGATTCCACAGTCGAGCCACATGGACACTATATGAGTTAGAGAAGAAAGAGGAATTGTGGATGGGTATTAAGAGAGTGCCTAGAGAATTAGAACGAAGAGGTAAACCATGAACTGATAAGCGTTGAAATTTTTAAATTTTGTAAAATCAAATTTGTAAAATCATGACACAAATTAAATTTAATACATTTTCAAAAAAATGTTTTCTCGACTTGGATAGAGAGAGGTCAGAACATTTGAAAAAACATTATTCATAAAAAATAAATAAAAAATAATATTTAATATTGTAAAATTTTATACCAAATTCACTTGTAGGTAGTCATGTTTTTGTTTATTTAGCTCCGCACAAAAAAATGACGACTTTAAAGCAAGTTGTATCTAGTTAGGCAGACTACACAGAAAACAGAGATATCTAGAAACATAAAAAATGTAGTTGATAAAGAAATTGTAATTTGGTTAATCAGAGAAATAAGTAATTGTAATACTCGTATTATAATTACTAATTAATACACAATATGTTTTAACATTTAAAAAAAAAAATTGCTTCCTTATAATTTGCCTGATCCCATTTGTGATTTACAACATCCCCTGACTTTGTTAAGCCAAGTCATCGAAAGGGTGGAGAATTTTAAATACCTGGAGTCGTATTTTGCATCTTCTCTGCCCCCTAGAGTTTGGTTAATTTGGGGATATTTTTTTTGGAAAGTGACTGATTTTTGCTTCGAATTTGCCACACTGATGATTAAACGTCAAATGAAGAATAAAATTGTGTACAGAAACAGAAAAAAACTTATACGGTTTGGTCAATTCAATATAATTAAGTGTTTTGGGTAATGCTTAAGGTCGCAATAATGTTCTAAATGAAAATAGTCATGTTTGATTTCACGTATTTGCATTTCTTTTACGTTGAATTACCAGTGTGGCCATATATGAAGCAAAGGGTTTACGCATACAAAAAATAAAAATCCTCAAATTAATCACTATCTAGGGGGTAGAGAAGATTCGGAATAGCACCCCTGGGAGTGCACGTAACGGAAAAGGGCAGCTTTAAAAAAAAGCTGGGGGTGCGGCTATAATTAGCAGGCGATACATTCGACCATTTAAAGGCTGCGGATACGATACGATATATTACGGATGCCGAGAGCCTTATTCAGGCTTGCCTATGTTTCATGGCATCAGGTTCTCACGGTCCTGGACGTTCATGGCTGACAGTTCGTCGGCAGTTCACGTCTGAACCACGGGACGTGGACCTGACTTGGCCACAACAGAGGTCAGGAGAGATTTCTTGGACACCATATGCTCTAGAGTAAGTAAATGGTATACATAAATATTTCGATTTCGGGGGGCATTTTCAACGAGCTGTAAATAACACGCTGTTAGAAAAAAGAAATTAAGTTGTGAATTCGTAAGCTCTGTAAATGCCTCGACTTTTATGTTCCCAACAGCTTCTTCTCTATTGAAAAAAAATATCAAATGTCTAATTCTATTCTTAACATTCTTCTATTAACTTAACTAATTAAATATTTAATTGAAACACGTAAGGAGTTAACAATATATGAGAAATAACCTACCGTGTCTAACGGTTGCGTGCAAGAGAATGAACAAAAGTTGCCAACCTTGAGTGTGCATAGGTTACCTACATAAATGCATGCAGAACAACCCCTCATTTTAACTTAATTAAGTTGAGGCCATGATTATGGATTTTAGCTTTTACTAAAATAAAACATGTAATAATTTCATCACATCGGCCAATACTTATTTCCTAAGAATTTAATAGATCTAGTCAAAGATTGAATGGTTTATTTTAAATCCAGACTCGTTCAAAGACACACACTTTTCACTGCTCCAAAACTTACTGTCCAATAATTTATAAGGATAATATGATAGAGATTGATAATAAATCAGCTCTATTAAATTATTTCAAAGATGATGAACGGTTAAATACATTTTTTAGATTATAGTGCTTTCTATGTTTACATTTGTATGGGTACTATTGTGTACCATATTCACGTGTATACTTATTTATTAAATTACTTTAATTGTCATTATTATTACCATTTGTTTTATATATATTTTTTTGAGATAAAATACTTTTATTGTATTTAATATACTTATATTTTGTACCTTTTAAAGAAAAATATATATAAGTTATTTTCCTTTTAAAATTTTATCTGCACACATTGTTTAATTATTTTTTTTATATCTAAATATGTTCTTTATACAAAACTGCTGTGTTATGTGTTTATGTAAAATAAAAATTTCATGTTTAATTTTTAAGTTTTCACATTATATTGAAATGTTTATACTATTTTTGATTTGTATCTTTTTAAGGTAAAAGGCACTGCGTGCCGTGTACATCAATAAATAAATATGAATTTGTTTTGAATTTTTTTTAATTATAAATAAAAAAAAGCAAATTTAAAAAGGTTCTTTTTTTAATGAAAAGGATATGATAAAATATTAAATTGAACATATTTTTTTATTTTTTGATATTCATCGTATTCGTCCAGTAGCCTTTTATTGAAATTTTATAAAAAAACGTATACCCACAAACATAGGAAGTGCCGCCCGCATGGGATTTTTTTATGTTTATAAAATGGTGTATTTCGTATTTGTATCTTATGTAATATTGTGATGGATTAGGTGCACCCCTTATAAAGTTAATTTAGATTTACAGAGAATATTTTGAGTGTCAAAATACTTGTAGAAAAGGCTGGATTTCACTCCCGAGGGAGTTATTACGATTGAAATTTAATGCAACAGAAACAAAAATAAATTTTGAATAGGGGCTGACCAATAAATGACAGGTTATAAGCCCTATAAATGCCGTAACTTCCATATCCCCTTTCAAAACAGTTTTCTCTCTCCGTTACAAAAAAATGTAATAATTACATATATTAGATTTGTAACATAGATCATCATACTCCTATCGGCACCCGATGATGAAAAGGGCACTGAGTTAGTATAATAGATGCAGAAAATTTTGAAAATCTGTTACATGAAGGTAAGATGATCAGTCTTACGATTTAGGTGTCAGTTTATAGTATCACATTATTGTATATAATATGTTTTATTGAAGGAATTAACAGTTTTATTTTTTATATAAATATCTAGAAATATCATCATTATCATTACCTTTCCGAAACTAAATGGTGCATAGGGCCCTGCATTGATACACCAATCGAAGCGTATCTTGATATTTTTTGTTTTATTAGGAAAAACACAATCAGTTTTACGCGTCCAGGAAATATTCTGGTGTAAAAACACGTTTTACAATAATTTTTTCATGCCAACCGTGCCGGGAATCGAGCTCGAGATCTCTTGCATGGTACGCTCATTACATTGAATTGAATGAACTGGCAGGTGAAGCGTAAGACTGATCATCCTCTATTCGTGTAGCAAAAAATTATCATGGCAACTTGAAATACATTTTTTTGAAGTTGGTCTTTCGCTGCAATATTTTTAAATTGTTATTAATTCTTACTTTGTGATGATTTTTATGTATTTTCAAACGAAAACCATCGCTATCCCACGAAACGATGTGATATACCCAGCATCCCTAACTTCTTGAAATATTTTAATGTTAAAACACGTTTTCTAACTTACGTTACACGTTAAGAATCGAACCCGAGCCTTCTTGCATGGTAGGCAAATGCGCTAACCGTGAGCAAAAAGTTTTTTTTCAATAAAATGAAAAAAAAAAATATACAAAAACCACAATTTAAAAACTGTCTGTGAGAAAATTACAAAGTTACAAAATTAACTCTTTATGTGTTCAAGGTACAAAAATGTACCCGTGTTGTTGGATAGAAGAAACAGAATAAATTATCAATTTGTGTGTAAATAGTTGGGTAGGAAATTGTTCACATTATCACGCACACTGTACATCCGGGCTAAATGAAGAATACAGTTTTTAGCGTGAAATAGAACTAGGGCCGCTATTACAAACGCTATTTTCACCGGTACGTACCGAGACTGTATAAAGTAACACCGATATTTATTTACGAAAATGTGTATATCTCAAAGTAAAATTCAGAGTATCTTCTTCGGTACCCTGTAATTGAATACGTTTAGATAAAAAAGTCGCTTTCCTTACTTTAATAAATTTATTGATAGTTCTAATTAATATTTTAAATACGCTTCTGTGATAAAAAGTGCTTACTTTAAAGCGATTATAAACTCCAATAAATCCCAATTTAAGCAAAAAATGCTAGCTTGAACAAGATTTTTCGATGACTTTTGACAATTACCAAGACGGTATACTTAATGACCGTCTGTTTTACTCTACCGAGCGATTAAAAGCCGATTCCTTTAACGTCTCGATACTGTACACTCCGGAAGATAGTAAAAGAGATGGAAAAAATATAATAACTAAATTTATTTTTCATAGTGGCAACATTTTACGCCTAGATGCTCTTATATGTTAGTAGGGTAGGATCTAGCCACATTATCTGTGCATCTAGGGGTTCGTTTTCAAAACTGACAGTTATGTTAGAATTCAATTAGAATTCAAAATTTTCAAAACAAGAATTGAAGTAATATTGTTCAGTAAAGATATGCAGAATAGTAAATATTACACGGTGTGTAAAATGGCGACTAAAGCCAGCTATTGACTTTCATTTCTTAAATAATCTCTATCTTAATCTCAATAACTTCTCAGAAAGTAGACTCCAGTACTTGTCTAGAAAAATTACGAAAAATTAAAAATGTTTTTGTTTCTCAACTTTGCCTATATTTGAACATACGCATTTCTCTTTTTTTTTTTTTAAATAAATGCACATAAACTAAATGGCTACTCACTCAAAGTGCTGAAACCTTTAGTGAGATTCTCACAAATTATTTCACCTGCTGCAAACGTCAATTCGAATTTTAAAGATCTCTCGAAGAAGCCAATGACAGATCATAAACCTTTTAAATGCCTAGAATGTAATGTTATCTTCTCCAAATTTTTACCGGACACGAAACAATGAGAAGTTATCTATATAGGTTTAAATTAAGGAATGATGACTACTGTCCATGCGATGATATTTCTTCACAGAGTATAGAACATCTGTTATTTCGGTGCCCATTTTTCAGTTTGCAACGCCATAATCTTGAAGCAGAATGCAAGATAGATGGAATATCCTTAACAGTTATCCACACTGTAGTTAAAAGTAGTTATCACGCGCCATTGTTCTTGAACTTTGCAACAATGGTGATTGGACTCATAAAGGTAATAAACCAAAATCAGTGATCGAACATCCCATTTCCAAGACAAACAAAAACGTTTTTTCTTCCGAGTACCTTAGCCTTGTACATGACACGTAAGGCTACTAAATACAGGGGTCCAAATATATATTTTTTTTAAATAAAAAAAATGTTATCTTCTCAAATATGTTATTTATCGCTTTATAAAAATATTATTATTGCGCTGAAAATGATTATGTTCTGAGCAGAAATTAAGTACATTAAGTTTTTTATTTGCTTTTCTGTTGTAATTATGCACGTTTTTAAAAATCCAACGGAAAAAATCAGTAATCGTCTACAAACATTTGGACATACTGAAAACATGAGCTTATTTTTGTCTTACAGGCAATTCTTTCATCAATCATGTCTCGAAAAGTTCTTGCCTCAGTGATTTTGAACGGAAAAATATTGAACCATTTTTTTTCCATGGGGGGACAGAATCGAATTGGCCGTATTTTTTAAGGACAAGTACATTAGCATTAGAATTATTACTGTGCACTTGCGAAGGGTGAAAAGGTATCGTGCGAAATTCAATGGTCATTACATGGGGCGTATTTCGCAAAATTACCATAGATTTGCAGAAATATTTACCATAACTTACCGTGAAATAAACCATGAGAATATTAGAGGTACCGAGAATTCGGTATATGTAGAACAAATTTATTGCAACAGAGAGGGCTAACACTTTTGAGAAGGGTAAACGGAAGTTTAGGCATTTACAGAACATATGGCATATTGGCTGGTTTAAGTGGCCACTTTGCACGCTGTGTTACATTCACTATTCTGAGTCTGTTTAAACATTTTCATTTCCTCAGCTCTTCCATCATTTTTGTAATGATCTCAATTATTACCGAATGGAGCTTTTTGCTACTATCCGTGGCCCTGTTATAGGTCCAGTCGGCTATACAGATCTGGTGGCTTCCAAAAAGAATTTCAAAGCGTTTCAAAAGCTTTGTAATTATTTCGGCGTATTCATCATATCCAATCAATTTAATCGATAAAGAATTCTATTCCCTCTTTTCTTAATCCAATGAAGTGCATATTATGTACTTCTAGATTGCCTTCTTTCAGGACAAAGATGCTAATACGACCAGATTATAGACAGCTTCTTCGGGCTGCTTTTTTCATTCGGCAACGAGCAATTTTTCCGTGTATATGGGCACCGCCAAGAAGACTTGTCTTCAGATAGATGCGGTGTGCGATATGTGGTGGACAAGCTATTGACTTTCATGAAATAAAAGAGCTGAAACCTTTATTGTTTTGTGCGAGTTTCATCTAAATGAATTATTTCACCTACTGGGCAACGCCAGAAAATGCGAAAAAAATTCATCGGCACTTCCTTTAATACCATTTCGTTTAATAAACAACGTTTTAAGTATGTCCAAATGCTGTAGACAGGGTGGATTTCCTCTCTAAGGCGTTATAAAGGGGTACGGAGACGGGGTATTTATCAAAGCCATTGAAATATATTATTTAATTAATGATAATAATTTATGCAAAATAATTATCATTAGTATCCAATTTTATCTTACCAAAACATGGCTTTAAAAAAAACAAAACTGAAATTCAACCCCCTCACGGCAAACCTTACCCTTAAAAAATATTTTTTATTTGATTTTTCCCTTATTCTTCATTATTATGGATAACTTATATAGCGCCATTTTCGTAATAAAATATCTCAAGGGCGCTTTACATGGTGATTCTATTGTTAAGTTAATTTAATTGAAGCTTTTAAATTTTTAATTTATTTATTTTTTTTAAATATTTTGTTGTCACGTGCTACGGATTTATACAATGGAAAATCTTTCACACATAAAGCCATTCCGACGATTTTTTTTTCTCCGTACAAAATCGATCCACTCGATTGTAAAAAAGTCGTTAAAAACAAAGTTGTTTGTTATTTAATTTATTATAATTAATAACCACAAAGTGAGCGCTTAAAATATAAACTTTACAAATAGTGCATTAAAAAAAAACGTTTGGAAGTGAACGGAATGATTTTCAACACTAGAATTTAGTATCTGTTATGAACGTTTTTCTCATAGGTAACTCGATACACCGTTTTTATGCTTTTAATTTTTTAAATGCCTCCTTTGCATAGCCGTGGGGTAGGGCACTCTTTAAAAAACTTTTTTATTCGCTACCCCAGAGAAATAAATTGACGGACAAAAGGCTGGGAGGGTTAAATCTATGACAGTTACCAGATCAGATGAGTTCTTGCGTGAAATTTTTATTTCCTACCAAGGAACTAATAAATAAAACATTTACAATGACGTTAAAGGGGTACGCCTTGTATTATTATATTCAAGTAGTGGTCTTGTCAGGGTTACGAATAAATTACGCGACGTTCCCTTGGATGACAGTTTTATTAATATTAGAAGTTTTAGAGCTTACTTTTCAGTAACTTAATATATCGGCATATGGTACATTATTTCTTAAGTTGTGAAGCAGTCAGTGTTTGCCTATCGTGTAAAAACTCATGAGTTTGACTTTCCTTTAGTTCTACTGTGATATTTTTTTTATTTAAAAAAATATTTTTTCACTTTAATATTTCATGATTCCTAGACAGATACCTAAATTACTACATGTAAAGAATGATCTGAATACGCAATATTCAGTACAAATTTACAATGCTTAATGCACCATACAGATATAATTATTATTTGCAAGTTTTACTAATATCAATGATGCTTTGTTTACAAGGAGTCCAAAATGTATGCCTTGTGGTACTCCGGAATAATGAATTGTTTATGGCAGTCATATTTTTTTTACTTACCACTTAGTAATTATAATAACGACATATTTTGCTACAATGACTCGAGTTTAATTTCCGGCAAGATCTACATGAATTTTAAATTTTGTGTTATTTATGAATCGGGTTGTAGTTACATGGTAGTGTTGTCGACTCACAGGTCGAAGAGGATCAGATTCCGTTCAATCACTACTCTTTTCCCATTTTTTCAGCACAAACTATTTACGACTTTTATGAAATGGTTTAAAAATTGAAATATTTGGGTAAATAATAAAATCTTCAATACTTAATTTAAAATTATTTTGCTGATGTTTTAAAACAGCTTAATAAAACGAATTAATTTCAAATCACCAAAGACTGGAAATAAAACTTTATCACACAAAAATGGGACAATGTGTCTGTACTCCATATACAAAATATAAAAATTACTTTTAATTCATAGAGTAGACTCTATTTGCAAAATAAATTATAAAATGCAAATTTACAAAGAAAAAAAAATAAACCAATTTAAGATATAAGTCACTCAGATACCAAAATAATATCAAAATTTCTAAATTCTCTACACAAGTCACGGTCAAAATAGTTTTGTTTTCAAAGGAATAAAAAACTACAATCATCTCCCCAAAGAACTAAAAACTATTAAAACTAATATATCAGTGAATAAATTCAAAAGAAGTTTTATAAACACGAGCAAAAGCCGCATTTTATTTTTATTGGTGTTGTCATATAATTATTTTCTGTTTTTCTTTATATTTATTTTTTCTCAAAATACTAAATGAGTCACTCTCCAAGCACAAGAGCTAGTTTCTTTTTTGGAAGGTAAGTTTAAATATAAGAAGATTGTAAAAGAAAAAAAACGTATACCGTTTATTAAGAAGTATATTTTTGAAGTATACTGTTGGTAAAACAAATAAAACTTATAAAGCGTGACAATTTTTTTGCATCAACAGCTGTATCAAACGGAATATTTAAGACTAGAAGATCAATAGCGCACTCATCCAACTTTCTTTGGCGATAAATATATCGTTCACCCAGAATAACAGTAAGAAAAAAAATACGGCATTGTCCAGCATAAGAAGCGATTGGAGCAAAAATCGCAAGTCCGTTATTTGCGGAAAGATTAGTGCACAGATATTTCAGCTCTGTCACCTGGCTTGGATTTAAGGATAGCCCAACTTAATATATAACATCTATTGTTAACCTATAAAATTCGGTTCAACTTATCAAAACTTTGACAAGGGCAATGAAACCAAGGGTTAGCGGGACCCTTGCAAGGAACTGCTATTCCTTTTCACACAATGCGCTGTTATACTTTTTTGTACGAACAGATAGTGAAAAATTGCGTAAGATTGGTTCTAAACATAACCATCTGCTTACCTGCGTTGTATATGTAACATTACAAAATACCCATGCTCTAGTATTTTTTTGGAGTGCAAAATTAGATTTTATTGTTAATTTCACTTTTGTATTTGGGAATGAGAAAGTGCATGAGACCCGAAAGGTTTTTGATAGTGATCGAGTGCTTTCTGAAATATAATATGGGCGTTGTCAAACAAAGCTTTCTTGATTAACTTGTGTAAATCATTTTACAAGTCTGAACGAATTGCTCTTTTTGGCCACGAAAGAATACGATTTGCAAGCGTTATCAAGATTGTAAATTACATTCTTTGAACTGTTGTTCCAAACAGCTAACAGTTCCAACAGCCAACAGTTCCAAAGCTGTTATGCGCACAAAATATACTAAAATAAAAGTATTTAAATGAGTACACTACACATAATATTTTGTTGTAACTAACAATTTTCAAACAAAAAAATAAGTCAAATATCTACAACTATAAAACTTTTAGAAAACAAAAAATGTCCCAAAGAAAATTTGTTTTGAATTATTATGGGTTTAACAAAATAATATTAAAAAAAATAAAAATTATGCAATAATAATAGTCAAAAGTCACTCGGATAAATGGAATTCTACTGCATTGTGAAAATAAACGTTACTAGGCATTACGGTCCTTACAAAATTGTTTTCACACATACATTTATTTAGTTTACTTCAAAATTTAAAAATAAATGGTCAAATTTTATGTGATGAATGACAATAAATGTTTATAAACAAGTTTATAACTGCAAAAAACCTACACCTAGTATTAACAGTTAATCAATCATAACAAAATAAAAATAATTTTGGAATATTGTAGAAGTATTTCTAATTAAAATGTATGTTATGGACAAACTCTAAATGAGTCCGTATTACAATTTCAATTGTCTAGTAGTCTCTGTAGAGCTTGCGGTATGAAAAAATTAATATTTATATTATATGTTTTATTTAACATGTTTAATTTCAGGTTTCCGAAGATGATACTTAGAAATTTTCATACAAATACGCACATTTTCGTACAGAAAATGTGACTTTACTTTAGAGACTATTCATTACATTTTAATTTTTTTCCAATATTTTATTTTGTTCTTAGTACCTACTTTTTTGCAGTTTTTTATCTTTATTTATATGTATATATGCCAAAAATAAATAAATAAAATAAAATAACTACAAATCATAATGTTATTTGATACTTAAATGTTTTAAAATAATTTCTGTTTACTAGATAGGTACATATTTATAAGACCTACACACGGTCTTGTTACTCGTATATCATAAAACGCTTGAAATTGAATTTTGTATAGGTATGTCTTGTAAAAACCATTTGGGCGCACATAATCCATACTGATAATATAAATGCGAAAGTGTATTTGTTTGTGTGTTTGTGTCTCCTTCACGTCCTAACGGAGCGGCCGATTGACATAAGTTTTTGCACAGAGATAACCGGAGAGGTGAGATGTAAAATAGGATCGTGCTTCAAATTTCAAAATTTAACTTGTTTTGTCTATGGTTAGTATGGTTTGCTTTTTTTTTTGGTTTTGTAGTATTATTTTGGATTCGTGGACTGAATAACGACGCCACGTCACCATAGACTAACGAATCATCGTATTTCTTTTATTGCGATGGTTGAAAGACCAAGCCACTTTCAATACGTTCGTATACGAAGCCGCGGGTAAAAGCTAATAATTAATAAAATCTTCCCATTTTAATAATAAGTGAGTAGACAGAGCTTATTATTTTTTTTAACAGCTGTAAATAATTTTTTTATTAATATCCCTACAGAGATGAGGTAGATTTTTTTCAATCAAGCGTTTACAGGGCTTATGACCTGTCATTGGCTGGGTTAAGTGGCCACTTTACGTACTACAACATTCCCCATTCCGCTTATTAGCGAATATCGACACAGGTAACATTTTTGATTTTTGTAAATATAATGTAGTACGTAAAGTGGCCACTTAACCCAGCCAATGACAGGTCATAAGCCCTGTAAACGCTCGAATATCCATAATCCTGAATTTGAAATAATTCTACCTCATCTCTGTAGGGATATTAATAAAAAATATATACCTACCCCCCCTTGGGAGAAATCCAGATTTGTGTATGTACAAAATACACGTACCAAAAATAATGTTGAGCTGTAAATAAATTGACCGTAATCGATGTAAATGAATGCCAATATATTCAAACCTCTTAGATAGTAAAAATATTAATTATAAAACTAATTTTAAAGAAACCCTCAACATGCAATACGGGAAGTCGGTATAAATGATTTAAAGTTCGTACACTATTTATAAAATAAATTCCACAATACAAATTTATAAAGAAGAAAAAAATAAAGAATTTGAAATGAATAAGTCACTCAAAGACCAAAATAATATTAAAATCCCCAAATTCCACACTAGTCATGGTCAAAATAGCTTTGTCTTCAACGGTGTTAACAATTACAATAATCTCTCCAATGAACTAAAAACTATGAAAACTAATATAATATGAATAAATAAATTCAAATTAAATCTAAAAAAAAGTTTTTTAACAAGTGTAAAAACTGAATTAAATTTTAATTAGAATGAATGTATTATCATTTTCTGCTTTTCTTTATATATTCCGTAAGTTTTTTTTCTCATGTACTCGTATATTACAAATACTGTAAATTCTAAAAAATAAACCACTATAACAGTGTAAGTCACTCTCCAAGCACAAGAGTTAGTTTCTTTTTTTGGAGAGTAACAGTTATAATATTTACTAGATGTATAAAAGTAGATTTGTGTAGAAAAAAAAAAAATAGATATGGTTTATTACAGCATATAAATTTATTAAATTTACACATCAAACCATCAAACTTGGGATAACTGTTTTTGAAAAATAAACTATTATTTTGTAGAACAATCGAATATTCTATAATTCATAACCACTTTAAAAAAACAAAATAATATAAAATGGGCAAGTCTTCTTTTTCAATAACGTGTTAAGAGTTTAGATAGAGAAGATAAACAAGATAATAGATTTCGATAAAACCTAATGGATTTGTATAAAGAACGACGTGTTCGAACCACAGGGGGTTTACACGCACGTTATCACCCCTATGTGCAGAACGTAATGCGCAAATGATACGCGACTCTAGAAATTTTGCAAATCATCTATGATGATGATTGATTTTTCTAACAAAAGAGAAAAAAGGCAATTGAGTTGTTTATTTTGAATAAGTCTATTAATAATAGTTTGATGGCGTTGTTGCATTTCTGTAACAATATGGGAGAGCGTGGTTTGAAAGCGCTCGAAAAGGGTTAGCACGTTGCGTTTTCAAAATGTTTATCAAATTATTAAATATCATAGATAATTTGCCATTCTTTAATGGAGGAAGAGAACATTTAAGAGAAGTAACTGTTAAGGTCTAGACATTAACAGGGCTTATGACCTGTCACTGGCTGGTTTAAGTTGCTGCTTTACACACTGTAACATAAATTATATTGTCCGTGTTTGGGCACTCACATTTCTCAATGTTTTCTACGAGTATATGTTGATTTATGTAGAGTCAGAGAGCTGAAACCATTAGTGTGCGTATGGGGTAAAATCCAGTATGTCTACAAGCATCTGGACAATGAAGGTTTCAGCTCTAACTTCGCATTAATCACCATAAGGAAGAATCGAAGAAATCTGAATGTTCAAACATAGGCAAAGTAGTGAATTTTATGCAGAGCGTTAAGTGGTCGCAAACCAGCCAATGACAAGTCGTAAGCCCAGTAAATGTTTAGACTTCCATATTTTCTTCTTTAAAATTTTCTCCAACTCTGTTCTTATATGATAATATTAACAGCTCTCCGGGAGTTGAATCCAGTCTTTGTCTAAAAAAATATGGACAAACTCAAAATACTGTCGTTAAAAATATGTTGCAGACAGAGCTTACTTTTTTCTACAAAGCATTTCATTTAATTGCAATTCGAAAAAATAACGTAAAATAAAAATAAGTGCTTCTGAAAATAAAAATTTTCTCGATATAATTCATTTGTTAACTATTATCATATATTAGAATGTAATTGCCTAGCTTGGAACGGGGTATGTACCCTTGTTAGCTGGGCAAAGTGAACGAAAAATTGTTTTTTGATAAAAGGTGTAAATAAATAAATAAAAATAATAAAAATAATGATACGTTTTTTCGGAATAAAAAGTAGCCGGAATCCATTGCCAGTCCTTCAACTATCCATGTATAAAAATAAGACGACCCGTAAATTTATAGCTACGCAGCACCGTTATTCTGTTTTAATAATTATTAATTTTTCTATTAAGAATTTTACCGAAGGATTGATATTTTTTCGGGATGAAAAGTAGCTTATGATACTTGTTAATTTATATATGTGCAAAAGTCGAACGTCATGGTCTTTGAAAGAAATGTAACTATGACTGCATGTAAGATTGTAGTAAATGGAGATAGTTTGAAACAGGTCGAAGAATTTGTATATCTGGGTAGTATGTTTACTAGAGATGGAAATATGGACAAGGATATTGAAAGGAGGGTTAGTGCCGGTAACAGAGTTAATGGTGCCTTAAAGTCTGTCGTAGCAAATAAGTGTCTATCGCAAGAGGCTAAATTAGCAGTTCATAATGGAGTTCTGGTACCAACCCTAATGTATGGAAGCGAAGCATGGAGTTGGAAAAAAAGGGACGAAAGTAGACTGAATGCTGTTGAAATGCGATCCCTCAGGCGAATGTGCGGAAAAACAATGTATGATAGGTGCCCTAATGTCGAAATTAGAGCAGAATGCAAGGCTGAGTTAAGCATTATCGACAAAATTAAGAAAGGTCTTTTGCGATGGTTCGGTCATGTGGAGCGAATGAATGATGAAAGAACGGCTAAAAAGATTTATGATGCGAATGTGTCTGGTTGTAGAAGTCGAGGAAGGCCGAGAAAGACATGGCATGATCAAGTACAACAAATTCTTGAAAGTGGTCATGTGAAAAGTCGGAATAATCGACGTGCGTGCATGAGAAGATGTATGAATGTGAAGGAAGCAAAGGAAGTGTGCCAGGACAGAGTTGTGTGGCGTTCTATCCTCTCTGCCTACCCCTCCGGGGAAATGGCGTGATGGTTAGTTTAGTTAGTTAGTTTAATTTATATTAAACTCTCCAGGGGTGAAATTGATCTGGTCTTTGTCTACGGACATTTGGACGAACTTAAAATATTCAACCATTAAACAAAAATCTATTTATTATTCCACGCCCAAAAACAATTGCTTTACACGCTCTTTTCTCTGTTGGAATATCTTCCAATGTTTAATCACAATCTATTTTCGTTTGACTAGTGGACAAGATAAGATGCGATTGGCGTTCCGATCTAATTTAATTCCCTATGCACCATTGAAGATGCAGAAGGCAGTTATTGACATGATGCAACATAAAATTTGATGCGTAAAATAAATAAGAACAGTAGTTTTGAACAACGTCGTAAAATTCATAAAATTTCCAACAATGGATTATGATTTGCACAAAAAAATAAAATGACTTCGTGATGATTAATATTCATAAGGTCAGCAAATAGAAGGGGAAAGAAGAGGTAAATATTGTTTTTTGACTCTAAACCCGGTCGTTAAACGTGACGTAGTAATGATCACAGATATTATTATTTTTATGAGGTGCTCTGCCACGTGGCACACAAATCAAACATAAATAACTGCAAGTTATCATTTTACAACAACGAAAATATAAAATTTCGTTGCAATAAAAAAACATTTTTGGGGGTTAATTGCAAAACCGCCACTGTCCGTATCACTATTTTTGGGAAGACAAAAAAAATAACAAATTTCAACAGGGATGGAGAACGCTTTAGAGAAGTAAATATGGAAGTCTGGAAGGCTCATGACTTGTCATTGGCTGGTTTGTGTGGCTACTTTACACACTGAGTAACATTCACCATTTTGCCAGATTTGATTAATTTTACGGTTCAAGTGCTTGTCAAAGGACTATGAAATATGATTGTGCAAAAACAGATTAAAAAATAATAAGTATTATTTCATGTCAACCACGGGGTGAATTTGGCATGAAATTCATGTGGTTCCTACAGCAAAAGACGAGCATTCAAGAAGCAAGCAGTGTTATCAATCCTGACTTGAGGATGACACACTTGCCATGTCTGCCTAGATCATATCATGACCCATTGTATATTTAAAAAGATTATAAGATTGTTTAGTTTAAGTATGTCAGTTCATTGTATTACATACATCACTAATGCCAATCTGTTAGAGCTTTAATAAACCTGTTGATTGGCTTAAAAAAAAAAAGAAATATTTTGAAAAGATTTTTCGTAACAAGGCAATATTATCAAATTTTAAAAAAAGCCTTAATCGCTTTCAAAAGGGCTGGTCTGAAAGTCAGTCTAAAAGTCAATAAGATATTGTTTTTAATTGAATATCACAACTATAATTATCTTCTTTTTTAAAAAAAAAATAATACAATCCTATTAAAAAAGGTTTCAACTAAAGTATTTCAATATTTTTTTATTTTTTTTAAGCATTACCAACAGCATAATTTTAAGTAGAAATAAAGGAAAATGTCACAAAAATGTATGTGATTTAAAATGCTTGTATTTTTTTTTAAAAACCAAAAATTTTAATTTGGCCACCGCCACTTTCATGTTAAATGTATTATCTTTCAATTTTAACTTTGTTCAATACTTATTGAGATCTCTGATACCCAAGTTAAGTCTAAAATTGAAATGGCGTAATCTGCCGGTCTAAAAGTAATTATATTTTAGTTACATAAAACTTTTAAGTTTATTTTATAACAGAAATACCTTTCGAAAATATTATTTTGATCGAATTAATGTTTTTTTATTTTTTTATTATTGCCCGATTAAAAAAAAAAACATACGTTTTTAAATGGCAAAATCGTATGATTTTCTAATTTTGCGTTCGTTTTACCCGACTACAGCCTTAGAAAAATAGTATTATCGGTACCTGCTATACCACGCATAAGTTGCGTATTTTATTTATTTATTCATATAAAGGTGCATACTACAAAAAAAAGTATCACTAACTCTATGAGGTCAACAGCCCTGTGTTCAGTTGGGATACAAAAAAAATGAAAGTGGAAGCGTGTATATTAATATTAAATAATACTACTAAAAATTATTAAAAAAACACAAATTTCAATAAACATCTAGACAACACGCTTAACATTAAAATTGGAAGAAATCATTTTTTGATACAATATTTTGATTTTTTCCTAATGTTTGTAGACAAAAACCGGATTTCACCCCCGAGGTAGTAAGATTAACAAATTACAACAGGGATCGAGAACACTTAAGAAAAGTAAGTATAAAAGTCTAGGAATTTACAGGGCTTATGACCTGTCATTGGCTGGTTTAAGTGGCCACTTAAATGTAAATGTAAATGCTTAGACTTTCATATTCCTTTCTCAAAAATTTTTCCCTGTCTGTTGCGTTAAGATAAATTAAGATCTAAATAACACCCCAGAGAGGAAATACAGTCAGTCTGCAAACATTTGGACATGCTCAAAACATTGTTAAAATTCACCTCTCTAGATTATTTCAAATACCTACGTACTAGGCAACGCCTAAAAATATTTTTTCATTTTTATGCTTCTTGGACCAGTTGGTTATTATAAAAATAATCAACTCGATCAATCTACTATAAAATAATTTTAATTTTAATAAATCATTTTTGCGTTTGGATTATTTGTTCTAATATAAAATTTTAGGGCCATTTTCTTAAGCGTGTAAAATACCAAGAGTCTATATTCCTTATTTCGTTTAAAATGTAAAATATAAATGCAAATAAGTTCGTTAGTAAAGGTCCAAAATCTTTTCCCTGCGGGGTTCCGAGCTTGTTATGCCAGTATCACTTCTGCTTGAAATAACCCAGTCGCCAAACTGCAACAAAAGCTAAGTGCAATTTAAAATGTGGCCACATGAAATTAAAATCAGGAAGTGTTCTCACAGGAACTCGGCAGGTGGCAGTCGCTTCTCCTTACCTATTTTCTACGGGAGATGAGACCGATTTGCATAGAGAATGTATTGTTATGCAAATTGAAACTGACAGCCTCTTAGTTGCAGTTTTAAAGGATAGAGCCAGAATTTGCCAATCTAGATGGTTTCAAAAAGATTTCAGAGACACAAAAGTAAATAAAAAACCTTACATTATTTTGAGTAATTTCTTAATCATCACCCCCTATAACTTTATAAATATATTTTTTGTATAATATGTTTCACCATCAATATTTTCCTATTCTCACCCATGAGTGCACAAGACACTACATTACAATTCCAATTGCAGGGTACATATACAGTTTTTGTTACATGGAAGGTAACGTGATCAATCTTACGCTTCTAGTGCCAGTCCAGGGGCAGTGAAATATTTCAAAGTAAAAACATTTTAAAACAAATATTTCACGTCAATTGTGACAGGAATCGAATCTTGGAACTTCAATCACGGAAGGCAAACCCGCCAATCACTTAACTACGAGGCAGACTTATCTCAGCACGATCTTCTTTATCATGATTTTAACCTGAAATTGGAAGTACCAGAACCCTGGAGGAGTGTTTTGTTTTTGTTGTTTTGTCTCAAGTTGAAATTCTGAAAAGGGATTCCTGGTTTGACGGGAGTATATAATTAGAAGATGGTATGGATTTTTTAAGATGGTTTTTACACTTCAATATTTCACCATTTAATATCACGTAACAAATTATCGAAATATGCTGCATTTAGTTTTAAATTGCAGTGTCCTATGCACCATTGGATGCAAATAGGGGTTTGATGATGATAAATTCCCAACACTAGTTAAAAAACGGTGTGTTTTCTATTTGCACTAACCGAATTTTCACCCAATAAAATTTAAGCAAATGTTTTATTTATTCGTCGCTGATTCATTTTTTAAATACGTCATGTTTTCAATTCCCAATTAAATTAAAAAATTACAAGTATGTTTCTGAATATTTGTTAAATATTTTGAAAACCACTGCTTTCCAAAATGCCAAACTCAAGGCCCTCCACGCACAATGATAATCAGAAACAAAAAATATAATTTATTTTCTAGTAACCCCGTCTTATTTTATGCATTGCTTAACTTAACGACTTTAATATATCGAATTAATTTTTTGTTATGACTATTTTGTATTGCTTATGGTTTGTTTATAGAAAGCAAAAAGAATATATCGTCGGGATCGTAGAACAACGACGCATGTGATTTTCTTCAACTTTACGTGCGAGCGGTTTAATTTTTTTTTTGAGACATTATGTCATAGCGTAATAAGTACAAAAGAATACCATTTGTTAGTTGTATATATATTTTTTCAAACCTGGGAAAAAAGCCTTTTTATAACTTTTTCAATATCAAACATACAAAAAAGTAAATGTCGCATTTTTCGCACATCGGTTCATTTGGCTTTTGATAGAATATAAACATTCAATATAATTATTTAAAAAAGTATTGTATCTTATAACTCAATACTATAACTTAGCAGTTTGCTTAGATATAGATCATTAAAAAGAATAATATAAATCATTAATAATTTAAACAATATGTGCAAGTAAAATTTTAAATTTTAAAAGAAAAGGATTTTAAAAAAACGGCACTAAATGTGACTAAATCTGAGACAAGTATAATTGATAAGATTAAGAAAGGGTCTCTGAGATGGTTTGGTCACGTAGAACGAATGGACGACGAGAGAATGGTAAAACAAGTGTATATATGGCAAAAATGAACGGCAACGTTAGACGAGGACGACCAAGGAAGACGTGGCATGATCAGATAAACCAAAATCTTAAGTCTGGTCATGTCAAAAGCAGACAGAACCGAAGGGCATGTATGACAAGATGTATGAATGTGGAAGAGGCTAGGATTGTATGCCAGTATAGACGTGTGTGGCGGTCCATTCTCTCTGCCTACCCTTACGGGAAAATGGCGTGATGGTAGTAGTAGTAGTAAAAAAATGAAGTATACACGTAAATATCGCTCATTGAATCCATTATATCTTACGGAGTGCGTGTCTGGGGTCTCACCTTCCAGTCTCATCTGGGTAAAATTTATGATATTCAGGTGAGACTGTTGAGGGGGATTGTACCGGATAGCATAATCCGTGAGGCGAAACATATGGGCGAAGGCGTATATTTTAAATTCTGTAATGTCCTGCCGGTGCAACAACTTTGTGACTACAAATTGATTGTAGATCACTTTGTTGATCCGGAATATAAAAAAAGAGTTTCTCACACTCACAACACTAGATTAAAAACTAAGGGCTTCCTGTTTGTTCCCCGAATTACAAATTACTTCGGAGAGCGAACATTAAATTGCGTTGTTCCAAGATTGTTCAATGATCTCCCACAAACCATCATTAACATGAAAGATCTTCAAATGAAAAAAAAAGAACTGAAGAAATATCTTCCTCATACTGTATAGTGCCTGTTTATAAATAAATTTGTAAAATATAAATAAAATAAATTTAAGATAAACCTGTCATAAAAAAATGTGTAGCACCGAAAAGTCTTAAGACTTAATGGGTAAATAATTCTTGTATGTATTTTTTTAAATTATAAAATAAACGCTGCTCTGCAGCACTGAAACTGAAATATAGTAGACAATAGACACACATTAAAGTAAACATAGAAAGCACTATAATCAAACAACTGAAAATTACCGTTCACCATCTTTGTAATAATTAAATATGGTTGATTTATATAAACAATACTTTACATTAAAAATACTCCTTGTTAGCGATAATTTATACGTAAGTAATATGTGCAATTGGGGTTACTTCGCGCCACGCACTGAATTCATTTATTTTTAAAATCAGATTCAAATAGCGTTCTCGTTTCTTGACAATATGGTATGTTACCTGCATGTATTATAACACCAAAGTTCTAAAAGAAAAATCCAGTTTACCAAATCCCCTGCCAGACGCATTTTGGAAGAATATAAAAGTTTCACTTACGTAGGGGAACCGACTCATGTATTTCCATTTGAGTTTCGTCATAATGAGTCGCACATTTGCGAAATTTGTCTCGCAGATTTGTGCGGTTTGTGAATTATATATTTTTTTCAAATACAGGGTGAAAATTAGTACCAATTTAATAAATCAATCTAATTTTTATAAATAAACCATATAATTATATTAACATATTACAACAGAGATGAAGAACATTTAAGAGAAGGTAATATCTAAGTCTAGGCATCTTATGACCTGTCAATGGCTGATTTAAGTGGCCACTTTACACACTGTGTAACATTCATCATTCTGCCCATATTTCAACAACAATAACAACAAACCATCACGCCGTTTCCCCGTAGTGGTAGGCGGAGAGGATAGAACGCCATAACACTATCTTGGCATACAGACCTCGCTTCCTCTACATTCATACATCTTCTCATGCACGCACGCCGATTATTCCTACTTTTGACATGTCCATCTTCAAGTATTTGATGGACTTGATCGTGCCATGTCTTTCTCGGTCTTCCTCGTTTGCCCATATTTGAACATCTATATTCCTTCGATTCTTTCATCTGTTGATATTTGTGAAGTTAAAGAGCTGAAACCTTTATTTGAGCGGGTGAGATTCATCTAATTGAATTATTTCACCTACATACTAGGCAACGCCTGAAAATGTTATTTTTTCAATTTCTATACTTCTTGAAGGACCAGGTGGATTGATCAACAATATTTTGAGTTTGTCGAAATTTTTGTAGACAAGGACTATATTACCTTCTCTTAAATGTTTTTCGTCTCTGTTGTAACATGTTAATATAAACAGCTCCCCGGGGAGTTGAATCCAGTCCTTGTCTACAAAAATTTGGACAAACTCAAATATTGTAAATAAATATGTCGTCACGTTCATAAGTCAAACATTTTAAGAGATGTTATTTAGATCACAAGGTTTATTTATTTATTTCAAATAAACCACATAGCTTGCCCTTAATGAGGAAAATCAGTAGTTTATTTATTTTTTATATATCTGTAAATAGAATCAAACTCCGCCATTTTATAAATATTTTATGTATCGTATTATCAGCGTTGTTATTATTATTTTTTATTTTTTTTATTTTTTTTATGGATAACTTATATAGCGCTATTTTCGTAATATAATACCTCAAGGACGCTTTACAAAGTGATTCTATCGATAAACCAATTTAATTAAGGCTTTTTAATTTGGAATTTGATTTATTCAAATAATTTAAAATTGTACTGAGAAGTTTCTGGAAAATATACGAAAAACTTCATACAAATGATCTATGTCACAAGCTTACTCGAATAATCGAATTATAGAGTGTTGTGATAGATTTCCGGTTTCCGGAAAGCCAACTCATCAGTCAGCTGTGACGTCAAGTGCCGAGTATTTTTAAAATTACAAAACTTTAATAAATCATAACGCTATGTCGGTGTCACTAAGTTCAGTCATATTACTCCACTACTTCGGGAATTACACTGGCGACGTTTTCCATAGAGGGTGGATTACAAATTCTCTTGGCTTATGTATAAATGACTGCATAACTCTGCTCCGGAATATCTACGGGAACTATGCATTCCAGATGAACTAGCCGACAGGAGTAATGCTCTAATTTTTATTGCATTTACGAAAACATTTCTGTATCCAACCATTACTACCGAAAAAATATAATAAAACAATATAATCACATACCTGTGCAATAGTCAACAAGAAAATAAACATAATGCATTAAAATTAGTATAAAAACGTTTTCTAACACAAGAGTCTGTTGCGAGTAAATCTATGAGATTACACACGACTAATAATTAGCAAGTCCATAACCTAATACATCAGCATTAACTCCATACTAAATGACATATCTGTGGAGTCTGGGGATAGGCTAGTATTTTTGAGATAGTTGGTTTTAGAGCTCGCAAAATAAAAATGAGATCTGTTGAAATGGTTAGAGAAAATGAGACACCTATGGGAAACTAGAAATAATGGTAGTAGATGATGAAACAGAAAAAACATATGTGTGACTATTTTTAAGTACCCATATATGTACAACCAATAATGATTCTCCAAATAACAGTGCCTTTTTTGTGCTTGAAAAATGAAAATGAAAGTAGTATAAAATATATTTTTAAAGGGGGTTATAATTAAAGCCCATGCGAGACACCTTCGCATAGAAAGTAATATCACCATTTCAGAACAAACAGTCATATTTAATGCATGTAAAATATCAAATAATATCGAATTATTCAGTTTGAATATTGGTTTTACTTTGGATCGTCCTTTTTCTTGAATCAAATCAAATGAGTTGGATCCAGCGACAAATTAACTGGTTTCCTTTGAGGATATTATAAACTTTGCATATGAATGAAAACATCGAGTTTCATTGAATATCTTTAGTCCAACAAGAATCGCACTAGAACGTATATTTATATAGGAGTTCGTATAACATAAAGCTTAGAATATTGTTATATTGCAATATCTATATTATGTTAATATCTATTTATATTAATGTGGTGAGTAAATGTACCCCAAAATTTAACGACAATGTATAAAATTTTTGTTTTGAAATGAAACAACTTTTAAGGAACATTAATATCTATCCTTAAATTAGTTAAAACGCCACACTGAGTCTGCTAGTTTTCATAAAATGCAATATCTAGCAACTCAAATATCATGTTTCATTGCTGGGGGTTGAAGCTCCTACCTTAGTGAGAGACTGACAGATAAAATGAAGTTGACGTTCAGTGCATATTTTTTACATGGCAAATAAGATACATCACTTTGTTGTGGAGCGGGAGGGGTTGAAGCGGGAGTGATGAAGGGTTGAATTGACTGCATTTGGACTACCTGCTGGAACTGATTGATTTGAGCTGACTTGCTGCACGACTAGGCACAGCTGACTGACCTTATCACCCCTTATGGTATCTTTTAAGAGCCGATTTTCTTTGTTCTTCATATCTCCATGGCGGGAGTGAAGTTAATGTATTATGTGCAGTACTGTTGCTCTTGCAGAATATAATGTATTGTATTCAATAAAAAATGCCGAATTGCTTCTTGTGTAGATGCTCTATATTTCAGGCAAAATCATTTGGCACGTGGTGTGTCATAGATCAGTGGGCTTTTATCCCTATACATATGAACGTTATTTATTGAAAATAATCTAATTGATTGCCTGAAAACAGTTGGAAATGTGTATCGAATCCCTGTCCATAAAACTCTTCATTCTGTACTTTTTGACCTTCCGCGTTCACAGACTCATCATCATTGGCACTGTGGTTCGAAAATAAAGGGAAAGTTAAAGTCTTGAGCTTCGGGTGCCAGTCTAAGGACAGTCAAATATTGCATTGTTATAGCGCGGATAGGAAAATTATGATAGACGGGTTGTAATCCCGTGAGGAGAGTTCCGAGGTTCGGTCAACACGGTTATTTATCTAATATTTGGGTGAATCATAAAAACGCTAATATTCCTTTAAATAAAGGATGTAATCATCGCAATCATTTTTTTCCCTTACCTTCATATTGAATTCTTTTATATGAACTTAAAATAACCAGTCTTGAGCTTCAGATGTCAATGACATTAAAATATTCTAGTTAACACCTTTTTAAATAAATATCTAAAATCAACCATATCGGTAATCGAACCCGAGACCTCTAGCATGGTGGGTTAACTTGTTCGCCACTACGAAGCTGACAAATTATCATTATGAATCATTACTTTTTTTAATCTCTTTGGAAAATTCAGTGCTGACGATTTGTCCCTTTGCCACCAACTTTGTTTTGATGAAAAATGCATAAAATTACAAAGTTAAACTTTTATTACCTTTTAGCATGGTGTTTAATTTAAACTTGTATTTAAACCCCTTTTATTTGAAGTCTGTATCGGTAACCACTCGACTGTTAGCTTGCCTACTCACACAAGATACTGCCTGAAGCGTGAAGTCTGGTTCTTCACTTAGCGTTATACTTTCAAATTATCTACTCTTATTCCTTTTACAACATACTTCCTTATCTAAACGTAGAAGGGTGATAAATATATATGCATATTGTACGGTGAACGGCAAAAAACATATTAATTGAGCAAAACTAAACATTATAATTGGTCTTTATTAACATGTACTTAAGAATAATAATAGTAATCTTTTTTTTAGGCATTTCAAGAAAAAAAATCACAATGACATAGCAAAAATAATATTAGTTCAATGTTTACATTTAAAAAAATAATTTTACGTAATCCCTTACACACGTACGTACAATATGCTATGTATATTTTGCAACATTACTTTTTTTGTTGCATCTATCAATGTAGGTAAACCCGTATCAAGAAAAAAAAAACCTAAAAACTTTATTTGTGCTCTATAAGATACAAATAACTTCTTATTTTATATTAATTCAAATATTTGTAAAAAAAAATACCGAAAATTTAATTACCATTCTGTGTCCCAAATCCGATATTTCAATCATCTTTTACAGAAAGCTTAAAAACTACATTGATGATTGAGTTTTTTATAACAATTTTGTTGAAAAGAATTGTAAAACTTGCCAATATTATCATTTTATTTGTATATTGTATATATTTTTTTGTTATACCCACGCGCCAGATTCTCTTCGGACATCTATCTCCCTTTGTTAACCATGGAGTTGATACAGTGCTTTATTTATTTAGTTTTTTATTGCTTAGTTCTTGGCATGAACACTTGACAAACTTACTACTATGCTCTATTTTTTATAAATTTATTGATATCATTCTAACTTTGCTAGAATTCTACTCGTCCATGCGCTTTGTAGCTGCACGATGATTGGTTATCTAGCTTTCATATACCAACTTAAAAATACCTAAATTTTATAAATGGGGTCTAGAATTCCAATTATCTATGCGCTTAGTAGCTGCAAGACGTATTGTAATCTTACTCCTTTTTATTATTAAAATATATATATTATTTTTTTTTAGTATCATTAATACACTAAATTTATTTGTCAATTTTTAAAATGTGTAAATGGGGGCTAAATTTCTAACTGTCTATGCGCTCTGTAGCTGCAAGACGTCCTGTAATCTAGCTCCTATCTGTTATAATTTTTTATTGATCTTAATTGAAAACGAGGAACTAGAATCCCAACCGTCCGTGCGCTCTGTAGCTGCAAGACGTACTGGGATATTTATTAATTGTACAGCGCCCTTGAGGTGATTTTCACAAAAATGGCGCTATATAAATTATCCAACTATAACTATAGCGCGTATATTTGACTTATTCGGCGATCCTCGTTCGCAAGCCGGCTGAAGTATAGTCAATTTTTTAAAGAGTAGTTTCTCCTACAAAAAACACTGTTTTTTTCTAAAATTACGTTACATGTATATAAAGTGTTAAATAAATAAAGAAGAATCAGATTTTTTCACTAAAATCACATTTTTTATAAAAATCTTATTAAAAATTGCGAACGACTCATTAGTTCTAGTTATTCCAGAAACTGGATTAAATTTACAAATGAAACGATGAATCTTATTTGTTTTTCACAGTTCCAATGCTATTAAAGCATGTTTTCATCACACACGACTGATCGTTATAAAAATCCGCTAAATAATGAATGCACGGAAGGCAATTACCCACGATTGTCATGGGTTTGTTATTACATAAAAGTTTATTTTTAATCAGATACCGTTTGAAAAACTTGGCCAATGAGTGCAACTATCGAGGGGGTTGCAAGTGCCGGGTAATAAAAAGGAACATTAAAGGGTTGGTGGATGAATAACATTTAAACTAAAATAAATACCCCTTTTCACTCAACGACCACTTGACTTTTTATGTAATAGCGGTGCCTGGTGCCTGATGGCTGCTAGCAGCGATAACATTTCGCAGAGTAAATATTGCAAGTTTGTAACAATTTTCAATAAAATTTGCAATACACAAGTTTAAAAAAATTTAGCAATAATTAAAAGTTGAGAATTTATTCTTAAGGGTGTAGTATGATAAAAAAAGGACATCATACAATTTTGCCATTTATAAACCCCGCTTTTTTCATAATCGCACCACTCAAAAAATAATGTAAATAAACATTAGGATAATAACAAACATGGCACGATCAAGTTCATCAAATACTTAAATATGGACATGTCAAAAATAGGAATAATCGGCGTGCGTGCATGAGAAGATGTATGAAAGCGAGGTATGTATACAAAGATAGAGTGATATGGCGTTCTATCCTCTCTTTGTTGGTTAATACTTACATTAGATTAGGTTTTTATTGTTATTATTATATAAGTATAGAACTACTTAAAGTTTAAAAAAAAATAATCTTCATCTTAGAATAGGCTGAGCCATGTTAGATGAAGACTATTCCAACCAGAGGACGCTCAGTAAACATTTTCTAATTATCTAGTTTTGTATAGATTCCCTGGTATTAAATATGTGTATTTATTTATGAAATAAATCTATTTTATATATTTATATTACATATGTATACTTAATTATAAATAAATTTATTTATCTGTCGGCCTCGTGGTGTAATGTTCAGCGCATTTGCCTACCATGCAAGAGGTCATGGGTTCGATTCCCGACATGGTTGATATGAAATATGATTTAAAAGGGTGTTTTTACACTAGAATATTTCATAGTCCCTAGACTGGTGCCTGAAGCGTAAGACTGATCACCTTATCTTCATGTAACAAAAACGATCAAGATACGCTGCGATTGGTGTACCAATGCAGTGTCCTATGCACCATTAGGTGCGGAAAGGGAATGATGATGAAGAAATTTATAAAATAAAATAAAATAAAATAATTAGACAATATTGCTAAGTTTTATTACGACAAAAAAAAACTCTGCAAATTAGAGATGTCATACTAGTGGACTAGACAACCGATATCTTTTGTTAAGGGCGGAAAAATATCATCATAAAATCAGTAAGTAAAAAACATGCACAACAATTCTTTGCTGGATACTATAAATGGAAAAATAACAGTAAAATCATCATTTTATACAAATTTAGTTAACAAAAGTTTGGCTTGAACGATTTCAAAGGGGTAAGTCGAAGACGCCATTAGTGTACATAAGCAGGTATCTTTAAAATGCATTTAACACCTTTCGGTAGACCACACAAGAACAACAAAAAAAACGAACTATCAATGTCTTATGTGCGGGAAAGATGTAAAAAAAAATAATGAATATTGCCAATGCCTTACAAACATTTGTGAATACATACTAATATTATAAATGCGATAGTGCGTTTGTTAGTTTGTTTGTGTTTCCTTCACGTCTCAACGGAGTGACCGATTGACATTTTTTTTTGCATAGGGATAGCCGGAGAGGTAAGAAGTAAAACTGGACACTTATCTTTTATCTTGAATTTTAAAAAAATACAATGAAAAAAATTTAATATTTCAACAATGAGCAACATTATTTGAAAATTAGTACCTTTGCGGTAAAGTGGGTGTCTAAAATAATCAATTAAGATATGAGGAACATGAATATTAAGTTCTCCAAAACGAAAGCCATTTTCAGAGGGAGTGTACAAGTCTGGATTTTGTCTAAGGCAAGAGACCATTGCAGGAGACTGCTGCGAGATATTGCATAGATTTATGTACTTTTAAGCGTGTTGTTCTGATGCTTATTGAAATATATGTATGTTTATAAAATAATATTTAATTTTTGTTCATGCTATTATTTAATAACGTACGTGCTTCCGCTTTAGTGAAGGAATTAAAAAATTGGATTTAATAAAACTAGTATTTTAATAGTTATTATAACATTATCGTAAAATTCCTTTTCGCACCCGATGGTGCACAGGGCACTGCATGCAATTGAAGTTAAAATAATCAATCTTGCGCTCCAGTTAAAAAGCAGATTTTAAAAAAGCGCGTAACATCCTTATGTGTACCTTTTTAAATTTGTTTCGTCCTGGGAACAAAGTCCCGATTTCAACGAAAGTACTGCGCAAAGATGGGTGGACCCTTAGTCCTTGTATATTTGCTTCAGTCAAACCGGTTCCTATAGCCGAAACTTCATTCTTTTTGTATAATATATCTGTTTGCATCGAAGGCTTGCAGTTCGGAATAAAGTCACGTTTGTTAACTAAACCAAAAAGTAAGTTTCGAAAGTCGTGATGGATCCAAACTGCAAGGATTTTTATTTATTTGCAATATATCTATACGACATAAGCCAATTACAACAGTTATATAAAGAAACATAAGTATAAGAAATTGAACCAAAAGAACATGTGGAAAAGACAAAAAATGGTGATAAAATAATTGTATTCAATATTTTTGAAAACACTATCAATATATTTATTTATTTATTAAACTATTTGTACATAATTTTATTTGTACATTGGCGGGCTTAGTTCCAAATGGCAATTTCTTCCAACCAACCAATATAATAATAGTTTTATTTTTATAATTCAAGTTACAAAACATATTCAATAGAAAGTAAAGATTAAAAAGCTAAAGATATATCAAAATAGAAAAAAACGTATATGTTTATATAATACCTTAAATAAAAACTATTACTCAATGGGAAAAAGGAAAAAAGAGGAAAGGAGATGTTTCTTCAGACGTGATTTAAACAGAGATAATGTAGTAACATCTTTGATGGTGGATGGGAGATGATTCCACAGTCGAGCGCCGCATGGACACTATATGAGTTGGAAAAGAAAGAGAAATTGTAGATGGGTATTAAGATAGTGCATTGAGAATTAGACCGAAGAGGTAAACCATGAACTGATAAGCGTTGAAATTTTTCACGCAGGTATATAGGAGCGTTAGGACTATGAAGTACATTGAACATAAGTGAGAGGGAGAGATAGTCTCTCCGCTGTCTAATTTTGAGCCATTTCAGTTGCCTACGATAATCAGAAAGTGGTCATATTTCCTAGGACCAAAAATGTACCTTATGCATGTATTCTGAAGTCGTTCAAGTTTGTCGAGTTGCTCACAGCTTAAATCAGTCATGGAAACATCAGCGTAATCTAGAATGGGTAGTAGTAATGCTTGTACATGGGTAATATACATATAAGACTTTGAGCTAATCCATGTCTATCCATCTTCATCCCACGCTGTGATGGTGGCGAAGAGATCTACGAAAAGTCGGAAGATCTGTCCCAAAAAATGACAAATTTGGTGACGAATTGACTAATCTTACATTTTGAACATCGGGGACATAAAAAAAATGTTGCTAGTACAAGATATGATAAATGGCAAATTTCGACTTCTGGTGTCATAGTTGGAAAAATGAAAATAAATTGATTGCAACAGAGATAGGACATTACTCAAAGCATTAAGTATTTTGAAAATGCATACAAGGTACATCTCAGCTCTGCGTTTCTCCAATGAAGACAAATTGAGAGATTGCTTTATTTCAACAATTAGGAATAATTACTCCTTTGCAATTGCAACCGACGCAACCATACCACTTTTCTTAGAAAACGGTGCTGGACAGACTCGATATGGACAAAATAGGTCCTATAGAATGGAGACCAAATTCGAGAAGCATATTTTAGATGGAGATAGGAAGAATTTAATTTAATCTAATATTAATATTATGAGCACTGAAATTTGTGTCCGATCTGATGAATAATTAATATATGTGTGAAATCAATATAGATATTGTGGAGAAATGTTTTCATATATAACTTTAAAAAAGAAAATATAAAAACATATGTGACTAGAAAAACGCGACATGTTTGACATTGATATTTGTGACGATGTTCTACAAACATTTGAATGGTTTGGAACAAAGTTGAAAATGAACATTAATCGTCACGTGTTAGGGACGTGGCCAATGTAATTTATTTATTTTATTAGGTAAACAAACAGTATGTACACATATATTGCCAATTTCTTTGTATATTAGTGTAAGAAACTCATGCACACACAAAAAAAAATGTTTACACTTAATACAATAATTTAAATTATGTTCAATATAATAAATGTAAAAGAAACGAAATGAAAAGATATTTTTATAATAATAATAATAAAGTTAAATATCTGCTTCTCTCAAAATTTCTATAATTTTTGACCTAAATTTACAAACATTGTCACAAAAAATATCAGCTTCGGTAAATATATTGTTATATTGGCTGCATATTCTAGGTATTGTAGATTGTTTCAAATAGTTTTTTGACGCGTTTTCAGTGTAAAACAAAAAGTAATTACTGTTTTTGCGGGAATGAGGAAGTTCAGTGTCTTTTTTTTTTTTTTATTTGTTAATAGAATATTAAACTTAGCCAAAATGATTTTTTTATACCGTTTTATCAGCGCCATGATTTTTTAAGTTTTGTATTTCTGAAATAACTCCGCGTGTGACGTCAGAGGTAGTTCTCTGAAAATTCTTACGATTGCTTCGTTTACGGTGACCAAACCGGATATCCATCAAACTCTCATATCTCAAATTATAGCGCTTTTATTAAAATATTTTTCATGCATTTTCAAGAAATTTTGCCGCACAATTCAATGCGATAATTTTTACCGCGCGCAAGAGAACTTTTTTTGTATCCAATTTAGTACTGAAATTCCTCATTCAAAATTCAAATTTAAAAAAATATTATTTATGCTACTAATAAGTAACATTTGAGCATGGGCCAGGATTACAACTGTGCAGGAGCTGTTTCGCACTGCTCAGGATAGGGAAGCTTTCTCACAAGTGATTTCAACGTCGGGGGGACCCGACATGACACATGAAGAAGAAGAAGAAGTAAAAAAAATATTTTTTTTACTGGACAGTATTTTATAGACCCTCATTACTTTAAAAATCTAAAAACAAAAATCTTGATATTTCCCTATTCTAACAAAACGAGTATTTTCCATTCAAAGGCAACTGTCTTTGACGATGATCACATGCAAGTGAAAAATAAGGAAAAAAATATCTGTGTAGATAGGTATATTTTTTTCCTTTATTTTCCAATATTTATTTATTTTTGTATATTTCTATAGTATAATAAGTTGACATTCAAATGCGAAATTTAAACAAACTTATATTTTCTAATAAAAGTAATCAGTAGTTTTTCAATTTCATGATAATATAAAAATCTTAAATATCCTTTTAAAAATAATGAAAAGGTCCAGTGGTTTTTTAAAATACAGCTATATTTGCTCACTGAAAAATCTAAAATTGAAAAAAAAGCTGTTACAATTGCATTCGAGTTCATTCAGAGATAACATTATAAAGGACGAATTATTTTCTATACTGGAAAGTCAACAGAACGCACTGTACCAGAAATGAAGGGATATTTTAATAAAGCAAATGAGCATTAGGTTCATGTCACGAGATGTCATATGTCACATGTCACGCTTCTGACATGTGTCCACCCCTGCAGATTCATTACCCTGTAATTTGAAGGCCCATAAACATCATTTAGAAACACATTTTATTTGATGCGTGCGTGAAAACGATGCAATTTCATGAACTAACAAAATGTGTGTAACCATTATAACAGAAGAAAATAAGGCCTCCGGTGTTATGGCTAAGACGCACTCACACACGGAAGGTTCCGGGTTCTATTCCCGGTGAGAACACAAAAAAATAAATTGGGATTTTTCTCAAGTCTGGGTATTCTGCGCTCTTAATTACCACTTATCCACATTTGGTGTTTCAATATAGAAACATATGCACCATCAAGTGCAATATCCGTACCAGATGGTGTATAGGGAACCACATTGGAACATTAAGTCTTAATCTCGACTTTAGTAGATGCTTGAGATTTTCCCCTCTCTGTTGCAACAAATTCAGATCTGAATAACTCCCCAGGAAGGAAATCCAGCCTGTCTGCAAACTTTCAGGCATACTCAAAGAATTTTTGAATCAACTAACTGGTAAAAGAAGAAGCATAAAAATAAGAAAACTGTTTTCAGGCGTTGCCTAGTAGGTGAATTGGTTCAACCGGATGAATCTCACCCACATGATGAAGGTTTCAGCCCTTTTACTTCAAAAAAGTCAGCAGATGGAAGAGTTGAGGAAAAGTAGATGTTTAAACATAGGCAGAATGGTGAATGTTACACAGTGTGTAAAATGGCCACATAAACCATCCAACGACTGGGCATAATCCTTGTAAATGCCTAGACTTTCATATTCCCTTCTCAAAAATATTGGCCATCTCTGTTGCAACCAATTTTGATTATAATTATTATTTTATGGGAACATACAGTCAATAATTATTTAATTACTTAAAAAGATAAGCTTAAAAGACACACCAGCGAAGATTCTAAATAAGAATCATCCTAACTAATTTTAAAAAGATTCCAGGGCCGCATATTCTATTTAAATTTGACGATCAATATCGGATAGGACAGATAATGTCAAATACTTGGTAGAAATTATTGATATAAATTCAAAGTGGAAACAGCAGATTTAAAATATTACAAACTTAAAAACTAACGTATATAATCAAAACAATTCGAAATATAATTTATGTAAAATAACTTTTTTTAAATTATTTTACATTGGGCCAATCAATTTTGGAGTATGGTATAATCGGATGTGGTGGTTGATAATGTATTTGTTGGACAAAAATCCATAATTAATAAAACTTAGAGTCCCGATACAGATATCTACTGAAGAATTATTCCACAAATCACAACTTATGACACCAAAACAATACTCGCTTCAGATTCAAAAACTACTCTTACTCAAATAAAAGACATAACCCCACAAAACATCACGTACAAATAATATAATTACTAGATACTCAACACGAAGACAACTTAAACAAATAAATACTAATACCACTTTCGGACAAAGGGATTTTGAGTATAATGCAATCAAAATCTATAACCTGCTTCCACAGTCAATTAAAACAATTATAAATAAGAAAACGTTTAAAAAGGCCATACAAAAATAGATAGAGGAGCAGGGTAGAAGTAAAATGGATTGTCTCATTCGCCCAAACCAGCATTGAATAAACCGCTCAACAAATGTATAATTTATTTTATGTTTTTGTTCTTTTATTGTACGTTTTATAATATTTATTTATTTGACATAAACGGCATAAATTGCCTTTAACATATATTATACATAAATATGAAAAAAAATACATATATAAAAACATAACAAAAATTATAAAATTGCATAACTACAACAAAAATAACAAGTAGGTAAATACACATAAACAACCAAAAATATTAACGAAATAAATACATAAATATGAAAAAACAAAAAAAGGAAAAACATTTTTAAATATAAAGAAAAGTTTAAGAATAATATTGCGAGAGAAAAAAAGAAATCAGATTCGTTTTATAACTATCAAGTCCAGAACCAAATATATCAGCCTTGTCCTCATACTGATTGCCGTATCTATGGAGCCTAGAGATAGGCGAGTGCATGTGATAGTCGGTCCTAGAACTTGCAGAACAAAAAGGAGATATGTGGCGGGTATGTCGACCAGGTACACGGAAACACACCAATAAATAATACAAGTGTACATACATTAAATATAAACTTTTGTACGAAACATTTAAAACGGTCTGAATGTTTTGTTAATTATCTTTGTATATTAAGTCTTCTTTGTTTATTCTGAGATGTAAAAATATTTTTTTAGTATATTTTTAAGTGTCCCTGGCATGGGTAATCGTAGTGAGACCACATTGTTTTTATTAATAATCTTTGTTTAAAATTGAAAAAAATTAATAAATAAACCAACAAACTTCAAAATTCAACCGAATCGTGAAGTATTAGAATCGTGGTCAATGCAATGGAACGTTTTTGCGGGAATTTAAAATTATAAATTAAGAAATATTTTTAATGCCACTAGTGAGTACCAAAAAAAAAAATTTTGTACTCGACAGTATTTCATAGACCCTTATTAATTTTTAAATGTTTTTTAAAAATCGTGATATTTCCCTATTATCTTACGTCTCGATACATATCGTTTTAATTTCGATTCTGAATTAAATTGTATAGTTACGGAACTATTTCGCCAGATGGTGCGTTATGGTATTGGCATTTAAATGCAACGAGTTCAATGGGGTAGTTACAATTACCATAATCATAAATTCTGTTACTTTGTAAGTACCTATAATAAAAAGCATATTAATTATTTTGAATAACCATGCTAATTCGCGTAAGGCAAACATTCACCTTATTAATTAGCAGTAGAGATGCTGACAAAAAAACGTTTTGACAAGTATTATTTTTACTTGCTATTGGGTAGGTGTAATGTTCTTGAAAATACACTGGAGCCCAGTTTTGCACGATTCCAAAATAAAACTGTGGAAAAAAAAAACTAACATTTATATGACAATGTGCTGAAGTAATATAATTATATTATTTGTTATTAGAATACCCCCAATCGCTTTTTACTTACTTGACATATAATATAATTCGATACTGGTAACTTTTGTTACGATTGTTCAAAGTATTCTAATAATAATGATAGTTTATTAAAAAAAAAAAAACAAAAATTTAATCGAGTCGCGGTCCCGTGGCTAATGCCTCGGACTCACGGCTCAAAGGTGCGTGCTTAGAATCCCACTCTACCCCAACTTGATTCCTATTTTCTAATGGTGAGTTACTTAAAACTCGTTGAAATTGCCCTCAAAATGAAATATTTGGGTAAATCGAAACGTAAAAACATATTTTTTTAAATTATAATGTCTTCATCTACTACATTTTTTTGCTTATAAATATCTCTGGATTATGTGTAGTCTGCAGTTTACCTAAATTTTTTAAAAAAATATTTTTATGATCTAGTTTTGAGCAGACTCCAGAGGTTTTAAAATTGATTTATTAGTGCCTCCCCATCCAATTTGCCATTTCGATATCATGTTCTATATTTTTTTTAATATAAGGTGCAAATAAAAGTAATTCATTTTCATACAAGGAAACCTATCTAGCCTTGTTACCAGTTTTATTATTTTGTGTGAAACTGTTTTAGCTGATAACGAATCTACTGTGGTAGACTCACGGACCTAAGGTCAGGGGTTCAATTCACTCTACCACGACTCAATTTCCATTTATCCAGCACAAGACATTTACGACTTTTAGGAAATAATATTAAAATTTAAATATTTTAGTAAATAATAAGAACTCAAGTATTTCTCTTTCGCATTTAAATAAAAAAAAACATAATTAAAAAAATGGTGCCCGTACTGTCAGTAAAATTGGCCCCGAAGGACCGATTAAATGAGGCCCGAAGGGGCGTATTAAAATTAATTTAATAACATAATATATCCGGTTGACTTTAATGACAAAAAAAATATATATATTTAATAAGTGCCAAATTTAGATAATTACAAACGGCAGAAAATATTTTTTTTAAAAGTAAAAAAAATAAAAAAAATAATGTGTACATTGAACAATTTTTAGTATGCAGTAAAAATGCTTCACGTAATTGTGCAGAGAGTTTTCATTATTCTTACACATTTCATATACGTACCCACTTCCCCTCTGAAAAGAACTAGCCACATACAAATTATACGAAACGCCGCTAATGCATTCCAAATTCGAAATTTAAACATTCAAGTTTGAATTCGAAAGGGTTGTTCCAGAACGCATATTTCAAATAAATCATCGACAATATTGATATATCGAATTTATATTGGGGGACATTTTTTACGTTAATTTAATATTCGAGTGATATGTATTTTGTATTTTAACATACATATGTTTTTATAATGATGGGGTTGAGTGGTTTAGGTTATTGATAATGTATGCGGGAGATCTCTGGTTCAATTACCCGTGAAGTATAAATATGATACCGTTATTAAATTATTATAATATATACGCCTTGACATAAAAAAACAACTAACTTAAAATTTATAAATGATTCGGAAGAATCTAACCTTTATTCATACTAAATAGTTTTAACTCCTGATTTTTTTTTAATGGATGTTCAAGCATAGATAAATTGGTGAATGTTAGGTATTTATTGTTACTAGAGTGTGAATTATGTTATATCCAAAACTAGTGACCGACCGAAGTTCGTACTTCGGTTGCGGACAGTTTCGGCCAGTAAAACGAGTTTTAGGCGCGGTTTCGGTTTCAGCCCAAAAATGGCCGAAACTTCAGCTCAGCCGAAACCTGCGGTCAGGATGATCTTATTTTAATGTTATTCCTTTATACCTACATAAAAATTTAATATTTCCATAGCGTACACTGAAGTATTGTTACAAGTTATTTCTTACCTTCATCTCTCTTACCATGCTCTCCTCAAAGTTGGTATAGATTTTACTTTTTACTTAAATTATTTTTTTATGTATATTTTGTAAAAAAAAATTCTTGGACCACTACAGGCCAGAAGGTCTAATTACAGTGGTGAATCACAGCACAGAACATTCGGGCTTGAGAAAAATCACATTCTTTTTTTGTGTTCTCACCGGGAATCAAACCCGGAGCCTTTCGTACGTAATTCAAGCGTCTTAGCTATTACGCCACAGAGGTCTCTAATAAATACAGTAATACTTAAATAGATAGTACAATAATTCTATCATTTTTACTATTTTGAAATAAGTATTAGCATTAGCGTTTTTATATTTTACTCAACTATTCCAATTTATGTAAATAACTCACTTTTAGAAAATGGAAATCAAGTTGGGGTAGAATGGGGTTCGAACCTCAGACCTCCGTGAATCCGCAACACTAGACACGGAACTACAATCCGATTCATATGAACATATTAACTCTCTATTTTGTATTTTTTTGTTTTTTTATTTATTTATAAATTTCATTAAAGGTGCATGTTTTTTTAAAATTCTATACAGATCTACTTTTATTCATCTAGTAAATGTTATCACTGTAACTCTCCAAAAAAAGAGGCTAACTCTTGTGCTTGGAGAGAGACTTATACTGTTGTAGTTGTTTATTTATAAGAGTTTATACAATTTTGAATATGCGAATACGAGAGAAAAAAATATTAACATAGGATATATAAAGAAAAAAACATAAAATAATAATTCATTCATACTAATTAAACATCTGATGCAGTTTTTACACGTGTTAAAAAAGTTTCAAGAAAGGGGTGCTGCGTTGGTTTGGACATGTAGAGCGAAAGCACGGCTTAAAGGATCTACGATGCGAATGTTGATGCATGCAGAAAACGAGGATGTCCGAGAAAGACATGGCGCGATCAAGTCTATCAAATACTTGAAGATGGACATTTCAAGAGTAGGAATATTCAGCGTGCGTGCATAAGAAGGTGTGAGGTCTGTATGCAAAGATAGAATGATATAGCGTTCTATCCTCTCTGCCTATCCCTACGGGGAAACGGCGTAATGGTTTGTTTTGTTTTTGTTAAAAATTGTTTTCTTTTTATTCACTTGTATTTCAATTTTAAAGCCTGTAAATTGTAAATAACTGCGTAAGAAAATAAGAATCGCGTTGGTCCTTGATTTCACGACACTACTATGGTACTATAACCCAGTTTAAATTCCTTTAATATGGGAATTTGAATTTGAGGAATATAATAAAATTCAAATTTGGAATTCGAATTATATTATATTTCTTAAAACTGCGTGAAGGAAAAACAAATAAATAAAATAATAATCGATGAACGACTATTATCAAATAAAAGGCATTTAAAACGTTTTAAGCTTAAACAATTACATTAATTAATCCCATTATGTCATGTGATGTTTACGTTAAATTTAGACGGTAATAATATTTTATTGTCACAACTATGTAATACTAGTTTTGAATATCTCGCATTATATATTTTTCTAGGGTATGTTTTTTTTGTTGTTTCATTAAGCGTATATTCGGAAACTTACTTATTTTTGTTTTCAAGAGCCAAAATCACTCTCAAACGAGTGGAGAGGTATGATTTTTTTTTATTATAATACTAAAAAATGCTTGTATTATAAAAAATGCACTTCTCGTTTCTTTTAGTATGTCAAAATGTTTGTAAAAAAGGCTGGATTTTACTATCTAGGGAGTGAGTTATAAGGATAAAAATTTATTGCAACAGAGAGGGAAAACATTTTTGAGAAGTTATGGAAGTCTTGGCATTTACATGCCTGGAAAGAAGTATAAAAAAAAAAAAACATTTCAGGCGTTGCCTAGTTCAATGCGAAATAATTCAGCAAGACGAATCTCACCCGCATCGATAAAGGTTTTAGCTTTTCGACAAACTGAATAATTAAATGAATACGGTGAATGTTACACAGTGTGTAAATTGGTCACTTAAACCAGCCAATGACAGGTCTTAAGCTCTGTAAATGCATATTCGTCGATATCTATTTGTCTGAAATGTTCTCCATCTCTGTTGTAATACGTAAACTAAACAATTAAAAATAGGTAATAAATTCTTGTTTGACTAACGTGTAAAAAATTCCCACGTTATTTAAATTTATTTTTAAATGTTTTAAATATGTGCATGTTGTTACCTTATTGTGATAAAATCGATTGCACCATCAATCTGAAATCGTCCGAGTTCAAACATGTATCTACCAATATTTTCAAAGTCACTTTTAAATGTCTAAAACAGCACAGAATAATCCAAAAATAGTTTTCCACATAACAATAAAATCCTTACACAGTTTTCAAACGTAAATATTTTATCCGGCACTCGAAAATCCACGTAAAAACTATTTATAATGTCTAAGTAACAAAAAAAACATTGTCAGACGGTTTAGTGTTCGAAACGTTTAAAACAAACTAAGTCGCGGAGTTCAAATGTTTTTTATTGTACAATTTCGCGTCCGTAACGCAGCCCGACTAAATTCTAAATGAACAAATGAAATACAGTCATACCTGAAACATAACCTTAAAATGTATGGAAAAAAACCTTCGTACGTTCGTACCTGTATGTACAGAATGCGTGCTGTGTCCCTTTTTCGCCCGCGTGTTGGTCGTGCGTGTGAGTGTGACAGTGCACCCGCGGGAATTTACAATACTCACGTGTTGTCAACCTTTCTCAAACATGACGAAATTTCGGAAATATGCGATCACCTAATTTCAAATAAATAACAGTTAAGAGACATTTTTTTGTTTCTTCTTTGTAATAGATAATTTTTTAAATTACTAATTATACATTAAACGGTGAAAAGTACTAATAAAAAAAGTTTGTATTAGAATACAACATAAATAAATACATATAAGCATGTAACATGGTGATAATACTGATGAGTAAAAAAAATATTACAATGTTTCATTTCATGATGTTTATCCAAAGAAAAAGATTTGAATGATGACAAAAATTACGATAACGTTTTTTCAAAATTACAAACATTTATTTTATTTTATTTTTTAGTGCCGTTAAATATTTGTCAAGTAATCAAATCTACTATTTTTAATTGAAATTTATTTTCTTTTACTCCATTGTCTTTTCTACAACTAATTGTGATTTGGTAAATCAATTGAATGAAGCTTTATTCTTCAGGTTTTTTCTCGTTTATTTGTTTAGTTTTGTGATAAAGAAATGCTTTAGCCACTTAAACAACATTGTGAAAATAATACTGTTTTTATAAAAATTACAGAAAACGAATCTGAGACTTTATACAAGGCTTAAGAAAAATATAAACATGGAAAAGTCTAACTTAGTAAGTAAAGAAAAGAGTTATAACTGACGATTTTGATAATTTTTTTAAAGATCAATAGGTTATTACATAAAATCATCTGAAAAACCTTATTAGTACGTTGTTGTACAATTTGGTCCAAATTTATTTGAAAAACAATAAATCGTCAAAATTAATTACATATTTACTATAAAAAATGTTTTCGATGCCTGCTTTTTAAATAACAAGACGTGTGTGCGAGGATTCAAACGATATATTTATATCTCGCTTGCACTCATTCTGTGAAGGCGGCTGGCCGGTAGCACCGTTGAAAAACAGCTGAACGCGTTTCTTCAGATATTTGGCGGCAAAGCGATGACAGAAGATCCAAAATGGCGGGTGTCACGCAAAGATAACCTTATTCTTAATCCGATGTTACGTATTACAAAGGACTACTTCTGGGCCTATCTCAAACTGATTAATCTTACCGCTGAATGAGGTTGTAAATTTAACCAATTGGGTTGTTAGACCATACTAAAATAAGTATTTTGGGCAAAAACTACGACATTGTCACAAACTAATTGAATATTGAAAGATGTATAAAAGAGATTTCTATAATTGACATCCCCCTTTAAAAAATCGTTCGTTGAACGATCTGAAAATGAATTTAAGCTAATTATTTTACATGCTACATATCGATGAATCAAAATATGGTATGGAGAAAATATTAAAATTATTATTTTGTATATATAAATATATTTGTTTATATATATTTGGACAATTTATAAAGCGCCATTTTTGTGAAAATCACCTCAAGGGCGTTGTACAATATATAAATACCCCAGCACGTCTTGCAGCTACAGAGCGCATGGACTCGTCTCTAATTATGATAAATTACAATTATTATATAAAGGAGCTAGATTACACGTCTTGCAGCTACAAAGCGCATGGACAAGAAGAAATCTAATTCCTACATTTTTTCAAATATTTTATTTGACAATGAAGTTGAAATTTTTACTGATAATTTTAAAAACGAAATAAAAAACAAATTTATAAAAATAGAAGTAAGATTACAAGTCTTGCAGCTACTGAGCGCATGAACGGTTGGAATTCTAGACCCCATTTACTAAATTTAGATATTTGATAGTTAATAACGTTTACCTATTGAATCTAGATTACTAACCGTCTTGCTGCTACAAAATGCATGGACGAATAAAATTCAACTTAAAATAAGAAACAACTTAAAATTATCGATAAATTTACAAAAATAAACATTAAACATAATAGTAAATTTGTAAAGTGTTGTTTTATCATTTTCCTATTGGCACTCGGTGGTGCAAAAGGCACTGCATTAGAATTCCAATAATTGAAGCATGCATAGATTTTTTGTTACATGGATTATAAGTCGAGAAGTCTAACGTTTCAGGTACCTACCAGTGCAGGAAAAATGAAATATAACCTCGAAAAAATCTCCTAAAATAACCAATATTTTTTGTCCACCTGTCGTCAATTGAACTTGCTTTAGAATCACTTTTATATAAGTAAATTTAAAAAAAATATAAGACTGTTAATTTATGAGAAAACATCTTTAGGATAATGTAAAAAGTCAAAGAATGAAATTGAAGTTTCTTCTCAAAATTGAACAAAAACTCCAGTCAAAATTACAGCAATTAAAAAAGCAATATTATATGTGTTTATGGTTACATTTTCCTTTTGTACAACAATATTTTGGGTATAAACAAATCTTAATAGCAATTTTTTTCTTTTTTCCAGACGCAACAACAACAACAAACCATCACGCCGTTTCGATAGAACGCCACATCACTCTATCTTTGCACACAGATCTCGCTTTCTCTACATTCATACATCTTCTGATGCACGCGCGCCGATTATTCCGACTTTTGACATGTCCTTCTCAAGTATTTGTTGGATTTGGTCATGCCATGTCTTTCTCTTTTTTCCTCTATTCCTGCATTTATCAAGATTCACATTGTAAATATTCTTAGCCGTTCTTTCGAGGTCCATTCGCTCTACATGTCCAAACCAGCGCAGAGCTCCTTTCTTGATTTTGTCGATAATGCTTATCTTAGCCTTACATAATGTACGGATCTCAACATTTGTGCAACTATCGTACATAGTTTTACCACAAATTTGCCTGAGAGATCACATTGCGTCCATACTCCGCTTCCATACATCAGGGTCGGGACCAGGACTCCATTGTGAACTGCTGATTTTGCCTCTTGCAACAAACATTTATTGGCCTAGGTTGATTTAAGTTCACCGTTCACTCTGTTCCCTGCACTCATCCTCCTTTCAATATCTTTCTCAGTCATTTCATCCCTAGTAAACGTTCTTCCCAGATACACGAATTGCTCTACTTATTTTCTTATAACTTCATTCACAGTAATTTCACATTTAGTCATACTTTCATTTCTTTCAAAAACCATCACATTCGATTTATCGACATTCATCAGCAAATCGCTTCCCTTGCATACATCATAGACCCTTGAAGAAAGAAGAATTCCAAACGCCATTTTAAAAATATACTTTTGAATAGATTATTATTTAATATTGATATTAATCCCGTCAATGAAAAATCCAGAATTCATCTTCAAAGATTTTGAAGTACATACAATAGTATTAGTAATCAACTGATTAAAAAAGTTTAATAAACCTATATGCAGAATGGTAAATGATAGACAATGTGTAAAATGATCACCAACTCAGCTGTTGACAAATCATACGCTCTGTTAAGACATAGCTTTCCATATTTTTAACAGCTTCATCTTTATTGATCTAGTAACGCGACTTAAATCATTAAATATTATTTTAACATATTACAACAGACATGAAGAACATTTAAGAGAAGGAAATATAGTAGTCTAGGCATCTACAGGGCTTATGACCTGTCAATGGCTGGTTTAAGTGGCCACTTTACACACTGTGTAACATTCACCATTCTGCCCATATTTAAACATCTATATTCCTTCGATTCTTTAATTTGTTGGTGTTTGTGAAGTTAAAAAGTCAGCTCTAACAATAATTTTCAGACGTTGCCTAGTATGTAGGTAAAATAATTCAATCAGATGAATCTCACCCACATAAATAAAAGTTTTAGCTATTCAACTTCACAAACATCAACAGATGAAAGAATTAAAGGAATAAAGATATTCAAATATGGGCAGAAGTTACACAGTGTGTAAAGTGGCCACTTAAATCAGCCATTGAAAGGTCATAAGCCCTGTTGATGCCTAGACTTCTATACTACAATCTCTTAAATCGTCTTCATCTCTGTTGTAATATGTTAATGTAAACAGCTCCCCAGTTAGTTGAATCCAGTCCTTGTCTACAAACATTTGGACAAACTCAAAATATTGTTGAAATATTATTTTATTGACCATGTCATTCACAGAACTGACCTGACTGGGCGGTTTGTATTTAAGTCAGATGGAATAAAAATAGATTTGACAATCGATAATCACTTCAAATCTAAAATTTCATGCATATTTTAATGAATGAAGACTACATAAAACATAACTTATAGAACGTGTATTGCAATGGGATAGGAAACCCAACAGCTCTTCCCAATGATTAAGCAGTATTTTCCATTGCAAATACAATAATATTACTATCCATCAAATGACAATAATATATTTCAGTGAATAAAAATACGTACCCTACAATTCAGTTCATATTATTCAAATGTTCAATAGCCATTTAATGAGATCATTTTTATTTCAACAGGGCATTTGCAATTTGTAGGGAAATCCAATTATTGGGCAATAAAAATTCAAACTTATGTTATACTTCAGTTTTATCAGCCTAATTTTTTTTACCAGTTAATTTATTTTACAAATTTTAATACATTGTTAATCAGGCATGAAAAATGACAACAATGATTTTTAATTTTATTTTATTTTAATTTATTTGGGAAATCAACAGTTCTACAAACATATTTATAGTAAACAAACAGATATAGTGTACAACATTATTTTTGGTACGTGTATTTTGTACATACACAAATCTGGCTTTCTCCCAAGGGGGAGTAGGTTTATATTTTTTATTAATATCCCTACAGAGATGAGGTAGAATTTTTTCAAATTCATGATTATGGATATTCGAGCGTTTACAGGGCTTATGACCTGTCATTGGCTGGGTTAAGTGGCCACATACGTATTACAACATTTCCCATTCCGCTTATTAGCGAATATCGACACAGGTAACATTTTATTTTTTATTTTTGTGTTATTAAATGAGAAACCATTCACAAGCGTGTTGGAGCGCCATCTATGTATTGATATTGAAGTAAAGTATTTTTAATTAGCATATTACTTTATTTTATGTATTTAAGACTCTTCCGAGTTAAATTAAGTACTAGTAATCGCCTGCAGATGACTCTGCAATTTATTAGTACTTATATTTTGACCAGATCTTATTACACAACATTATTTTTGGTACGTGTATTTTGTACATACACAAATCTGGATTTCTCCCAAGGGGGAGTAGGTTTATATTTTTTATTAATATCCCTACCATTTTCTTATAGAAACCGGTTTCTCATTTAATAAAATATGTACAAAAATCAAAAAAAAAATGTTACCTGTGTCGATATTCGCTAATAAGCGGAATGGGGAATGTTGTAATACGTAAAGTGGCCACTTAACCCAGCCAATGACAGGTCATAAGCCCTGTAAACGCTCGAATATCCATAATCATGAATTTAAAAAAATTCTACCACATCTCTGTAGGGATATTAATAAAAAATAAATATAGTGTATAAACTCAGAACAAATAACAGATTTCCACAAAGCATACAAAGTTAGTAAAGAAAATATGTCACATATTAAATAAATACACATAAGTTTATACATGTAGAAATGTTATTTTCATGTACACGTAAATATTTTTCAATAATCAAAGATTTTTTATTTTTTTTAAGAACAGTAAGTTATTGTAAATTGGGCGGGATTAAGACAAGGATGCTTGAAGATAATATAAAGAGGGGAAGGGAGATGTAAATATTTATTATTATAATGTCTACTAAGTTACATAATTAATTTTTAGTATAAATTTTTAATTTGACAGAGTGATGTTTGTGTAATCTATATCTTTAAGTTTTGTATTGTACACTGAAAAAGTCCTACAAAAAAAACATTTTTAACATACGATGTTTTACTTATTGGTACATAAAACAGGTAGTACCGTCTACAAATCCTAGATGGCACATGTATTGTTATTAAACTAAGTATTTATGTACAGTCAACTTATTCCTGTCATAAGTTTGTAAAGCAGTAGTTGGTCCGCACACACTCTGCGGTATAGTAGAGAAGTGATTTCATGGTAGGTGGAGGCAGCGAGAGTTAAAATATATATAATGAAAATGTACCATTTCCGTCTAGGTGTCCCATAAAGGGTTAATTAGGATCTCAGATGCACTATATTAGTTATCCATAATACGAATTTAAATTAATGAATCTTGGCACTATATCACTTATTCATAATAATAATTAAAATGACAAATGTTATTAAGGATACAACTGAACTATTTTTGCAATGTTAATAATTCAATTTAAGGGAATCTATGAATATGTTCTTAAAATCGATAAAATTTTGTGCTAATACATTTAATGGGATTGAAGGATATTCTTGGGGCTCATTTAAAAAAACCTATTTAGAGGTATGTATTATTGTATAATAATATTTTTTTTTAAATATTATCATGGTTTTTTGAGAAAATGATTCTAGGTATATATAAGTATAATTATAGCAGGATAATTATTATTCTGATAGAACATTACGTTTAACAGACGAAAATGACCCTGATTTAGCAGTGATACCATAAAAATAAGGCTCAAATTCATGTCCGAGTAAAAAGGACAGACGCAATCAATCAATTCTAAAGTTATAGTTTTATAAATTATAATATCTCCTTTGTTTTTTATACCTAAGATTGCATACATTGCACTGCATTACCCCTTTCTAAGTCATTCAAAAACCATATTTAATTTAATTTACTCATTTATATTTTGTAATAAAACATAGACAAAAGACCAATTAATTTTAAAGTGATAAAAAAAATAAAAAAGTACTATGAGTCGTGGTCCCGTGGGTAGTATCGTGGACTCCGGATCAGGATGACCAAGGTTTAAATCCTACTCTACCACAACTTGTTTCCTATTTTCTAACACGGTTATTTATGACTAAAAGAAAATATTCTCGAAATTAAAATATTGGTTAAAATCATAAAAACGCATATATTATTTAATGTGATTATTAAATATCTTTTAATCATCATTTTCACATATCATTATCCCTTCTGGGCACCGCCAGAAAACGTTTTTCAGTTTCTGTACCAGTTAATTTAATCAGCAATATTTAAAAGTCTCGACTTCCTTATTCCCCTCTCAAAAATATTTTCCCTCTCTGTTGCAATAAATTTCAATCTTGAAAACACCCTATGAAGTGGAATCCAGCCATGTCTACAACATTTGGACACACTCAAAATATTGTAGGATAAAAAATATACATAAACTTTTGAAACAAATAAATCATATTACAAAATTAAAAATAGTTCATTGAGTGCGTTCAGAAAATCAATCATTTTCTATATCTACGGGAATTTATTTAGGGAATTATTTGATTTAGATACATACAAAATAGGTCCCAAACCTATGTTTGCATTCATGAGACAAACACACTTATTTTTCTCCGAAGCGGTAATCAGAGATAATAAAATATTACGTTAGCATTTAATAGTTCTAAACAAATAAACGAAATTTTGGCAACATTTAAGTTTATTATTTGCCCCTTGCCAAGAAGAGCTAAACTATAAATTAAATTTATTGGGACCGCGACTAATCCATTTACCTACGCTGGCGTGCATACCTAGTTGATACCAAAGAGTATAAGGTGACAAGTCAAATGTTAGAATTTAAAAAAAACATAATTTCTTAATATTTTTTTTTAAAATCCTTATCGATTGTCCCTTACTATTTATTTCATTTATTTAATATTTCACTAGGATACATTTAATGGAATTAAAAATTAATTCCTTAGTGAGAAAACCCTTGCCGAGGAATGCATTTTACAAGTTAAGTATAGTTTTAGAATTGTTTATGTTTATATTATCCTTAACAAGTTAAAATTCAAGTTAAAGAGCTGAAACCCGCCCGAATAAATAAAGTTTAAGCTCTTTGACTTCACAAACATCAACAGATGAAAGAATTGAAGGAATATAGACGTTCAAATATGGGCAGAATGGTGAATGTTACACAGTGTGTAAAGTGGCCACTTAAACGAGCCATTGACAGGTCATAAGCCCTCTAGATGCCTTGACTTCTATATTATCTTCTCTTAAATGTTCTTTATCTCTGTTATAATATGTTAAGTTAAGTTTAGTTTTAGAATTGATTATCTGTTTGTACTATCCTAACCAGAGTATGCTCCGTATCGATTTTCTAATTCACTATTTTCATATAGATTCACTGGGTTTATATGTATACTTGTTTTTGCAATAAATTCATAAAATAATTTATAAAATATATGTTAACATATTATGTTTAAAAAAAAATGTTTCTTTTGTTTTTTTTTGTTTTACTTTGATTTTTATTTTTGCGTGACTTAACTTGTTACATTGTTAAATTTTATGTTGTAAAAGGCACTTGTGCCGTTTATACATGAATAAATTCTTAAAAAATGACTTATCTCAATATAATCGTAATCTCTCACATAGTCTCTAGTCCCCAGTACGGAATGGATTATCTAGGCTTGACCCTTGCGGGTAAACGCATGCGGGCTAACAACTAAGGGATGTTAACACATTTACCTACAGGACTGATGGGACGGGTCTCATAATCATTGTCCTTCCATATAAAAAGCATTGTTTTGCGCCCATAACAACAACTGCCGCGTATGAATGATAGCCGTAATGGGGAACTATCATGTTTTTTTTTATTTGCTTATAAATTAATTTTAATAATTTTAATTTTTTTAATTTTTTTATCTTTTAAATTATTTTTACTATCATTGTATTTTTTATTTGTTTTTGGCCAGGCTGTAAGAAATTGCTAGTGGCAATAAGTCCGCCATCTAACCATGTATACCTTTGTTTTATCACATTGTATATTAAGGTTAATAAACAACTACTACTACTACTAACATCACCCCATTTCCCCGTAGGGGTAGGCAGAGAGAATAGACCGCCACACACGTCTATCCTGGCATACATTCCTAGCTTCTTCCACATTCATACATCTTGTCCTACTCGCCCTTCGGTTCTGTCTGCTTTTGACATGACCAGACATAAGATTTGGGTTTATCTGATCATGCCACGTCTTCCTTGGTCGTACTCGTCTCACGTTCATTTACTTGTTTTACCATTCTTTCGTCGTTCATTCGTTCTACGTGACCAAACCATCTCAAAAACCCTTTCTTAATCTTATCAATTAAAAATTAAAACAGGTATGGAGAATACCTTAAATAAGGAAATATGGAAGTCTAGGTATTTACAGGGCTTATGACCTGTCATTGGCTGGTTTAAGTGGACAATTTACACACTGTGTAACATTCACCATTTTGCCTGTGTTTGAACATCCATATTTCTTTTCCATCGTGTTTTGTCTACGAACATTTGGACAAACTCAAATATTGTTATCAATTAGACTTGACTCAGATATACACTCTCGCCTGATTTTATCATTCGTAACTCTGTCATACATTGATTTCCCACACATTCGTCTAAGAAATCGCATTTCAACTGCGTTCACTCGGCTTTCATCCTTCCTCTGCCAGTTCCATGTTTCACTTCCATACATAAGTGTTGGGACTAAAACTCCGTTGTGAACTGCCAGTTTATATTTGGTTAGTAAAGATTTATTATTAATATTTAAATCCTCCCTCCCTCAATCCCCTCTACTTTTATTCGACTAATTCAACAATATTAGGCGGCCTCCGTGGTGTAGTGGTCAAGACGCTTGACTCACGCACGGAAGGTTCCGGGTTCGATTCCCGGTGAGAACACAAAAATTAAAATGTGATTTTTCTCAAGCCTGGGTGCTCTGTGATGTAATTCACCACTGTAATTAGGCCTCCTGGCCTGTTGTGGTGCAAAAGAAAAATGTAAAATGTAAAATGTAAAATGTAAAATATTTTAAATAATATTTTCATAATTTTATCAGTGCATGTTTGTCCTAATCAGTGCATGTGCTTATTAAAATGCATGTCGTGTTGGTTTTATATTTTTGTGCAACAACTATGGTGAAGGTGTATAGTGGGGTTTGCATGTTGGTTTAATTGGTATCCTGACAAAGAGACGGGTACGTCTGGAAACCAGTAGACATTGAAAAGTCGGTAGGTGGTTATATACAAATATTTAATAACATTTAGGAAAGGTTTTTTATGATTATTGATTTCCTATCTAAGACATTGTTTCAATTCATGAAGGTACTGAACAATAGACTTTTTTTAAATAGTCATTAACACATTTCCGGTCATGCGGCTACAAGAGTAGATCCCAGCAGAATGCTCGTGCGAGGTTTTCCTGTAATTTCAATTATTTAATTCCAAAAACACGTTCGGTGTTTGCTCAGAGGAGTTTCCCTTTTGTGGTGTTTAATGTCCTGGATGAACATATTAAGTCTCCAAAAGGAAAGACATTTTCAGAAAGAGTGTACAAGTCTGGATTTTGTCTAAGGGAAGAGACCATTGCAGGAGACTGCTTAGATATATTACATAGCTTTATATACTATTAAGCATGTTGACCATATACTCTTTGACAATATATATGAATATTTAAATTTATTTCAACAGAGAGGGAAAAAATTTTGAAAAGGGATTATGGAAGTCTAGGCATTTACAGGGCTTATGACCTGTCGTTGGCTGGTTTAAGTGGCCACTTTACACACTGTGTAACATTCACCATTCTGACCATGTTTGAACATCCACATTTCCTCAACTCTTCCATCTGTTGACTTTTGTGAAGTAAAAGAGCTGAAACCTTTATCACGTAAATGATATTCCCTTCTCAAAATTTTTTCACTCTCTGTTGAAATAAATTTAAATATGAACAACCCTCTAGGGAGGAAATCCAGCCAGTCTGCAAGCATTTGGACATAGTCAAACATCGTTGTATGTATATGAATGTTTACCCAATAATATTTTATTTGTATTTTTTCTATTATTTAATAATGTACGTGCTCCCACTTTTATGTTGTGCAATCAATGACTACAACGCTGGACTCGCGCTCGGAAGGCTCCGGGTTCGATTCCCGTGAGAACGCTTTTTTTTTAAACAAGTTTTTCTTTAGCATGGGTGTTCTGTACTGTAATTCACCGCTATAATTGATTGATTGCATAAATAATTGCACAAGAAAATATCTGAAAGAAACTTAACCAAATTTGTTGAATCGGATTGTGGCCCCGTGGCTAGTGTTGCCGACTCACGGATCAGAGGTCCAAGGTTCGAATCCCACTCTACCCCAACTTGATTTGCATTTTCTTAAAGTGAGTTGTTTACAACTCGTTGAAAATGGCCACCGAAATTGAAATATTTGGGTAAATTATAAAAACGCAAATATTTTTTAAATCGTGCATTGATTATAAATTCATCAAGTGGGAAGGCTGAGGTAAAGAACTTACTTAGTTTCGAACAAAGAAGCAAACGATTTAAGGATTTTCTCATCAAAAATCAGAACTTTCAATTGTAAAAATGTGTAAACTTTATTTCTCCTTTTTTTATAAATTCGCAGTCTTACTTTTAACATTTTTGGTACTTATTGTTATTTGTTTTTTGATAATTTTCTGTTATTTTTTTGTATTGGAAATGCGCCGATGTACGTTTATTGATTATCAGTTTTACGCGATCTAAAAATTGATAATTTTTGTATAAATTTGAATAAATATAATTTAAAAAAAAATTAAATTAAATTAAATTTACCTCGCGTATTTACATACAAAACAGAGAACGGTTCAGAATAGCACCGCTGCGCTGGGGTGATATTCTGGATCTTTTCCCTCCCCCAGAGAGTGATTTTTGAAGAATTTTATTTTTTTCAAGTGATGAGACTTTGCTTCACATAATGGCCACACTGATGATTTAACGTCAAAAATATGAACACGTGAAATCGAACATGATAATTTTCATTAAGAACATTATTGCTTCCTTAAGCATTACCCAAAACACTTAATTAGGTTGAATTGACACTATTAGTTTTATTTCCGTTTTTGCAGCAGTTTTATATACTACCTAACGTTTTATCATCAGTGTGGCCATTAAATGAAGCTAAGTGTCGTCATTTAAAAAAAATAAAATTCTTCAATTACTCCGTCTCCAGGGTATAGAGAAGATTTATAATTGCACCCCCGGCCTTTTATAGTACGCTGGCTGACCCGACAAACGTTGTCCTGCCCGAACGTTGGCTTGCCTTGGAAAAATACTTTTTATTGATAAGTAGGTACCTAGGTACTTGTTTGTGATTGAATTCCAAAACTAAAAATTGTTAATATTCAAATATTAAATTTGAGTAGGCAATTGTTTATGGTTGAATTCCAAAACATAAAATAAATATTTTTTCAAATATGGCATTATTTTTGCAAGCGTCAAAATCTGGTCTTCTCACCAACAGAGGGGTGTATTTATGTGGAAATACGAGTTTTAAAAATGTATTAAATTTAATTTTATTTTAGTATTACCAAAATTCCAGTAAAAAGAAATAAATGGGTAGAAATTACAAGGAATTTAAGGAAAGAATCTGATTGAGATCTACAAAAAACAAATGCTGTTTGTAAACATTCAAAAACAAACTTTTTTTTCCACAAAAATAAAATCTTTCCATTTTTTTGTCAGTGCATTCTCCTCAAATGCAACCATGGTAGATCGATGAATAAAACATGTATGATCTTTACTTATTTTTTACACATTAAATTGAAGATTTTAATATCTACGACCACGCACAGCGCAAAGATATATATTTCTCTAAAAACCGCACGTAAATCGGTTAAGCCGTTTAGAAGGAGTTCAGTGACATCACACGTACAAAAGAATTATATATATAAAGATAAAAAGTGTTCGAGAACGTTAACGTCAATATAATTACTTTAGTTTCGCGGAGCCATCTTTTCACCATCAATGTATTTTATACCGACAGCTTAGCCGAATCGAATGATTTTTCGTTGTAATTATTTTGGATAAACCTAACGAAATTTTAAATATATTCTTACAAAGTATACAATTACAGTTTTAAAAGGTGAAATTATTTAAAGAAACCCTTTTCTTGCCTTTTTGTTTTCCATATAACTTTATGTATTATTTTACCTGTAATAATTATCCATAAATACGCTATTTATAATTGCTACCAAATGCGCCCGTTAGAAGTCCAACTTTTATCAATTCCATATTTTTGTAGCACGTCTTGATTATAAAGAACCGTCTGATAAAAAAAAAAATTCAAAGAGTGATGCTCCCAAATTGGAAAATTATTCATTTTATATTTAATTTTATTTGGGAAATCAACAGTTCTACATACATATTTTTAGTAAACAAACAGATATAGTGTATAAACTCAGAACTAATAACAGATTTCCACATGGTATACAAAGTTAGTAAAGAAAATATATTACATATAAAATAAATTTATACATATAAAAGTGTTATTTTCATGTACTCAATAATCAAAGATTTTTTAAATATTTATTTTAAAAACATTAAGTTACTGTAAATTGGGCGGGATAAGGACAAAAATGCTTAAAGAGAGGATAAGGAGGGGAGGGGAGATGTACATATTTATTATTATAATGTCTACTAAGTTACATAATGCATTTTTAGTGTAAATTTTAAATCTGACAGAGTGATGTTTGTGTAATCTATATTTTTAAATTTAGTATTGTACATTGAAAAAGTCCTACGAAAAAAAACATTTTTAACATACGATGTTTTACTTATTGGTACAAGAAACAGGTGGTACCGCCTACAAACCCTGGCTGGCACATGTATTGTTATTAAACCAAGCAGCTCTGTACAGTCAACCATTCCTGTCATAATTTTGTAAAGCAGTAGTTGGTCCGCACACACTCTGCGGTATTGTAGAGAAATGATTCCATGGAAGGTGGAGGCAGGAAAGGTAAAATAGGGCGATTAGTTTTACGCGTCCAGTGCTAAATCAGCGACAGTAAAATATTGAAATTACTTCCTCCACAGACTCGAAAACCATTTCAAAGACCACGCGTCTTCCCATCGACTTCGCTCATACAATAAAGCATTTTTTTTGTTAATAAACGAGTTACTCATTGAAAAATTTCAATTCCATATACAATTCCGCTTTCACTGAGATTTCGGGAAATTAAATATTGTATATAACATATTCACACACCCTCACACCCCCTGAATATATATACTCACCCTAACTAACATGTACAACAATAATAAAACGGATACACTAAATAAGAGTACGCATTGTTTTGTATTTATGTTATTTTATTGTCACTATTAATACTATAATTTATTGATTTACATTTAAAAAAACTTATTACTACTACGAGACTTTATTATTTATCTTGTAAAATTGTATTTGATTGTATAAATCGCATCTATCTTAAATTATTTTTTTTTTAATTAATCTTATATAAATTCTAATAAACTGCTTTAATAACATATTATTAAAACTGAATTTTGGTCTATGTAAAATTTTTCTTTTGTGACTATTGGTGTTCATATATAATTAGTGAAAGATGTTCAGCGTTTTATTTTTTATTTTATAAATTGTATTTATATTGTGATATATTTTACTGTTTGTGAACTGAGAAAAAAAAAATAAACTTCGGATATTGTTTTTCGTCTTAGGTGGTATTTTGAACGCAAAAGCGCACATAAAAAAAACGAATTTTAACGCGTATTTACGTAATAAATACACGCTAACAGGGCCATCTCCATATCGCAAACACGAATAGTAGCAAAAACTGTGTTTACTTTTATCAATTTCAGTTGCGAAAGTGTATGTCTAGTGAAATAGGACTGATAAACCACCTTTAAAACAAATATTTCTCATCGACTATGCCAGAAATTGAACCCGGATCTTAGGTATGGTAGGTGAACGAGGTGAGGCGGACTGAACCTCAAATTGATTTCTTTACTCAGGATTTTGATCTGGGAGAAGTCACCGACTAAAAAGCACTCATCTAGGATGTTCTTTCTATTTCACACACTCGCCCTGTATCCTGATACAGAAGAAAAAAAACTATTTTTGTGTCAATAAACATAATTTTAAGTCGTGAATCATAAAAATATTGTGAGATAGTTGGTAGCCAACTTCGTTGATTTTATACAATAAATGTATAATTAATACCTACTATTACTGTTTTATTATATAAATAAAAGACGAGTAATACTTTAATCCACAAATTTGGAAAAGTATCACTCGTCTTTTATTTATATAATAAATTCCAATGAACTTCCATCAAGAATTTTCACTTAAAAACTTAAATGTTTTACTATTACTGTGTTTATAAGGTTAGTCTTAAGCAGACTTTTTTCCCATACAATTTCCCTTTTTAACATTTTAACCTAAGAATAGTTACATACAAATTTAAATGGTTGGTTTAATTTAACGAATCTCCTTTCATTTGATGTTTCTAAAGCTCGTACGTGACAATCTACTGGATTTATTAACAAATCTACTGGATGTTCATTATTACTACAATTTCCGAAAAAACAAACCAGCACCGCGCCACTCGTCCGCAATAACCACGCTGGACTATATTTCAACTGCTTAATTCCTACTTTCAAAACTCGTTTTCGCTAATAACCGTAACACGCGATATAAGAAAGTAACACCTCTAATTTAAGGGATTACCTTTCTAAAGTGCTCAATTAATTAACTTTATGACACCCTTTCCTGTTATGAGGATCCGAATTAATTCAAACGAACTTATTGAGAAGCATAATAATTATTGCTCAGTCATTGCGGTAATTTTTAATAAAGTTTTGTACAAGCGTTGTATTAAAATAGTGTAGAATAAAGCTGCGTATATCGCGAAGTTAATAATAATCTTTGTTTGAGTTGATTTTCTTAAAACCACAGAAAAAATGCCATTTATAATTATTTTACTTATATATACTTATTTACTTGTCCTAATCCCGCTCAATTTACAATAACTTACTGTTCTTAAAAAAAAAATTAAAAAATTCTTTGATTACTGAAAAATATTTACGAGAACCTGAAAATAACATTTTTATATGTATAAACTTGTATGTATTTATTTAATATGTAATTTATTTTCTTTACTCACTTTTGATGAAAGAAGGCTGAATGCTGATGAAAGTAGGCTGAATGCCGTCAAAATGCGATCTCTGAGGCGAATGTGTGGTAATACTATGTACGATAGATGCACAAATGTTGAGATCCGTACCTTATGTAAGGCTGAGACAAGCATTATCGACAAAATCAAGAAAAGAGCTCTGCGCTGGTCTGGACTTGTAGCACGAATGGGCAGCGAAAGAACGGCTAGAATATTTACAATGCGAATGTTGATGGATGCAGAAATAGAGGTAGACCGAGAAAGACATGGCATGACCAAATCCAACAAATACTTGAAGATGGACATGTCAAAAGTCGGAATAATCGGCGCGCGTGCATGAGAAGATGTATGAATGTAGAAGAAGCGAGATCTGTATGCAAATATAGAGTGATGTGGCGTTCTATCCTCTCTGCCTACCCTTACGGAGAAACGGCGTGATGGTTTGTTGTTTTTGTTGTTACTAACTTTGTATACTTTGTAGAAATCTGTTATAAGTTCTGAGTTTATACACTATATCTGTTTGTTTACTATAAATATGTATTTAGAACTGCCGGTTTCCTTAATAAAATAAAATATTAAGTACTTGTATGTAAGTAAAAATTAATGTACACTTTTTATAGCTTACCTATAAAAAAATCTCCGCTCGCCACTTTTCGTCTTTTCTATATATCGATGCTTAAATTCAAAAGGACCACAGGTCGAAAACCCCTCAATTTCCGTTTGATTACAAAAATGAGATTTAAATCGGTCATATTTTTCCATAAGAAAAAGACTCCCACGGATTTTGCATTATGAATGACCCGAATCGCACAACAGCCTTTTTAACATTTTGCGTTTTGGTGGTCTGTTTTATGTTTCTGGGTGATAGTTAGCACAAAACTCCATAATTAGATAGATACAGCTTTAAAAAATGCATCTAATGATATTAAAAACATGAACGTAAAAAGTAAGATTGTATAAAAAGCGAAAACTCATGTTAAAGACATTGATTGGCTCTGCTTAAACAAGTCCAATTTTAATCAATATAAATTAAGCAACTTTGTTTTTAACCACTTTTTTTTTTCCATTGACCGGTTTTAAAGCAAACAAGCTTCTTCGTCAAGGTTTACGTAACTAATGAATTGATTCCATTTTCTATTTTTATCATGTTCACTAAATACTACACGTGGACCCAATAAATCAAAAGTAGTTTTTTTCCTTACACGGGTGGTAATTTGATATCACTTTTTTCGAAGTTAGACATGAGAGGACTAAAAGATATATTGTTTATTTGGTTATTAATTATTGTTTTCTTATTATGAAAAGCTTTTTTAATTTCTAAGATTTCTAAGTTGTCAAATTTTAATATTTTATTGAACATGAAATACTTTTAATACAGTGTCTTTATTAAAGTTATGATTTTTTTTTATCAGATAATTTGCGAATTCAGAAAAATTATTATTATTTAAGCATCTTAAGTGTTCTCTTACTCTAATTGTTGGTTGCTCGATACCTTCGACCTCGGGACTGTAAACAAGGCCTACCCTCTCGCGATACGCGTGTTCGAAGAAAACAGGGAACGTTTGATTTTAGGTAAACTAATTGACGTTATGGTTTTGAGTGTCAATCCTGGAATTAATGAAAGGAGTAAGGACTTACGGTTTCCTCCCTTTGGCACTGTTCCAGAAAGACACCGTTATCGTTTGCACTGGTCACTTTGCACGTTTTCTTGTATGTTGGTGATTCGAAATCACTGTCACGCTCGCGGTACGGTTTTCGTTGTGTTGTGTTTTATTGTTGTGTTGTCACGCTTTCTTGACTCGCCGTCAGGGAGGAGTAGGAACATTGGGATTCAAAACAAGGACCACCGGAATCAAAGGAAGGAATGGCTTGACACTTGAATAAAAGAAAATGAATCCGAAACACTAATATTAAAGTATCTTTTATTTTTCCAATGTAGATTGAATTGCAATCATTACAATTTAATTGGTATATCCCAGATTTATTATATTTATGAACTTTGTCTTTGTAATTTTTTAACAATTTTCCTATATTATTAGTTGTGTAGAAAGCCGGTTTAATGTTTGATGGTAAGGAATTAGATAATTTTTTTGAAAAAATGTCATTTATAAAAAGAATCCGCCTCCATTGTTTAGGTGGGTTTGCTTTATTTACGGTAGGAGTCAAATATAATTTTGTTTGTTTTAAAAAAAAATATTTCTTATTTTTAATAAAACATATAACACATAAAGTTCATATTATACTCCCAGGAGTATAATATGAACTTATTTGGGACCTAACATAATACAGTGGTGCCTCACACAACGAACTTAATTCGTTCCAGGAGCAAGTTCGTTATGCGAAAAGTTCGTTATGTGAAACGCGTTTTCCCATAACAATACATGTTGAAAAAAATAATTCGTTCTGTAGCATAAAATATGGTAAGATGACATAAAAAAAAGATAAATTTTTTGTTATTATTTTTATTTAGATACATCTAAAAACATAATGAAAAAAACACACATTTTTTAATTTTAAGAAATAATCGAATCTTGCACATCTTCATCCATTTTCCGCTTTTTGGCCGATGGTGCAGTGAAAAACCTGTCCAAAGTCGTTTGTTTCTCTCTTTTCTTCAACATCTGCCGGAAATAACGGACAAGAGTATCGGAGTACAGGTCGTTGATCCTGTTTGCTTCAGCGGAATCCGGATAGGGGGCATTGGTAAACTCCTGAACTGCTTTCCATTTGACCAGGATGTTCTTGATGTCAGCAGTTGGAATTGGTTGATTGTTTGATTGTTGCTCCTCGTTATCAGATGACGCTTCCCTTTGAGCATTGTCCTGTTGTTGGGCCAGAAGTGTTTGGAGCTCTTCAGTTGTCAGCTCTTCTTTGTGTTCCTCAATAAGCTCCTCTACATCCTCTTCAACGATTGCTGCGACACGTGCGTAAGTTAAGCGTACTGCTCAGTTCCTAACGACTGCCTGCGCGGAAGGATGCAATAAATCGGCAGTGATCGTGTGAAGTGGGCGACTTCGTTGTGTGAAGCGAAGTTCGTTGTGTGAAGCGAAGTTCGTTGTATGAATCGTGAAATGAACGAAAAGGAAGTTCGTTGTGTGCAGCGTTCACTGTGCGAGGCGTTCGTTATGCGAGGCACCACTGTATATAGAAAACATTTTTGTGACAGTACATAAAATCAAACACAGTTAATACATCCGAAACAGTAGGAAAACATTATAAAAAAAAACATAAAACACAGTACTTTACACCGTCTATATAAAACACATTAATAACTATCACTATCAAAATCAAAAAAATTAAGTTATATTTTTTGTTTGCTACACTTTTAGATTTTCTATTCGACTTCTTGTGTTTTAGCTCATCGGGCAGTTTATTAAATTCGGAATGGCCAATATTTTCCAGAGACCTTCAGCCAAACTTTGTAGAGCCAAAATTAGACACATGAAGATTCCCTAAGTAACGCGTATTGTAAATGTGAATATCATGACCAAATATGTATTTTAAATTTGTGTGAGCAGAAAAGTTTATGATATTCAAAATAGTATTGGTTATGTCATGCAGTGGCATCATCTTGAAAAAAAGTATTTTGGTATGTCGGTAGAAAACCTTGACATGGGAATCCCATTTCATTTCAAGAATGTTTACCAGAGCTCTGTTCCGAAGAACTTGTATTTCTGAGATCTGATTTTTGCTTGCGAAACCCCCTCGTGGTCCCTTTAAAAATAAGCAGCGATATGCTCTTCAAATTTCCTTTGTATTCTTCAAATTTTTTTATTTATTAATTTCTAGTAATCATTACATCGTAGCATTTGCAGACTTAAAAATAAATGTGTTTATTGACCATACCTAGGTCTAATTGGAGATTTTTTATATCTTGTAAAGATGCAACTTCAAAGAATATTTTCATACAATTGGCGTATAAGGAAGATGAAGCAAATTCAAATTAATAAAATATACAACTTATTTAAACATTAAATTGCCTTAAATATTAACCAACACACCAATGACAGTTCACCAGTCCTGTTAATGCCTAGACTTCCACATTCCCTTCTGAAAATATTCTCCATCTCCTATCTATAATACGACAATAAGCTTTTATTATGACAGTTTACAATAATGTATTTTTCGAACGATAGTGTGAGTATTTAGTCAATGGGCGTGAAGTGATTACTGCTTACCCGCATGGCAGATGCGATACAACTACAAAACAATATATTTTCATATCTGGGTAGGTAGTAGGCACAACACAAAATATTACTCAACCTGACTATAACTTCATATCACTAAATATTATCGTGCCCCAGATGAACATTTTTATTTTATTTATTTATTTATTATTTTTATAAACCCGTTATTATTATTTAAGAAATATTTTAATGTCTAGTCGTGTTATGTCTCGTCTGGTTAGTGTAGATCGGTACTTAGATGGCAGAGGAACCATCTCTAATTTTCAAAAATGTTCAGGAGAGCTGAAATCAGACTCAATTTCAAGACTATAATCCTCAAACTAAAATATTTTAGTGTTACTATTCAATAAAAAAGTATTATTCCAAAAGACGCTGCTATTTTTTTTCTAAGTGCGTTTACTGAAATACAAGGCATATCCAGAAAGTAAGAGTACTTTTTGGCTCTCGTGCTGTGAGAATTATTTTTTCTAAAGTTGGAGACGCTGATTGGTAGTGGGGGGACTCCTGAACACATCGAGCACCGGCGGCCTTCGTTAGTACCATAACTTGTCTCGTAGTGTTCGTTTCAGTGAAAGATGTCAATAAGAAATCCCGCCAAGAGCAGCAGAAATTGAATAGGGTAGCTAGCTGAGCGATTTGAATTGGAAGGTGGGGATTGTCTGAGCTTCATTGTGACTGGTGATGAAACGTGAGTGGCTCATTACATCCCTGAGACAAAAACACAGCCATCACAGGGTATCGCACTCTAGTTCCCCATTTGCTAAAAAATTCAAAACCTCAATTTCGACTAAAAAACATGGAATTCATGTTTTGGGACCGAAATAAGACAATTTTGTTCGATTTTTTTCCTCAAGAGGAGACGACTACTGCAGCACGATACTGTGAGACCCTACAAAAGCTCAAAAGAGCAATTCAAAACAGAGGGGAATGTTGAAAAAGGGAGTGTGTAAGTTTTTTTATAATTTTTTTTTACATAAGCATTCTTTTGAACAATTTTTTAATTCCCGCCAAACTGCAAAAGCTTTATTTTGCAGGAATTTATCTCATTAAATATTTTGGTAACACAATATACTAATGTCAACATAAAAATATAAAAAATTCTTAATATATCAATAAAATAAAAGTTTAAAAAAATTGATACAAGTAAATAAGGTTTTTTTGATAACGAAATATATAAAAAATAATAAACAAACACTTTTGTAAACACTGTTTTAAATTGTTTGGTTTCCATTTTTTTTTTTTTTTTACACACTAAACTTAGAAATGAAGAAAAATATTTTTAAAACCAATTTTACTTTATTTTTATTTATATCACTATTATTTATTTCGTCCGGGAGTCTATTTACTATGCGTGGAAGTATATGCGCTCTGGTCCTCTCTCCATACGCATTCAGAGCTCTTTTTTCTATGAAATTTCCTTTCACTTTTTGGCGCGTTTCATGCTTATGTGATATCGGCATTTTGTAGAAGTCCTTTGTTACCAGGCGATAGTATATCATATTCTGTACCATCAAAACTTTACACGTTTGTTGCACGACAACGCCCGTCCGCACACGGATAACGCCTAGCAAATAATAGACAAAACCAAAAACAAACATTTAGACATACTCAAAACATTGTAGAATAACTTCTTTTTTGCCAAAAAGAAAAATGCTTTTTAGTATGAACGAAACTGATTGGAAGACCCACGGTCTTTATAACGGCTTTTGTGTAAGTTTGGGGAAAGCTTACTTTGTTGACCATCATGATCATCATTCTCTTTCCGCATCTAAGGGCACTGCATTGGTACACCAATCGCAGAGTGTCTTGATCATTTTTGTTAAGATGTTCAGTCTTACGCTTAAAGTACCAGTCCAGAGACTATGAAATATCCTGGTGTGAAAACACCCTTTTAAATAAATATTTCATATCAACCAACGTCGGGAATCGAACGGATGGTAGGCAAACACACTGACCAATTCACCACGAGGCCGACATAGACCATAACATTATTGAACATATCTTCTATATAACAAAAATTATAAAGAAACTCTACAATTAGCACACTAATTAACTGTCCTAGACACCATTGGGTGTGGATAGAGAAATAATAATATGTCTAAAACTGATATTTGTATAACATTCTTAAAAAAACATTTTTTCGTCTGCATTGTGTATGTTTATCTCGAGCAAATCCATTTTTCCTTGTTGCAATATGCACTTGCAAAATTTGCCTGTCTTGAGACGGATAAAATCTTACGCGTGTTGTCCTTAATTGGTCTTGACTCTGTAATCTCAGTCCGATCTGAAGCCGGACTCTCGGGGGCCCTCTGTCCTTACCGCGTCTCGGGTATAGGACAAGGGCTGTTGCTGCAGGGGCGGCGCGGCGGCGGGGGCGAGGGGGACAGGTGGCCGACAGGGGGCGCAGCACGCGCTACCCTCGCCCCTGAGGGGCATTGCAAGATGCCAGGAACGACTGTATTACACGGGCTGATGTTACTATTTCAACTTAGAAAAACATTGATAACTTTGGATACTCGTTAAGGCAGTATTGAGATAAAAAGTGACGAAATCATACGATTTTGCCATTTTCAAACGCGATGTTTTTCAAAATTGCGCCCTTTAAAATGAAAGCAAATGAACATCAGATAAGAGCAATATTTTTTAAAAGTATTTTTGATAACAAAATATACTTACTTAAAAGTTTTGCTTAGTCAAATTTAGTTAAGTCAAATTTAGTTAAGTAAAAATTTGTTTTAATAATTTGGATAAATAGAAAAACTAAAAACATAATGAGGAAGCTCAGTAATTTTTTTATCTGTTAATATTTATTTATTTTTTAAAGTATTTTCTATCGTTTTGTATTTCTGAAATCACTCCACGTGACGTCGGAGGTTATTTTCCAGTTATTCTGGATCAGTTCTTCCCATTAGTCCATACACGGCAAGCAAACCAGAAGTCTTCCATAACTCTCATATAATAGGTTGATTCATATGAACCAGTGACGTCATTCAAAGTAGTTTGTTTTTATTAAAATATTTTTTATTATTTTTTCGTACATTTTCATGAAACTTTGCTGTACAATTTAATGGTCCATTTTTTACCGCGCGCAAGAAAACATTTATTGTATCCAATTTCTAGTAAGCCTGAAGTTCCTCGTTAAAGCAAATTTTATTTTTTTGTAAAAACCAAAGAACCCTCACGCTGTTTTACCGTAGGAATAGGCAGAGAGGATAGAATGCCATTCTCATGCTTCTTTTCTTGACATGTCCATCTTGTGTTTATTGTAATTGATAGTGCCATGTCTTTCTCGGTCTTCCTCGTTTTCTGCATCTATCAACATTCGCATCGTAGATCCTTTAAGTTTTTTTACAGTTTCTTCGCTCTACATGTCCAAACCAACGCAGCACCTCTTTCTTGATTCTGTTGATAATGCTTGTCTCAGCCTTACATAATGCACGGATTTCAACATTTGTGCACCTATCATTCATAATTTTACCACGCATTTGCCTGAGAGATCACATTTTGATAGCATTCATTCCGTACTTCGCTCCCAGACATTAGGGCCGGCGTAAAAACTTCATTGTTAACTGCTAGTTTTGTCTCCTGCAACAAACATTTGTTTGCCTAGGTAAATTTCAGTGCATCGTTCACTCTGTTTCTAGCACTCTACCTCCTTTCAATTTTTAGCAAACATACTTTTCCAGATACACATTTTTTTTCTACCTGATTCAGAATATTTCCGTTCACACTGATCTCATATTTAGTTATACTTTCATCCCTTTCGAAAACCAATACTTTCAATTTATCAACATTCATTAGCAAATCGCTTTTCGTGCAAACATCACAGACTTTTGTTACCACTAATTGCAGGTCTAATTTGCTGCTGGCAAGAAATACAGCACCATCTGCATATAACAGATAATTAACAGTTATAATATCACTCATCATCAAGAAATACATACCAGCATTTTAATCACATTAAGTATTTATTTATTTTATTTTATTCAGAAAACATACAGTCATACAAAATAAGTATTAAAAACAACATTTTTTTAACATAAAAAGACCAATTAAGTTTTCATAAATTATGCAAAAGATATAAACATTAAATGTGACAAAAAATAAATAAGAATTCAAAGTGAGAAAAGAATGATTGTTGACATTTGCGTTTTCCATGGAGGTAATAAAAATAAATAAAAAAAATACCGAATGTACACTCCGAGCCATCCATGAACGCACATATAAAACATACACAAACATATACATTACATGCGGCACATATTCAAAGCATAAACCACTCAAGATGCACATTCAGCAACTATCCCAAATAATCGACTCCATGAAGAAATTTTCTGTACAAATGCAACGTGAAGTTAAAAATGTCTACATCAATACTGAGTATGTGCTATTTTTTCCTTAAACTATGCCGTCAATAATCGTAGAAAATAATTAAAAGATAGTTTAGTTATTTTAGTTACATCCAAAACAAAAAAAAACAAACAAACCATCCCGCCGTAGGCAGAGTGGATAGATTGCCATATCAATGTATTTGCATACTGACCTCGCGTCGTCTCCATTCATATCATCTCATGCATGCTCGCCGGTTATTCCGACTTTTGACATGTCCATTTACAAGTATTTGTTATTTACTTGTGGCATTTTTTTTTCGATCTTAATCGTTTTCTGCATCTTTCAACATTTATTACAAAAATATATTCTAGAGTAACCCTTGTAATACAGGCTTCCGAAACTTGAGATTTTGCGTAACCTTAGTCACCACCGTGTGTGACGAACCCTGTATGTTTCGGTCCCTTTCATAAATTCTTCGGTTTGAAGGAATACCACTGTAACTTCGTTTTTTCTTCTGTTTTATATATTAAAGTTATTGATTATTTTTTGATTACCTTTATTTTATATTTTAACTTGCTCTGTGTCCGGGCAGATGAAGAATAAAGCTCTATGTGTAATAAATTAAGTAAAAGTATTTATTTTAGGTAATTTATATACAGATAATAATCGAAACACACACGCGACTCACACACGAAAGGTCCCGGGTTCGATTCCCGGTGAGATCACAAAAAAATAAAATGTGATTTTTCTCAAGCCTGGGTGTTCTGTGATGTAATTCACCACTGTAATAAGGCCTCCTGGCCTGTTGTGGTGCAAAAATAAATACAAAATGTAATCGGGTTGTGGTCCTGTGGCTAGTGTCTCGGACTCACGGACCGAAGGTCTGTGGTTCGAATCCCACTCTACCCCAACTCGATTCCCATTTTCTTATAGTGAGTTATATACAACTCATTGAAAATGACCCTCAAAATTAAATATTTGGGTTCATCATAAAAACGTGAATATTTTATTTTCTATAAAAAAAAATAAAATACAGTTATTTCGATTTTCAAATATCTTTGGCTATTTATTTTATTTTCTTTTGAATATATTTTATAGTTGAATTATGTCATTGCAACTTTTGTTTTATTTGTTGGTTGATTGTTGGCAATAAGTCCGCCAATGTTCAATTTACATTAAGTACTATAAATAAAAGAAGTATATCAAAATAAAATAATAAAACCAGAATCCCGAACGACTGTTTTAGACTCGATGGCTGCTCTTAGGTAAAAATCTTGAATAAAGAAAACAAGTGGAGAGGAGTCCGCCTCTTGCTGCAGTGGTAAGCGTATTGGCTTACTTTCTTAAAATACCGGGTTCGCTTCCTATAAAGATTGCCTTGAAATTAATGTTTTTCAAGGTGATACACGAAATATTTCATTTTCTAGGACTGGCATCTGAAGCGTAGGACTGATCACCTTACCTTCATGTAGCAGGTGATTAAGATTCCAAGCGTTTGATTTACCAATGCAGTGACGTATGTACTACCTGACGCCGAAAGGTGAATGTCGATGATACTTTGAGATTCTTTTTATTCTGGACAACTTTTTGTAAAGGGTTAATTTCAATTAAAAAATATACGTTTTAAACTATTTTATATACACAAATACTGTCGTCCATCTTTCAAAGAGGCGTATCTCGAATTTGTTTATTTTTGAGATGACTTTTTAAGAATTTGTTTGGAAAATTTTCGCCCAAAAATACATTTTTTTAACTCTTACTGTATTTTGCTGTTTTTTATTGTATAAGATAGTATTATGCCCAATTATTCCATAAGTATAAATTTATTTTCATTTAAATATTCATAACTCAATTCCGACGAAAAACGAGATACGCCTTTTGGAAAGATGGACGACGATATGTGATAGTGTTTTTTAATTGATAATAGTTTCGAAGGTCTCAAGCTGTTCATTATAACATTACAAAATACCCTTAAAATTCATCATCATCGTTCCCTTTTTTGCACCTAATGGTGCATAGGGCACTGCATCAGTACACAAATCACAGCGTATCTTGATCAAATTTTGCTACATAAAAGTAAGATCATTTTTACGCTTCACGTACCGGTCTAGGGGCTATGAAATATTCTAGTGTGAAAACACTGTGTTAAATATTTTTTTCACATCAACCATGTCGGTAATCCAACCCGAGACCTCTTGCATTGCAGACAAACAAGCTGACCATCACACCACGAGGCCGACCCTTAAAATGTATCTCCTGCAATGTTGTGATTTACGACATTGCCCCTTTTAGACCCAAGCCACATAAAAAATAAGGTATTATGTTCACCAAAATAATTATTTAATAAGAAGATTAAAAAATGATATTTTGAAAAGTTACCGGGGTCTTCCTGTAACTCCTTACCGCATTTGAAAAATATACTCAATCAAACAAAGGCGTCTTGATTCTTGATTCAGTTTTTACATTTCAATAGAATATTCATACGAACGCAGAATTTCTATATCAAATATATTGCAAACTTCCCCTAGAGATTCAAAATAAGCCAATCTTACAGCCAAGTACGATAATGTATGGTTTCATTTGCAAAAATAATCTAACATTTGATTTTAATGAAGTTTTAGTTTCTAAGATTGCCCTGATATGTTTTTAGTAATGTTTATTATTCTATAGTGATGTAAATTTCATATTTAAAATAAGCACGCTAGTATAAAAGGGGTTTTGATTATTAAATTTATTATTGGTTATGTAATTATTGACAAACAAAGAACGAACGCTGTATATTTGTTTACAAGTGCAATGTTACAGTTTGTTCATTGCTTTTTAATACTTACGTGTTTGTAATATTTTATTAAAAAATCCACTGAAAACTCTTTTGTACATACTTACCCATTTACCACTACTACTACTACTACCATCACGCCATTTCCCCGTAGGGGTAGGCAGAGAGAATGGACCGCCACACACGTCTATCCTGGCATACAATCCTAGCCTCTTCCACATTCATACATCTTGTCATACATGCCCTTCGGTTCTGTCTGCTTTTGACATGACCAGACTTAAGATGTTGGTTTATATGATCATGCCACGTCTTCCTTGGTCGTCCTCGTCTAACGTTGCCGTTCATTTTCGCCATATATAATTGTTTTACCATTCTTTCGTCGTCCCATTTAAACCCATTTATACCCAATTTAAAAAAAATGAAACGCGTTTATAGAATTGTATGTTATATTTATATCATTTTATTGCACAAATTTTTATTTTAGGTATTCAGTTTTATTATAGTATTTTCTTTCATTAATTCATAATTTTTAAAATCCCGTAAGGGTTGTATAAACGTATTATAAAGTCAAGTTTGTTTCAAGATTGTCTTATAAAGAGTTTGTGTACCTTGGAGGCAGGATCGCCTGGGATCGTAGAACAAAAAGTAAAGTCGACAGCCGCATACATCAAGCGAGGCTTGCGTTTGAACAAAAATCAAAGATTTTCGAGTCAAACAAAAGCTTAAAGCTTCGCAAGCAACTTGCTAAGACATGGTGTATATAGCATATTTATGTACGGCTGTGAGACCAAGGCCCCGATTACAATGAGAAGTAAACATTTATCTTCAATTTTATCTACGAAGTAAAATTAAGTTTATACTTATAATAAGAAATCAAACACTGATTTGAGTCTACTGAATACTTTATTTTATTTTTACAAATATAAACTGTTGTTTCTTGTTACAATTTCAATTAATAGATGAATCATGTTAGAATTGCATTTATATATTTTGATAAGAAATTCTTAAAAATAGAAATATTGTATAATAATACGTTTATATAAATTTCCTCATAATATTTCAATCATGTTTTGAAATTAAAATGAACAGCAACCTATTGTAATATTATTGATATTTTTTCGACAGCAATTATCTAAATTTACAAAACTATAAAGCTTCATTAATTATTTCACATTATCATGTATGTCAATAAATACTTACTTTGTTATATTTTCCCCGAAATTCAAATATAAATACCTAAATTCCCCATTACCTATTAAACACTTAGATTCACCCTAAACCATTGGTTTTTCCCTCAATTATGATTAATGTACATGCTAAGGTTCATAAGATTATTTTTATTTTCTACTTAAGTACCTTGAATTATATAACTATATAAGGACATTTAATCCAAATAATCTTCGCATTCGTTTGAAAATGCCCTAATAAGGCGAAACAATTATCACGAAGTTTTTATTTTTATATGTTTATATTTGTAAAAATAAAATAAAGTGTTCAGTAGACTCAAACCAGTGTTTGATTTCTAATTATAAGTTAAAATATGGAGTTCTACAAAATAAACACCAAATCAATCAATAAAATGAAGTTTCCTGTATGAAAAGTAGAAAAGGCATACATTTGTTTCTTCTAAACATTTCCATTGTAATTTACGGACAAAGATACTTTAATTGTGTATGCAAATATACTCATTTTCGTTTACAAATATCAGTTTTTTTTATAGACAGTCGAAGATAAGTCTGTTTACTTCCCAATATAATCAAGGCCACGGTGCCTTACCGAAAGAGATAAAAAAAGTCTAAGCTATTGAATTAAGAATAGTCCAGAAGGAGCGTAGAATCATTTTTAAATACATCGGACTATGTCCAATAATTCCTCCACTTAGACACAGTTTCGCCGCGCGCATACTTGAAGTCACCGAGTAAAATTGCCAGATCGCGAAGAATATAACCATAACACAAATGTAAGGTAAAAAAATCAATTTGTTAATTTTTCTAAAATTTTATTGTGCACTCGGAAACATCGATTGACACAACAGAGTAGATAAGTAAAGGGTTATTTAATAAGAGTAATTGGATGAATGAACTTTGAACTTAAAATATAAAACAAATTTTATTTTACATAAAACGGATATTTTTATAGCGTGTGAAATAATATTTTATGTTTTAAAGATAATGTCGGCCAAATTTCCACCACGGCGTTATTTAATCCGAGGTTCAATGTTCATTATTTTTCTTATTATATGAGAAAAGTAGGGTGAAAATGTTTACTACCCTGGCAACACTAACGAAATTTCCGATTTGTTTCTTCGATAATCTGACAGACGGAAAAATAATTCTGTGAAAAATAATGATTCGTGACAAACACCTTTATTTGATAATTACACATGAAGTGTGATTGCATTCTGTTTTTTTAAGATCCTAGCAGTATTTCTATACTTTAAAAGGACACAACACGGCATGGTTAAATTCGAATCAGGAGTTGCGTACTGAGCAACGTTTACAAATAAACTAATAGGTCAAAACGTACACCTACTCATTTATGTGTAGTTGAGTCGCCTTCTGTTTGATGCGCGTATGCGGTTTCTGGACTATTATTAATTCAATGGACTTAGCCCTTTGAGATGTGGTGTTACAGAGTAATATTAGGAATTTCTTCAGCCTCTATTATAACGGGAAGACAAGGACGTCAAACCGTCACCATGACGGCATAGTTGAAGATAAATTCTCTCGAGCGATAACGAAGATACACTACTGACCCCCCACTTTCGAGTTTTGGGTAGATACATCGATATGAAACAAGGATACTTAAATGACACAGCTTCAGTATGACGTAGAATTAGATTTGTTGATATCAACATTTTTGGTTTGTTTTGCACGTTTCCCCTTGCAATTTTATTTTATTACTCACACTAATCAAAAACGATATTTGATTCAATAAAATATTGTTTTTTTATTTGGCATCAGAACAAGAGGCCCAATTGAACGTAGTTATGCAGAAAGCAGCCAGCTATAGAAAAGGGAAACTGAGATAATAGCACCTTTGTGAAAAGACTGATTAATCTAATCTACACAACAGTTGGAATGTTTTTGACTTTAACAAATGATAAACAATGAATATATGACTTTTTTTTCATTTTACTAACAATAATTTTATCATGTAAAATACCAGTTTGAATGATTTACCGAAGTACCGTGAGATTTTTCTCTTGCTGTGGGTGTTTTCTGCAAATTGAGAAATGCCATTTTTGTGATCGATACCATTTTCAGATAGTGATTAATACAGCTTTTTGTATGAAAGCGGTCTGGTTGTTTTTAGCAAAACATAGAAATGACCTTACTGCACCCGAAAACATCAATTTCTCATTTTTGCAAAATTGTGGACTGGCTGCTTTCTGCATAACTACGTTCAATTACAGCGCAATGCACCCACACTTGAGAATCATATACAATTTTAGTGATTTCACCAGAAACCGAACCCAAGACTCTCTGGACGTGAGACAAACGTCTTAGCCACATCAAGGGGTCGCCCTTAAATAAAGTTTGTTAAAACACTACAAAAAATCCTCTTAATTACGATTAATCCAAAAACTTAAGTCAATTTTGATTGCCATGTAGGTATAATATAATTTTACTAACAATCTCCTGGCAGTCACAATTATTATTACAATTCACCAATACCTAGACTACACCGGCTAGGTAACGAGTATGGTGAAGTTGATATATTTCGTCTGTCTTTATATAAATATATGTAAGTATTCAAAAGGTTATAAATTAATTTGTATAAAATTTCTATATATTGTTCTTTATTTACTATTTTGTTTTCTCATGTGTCTCTATAATAATGTATAAACTTATTTGTATGTGTATGTGTGTGTGTATGTTTTCATATGTAAATTTATTAAATATTTTTCTATGTACCCTATACCTATGTTGGTACATTTCCTGATTTTTACTTATATCTTTTAGCTTTTCTTATGTTATCTTTAATTCGAACTAAATTTACATACTTATGTTTCACTGCTGCACTTGAATGTAATTTCTAATATATGTAAAAGCCCGTAGGGCGTGTAAATTAATAAATAAATATTTTGGGTTTTCCCAAATCTTGGTAAACTAATTCTGGATTTTAACCTGGCTGTATTGATATCATATTTAGAAACAGACAACCATGGTGAAGCTGAAAACATCTGGTATCAAAAAATCACCTCGATACCTATTATAAACGAGTAATAATTCAATAAAATACTATTTATCGATGTAAAGTACAGATTGCACACATTTTTTGGCATAATAATTTCTAACAATTATTTTTTTTACTGGAGCACATGAGAAAATTGTATTAAAACTATACTTAAGAAGACATGCGATTGCGATCAGTTTGATCAACATGTGTTTAAATTTAGTTTTTCTGACTATCTTGCAGATGCTTCCCTAAATACTCAGCAAAAAAGACAACTGCACGTCGGCGTTGGACTGATTATTCCTACCTAAAATCGAAATTGACGTGTTGCATTCCCGTTTTACTTCCCTAAAAATGAACCTATTTTCATTTTTTGCTATGAGAGTATCATTTTTTTTATTTCTGTGTTGGTACGTTTTGCGTTTTTAAAAAGTACCTACTTTTCATATTTAATTTGTACACACCTTACGTCCAACGACGGCAGATAAACCTAGGTGCTTTTAAGCATTTTTGGATGGTTCTAGCTCCTATAAAAGTCAACTTAACATAAAAATCAAAAAAAAGAGACACGCTTATGGTTAAAATCATCGCTCTAGTGCCATAATACGTTATATTCAACCTTTATACGCGTTATACACAACTTTTCCACATACCTTAATGCAGAACAAATTCGTCAAAAAACGCTACGATTAACCGTATTATGGATACGTACTCGTATATATATATAACAGGAAATTTGACGACATAGATATATTTACCAAAAATATTAAATTAATCAAAACTGCCATAGGTAATAAATTGTCTTTGTCCGCATCCTCCTCTCCGTTGCTCTCTATCCCTGAACAAATATAAGTTTTATAGTGAGAAGATCTTTTAATATAATTATGTATCCCCGTACTGCGGGCCAACTGTTTTTGACATCTGATTTTCATAATCCGAATAATTTCTATCAAACTTATATGTTATTCTTATTTATATATTATGTAGGTGCATATAATATGCATTTGTGTGTTCGTTTTGAATCAACGTTCGCGTACTGTCAAACCTTATTTTATTGTTGTCATTACTTCGTATTTACTGCATTTTGTGGTTACCTACCATATTGTATGGGACTAGTCGCACATTATTCATTCGATGTGTATCAGTTAAATTTGAAAATAAAATGTTTTTTTTTCAGAATACGGTTTTGAAATTTAACATACTTTAAAAAAATATATACAATTTATATCATTTCTTGATTGGAATTTTAACAAAAAGGTTTCTAACTTTTTACTAAGCTCTTTATTGTACCATTTTAAATACAATTACAAGTTTTAAACAATTATTTTTTATACTTACGCACCCACACACACGCACCCTCTCCCTCATTCATTCCCACACGCACATGTATTCTCTCCCTCATTCATTCACGCATACACACATTCACATACACATGAATACAAACGTCACACAAATACAATGACTAAACTTCTTTTCTTATATATTATGTGTCATTATATTTACAGTGGATTTTTTAAATTGGCTTTAGCATTGTTAAGATTTTTCTACTTATTTTGTTTATGTAATAGCTGTAAAAATCCCAAATAAAATAAAATAATCCAAGACGAAAATACGGAATACGTTTGGATAAAGAAAGGCCAGACAGCGTATCCTTTTAAAAATGTACTTCAACCTCTCTATTTGTCTAATGCTTTGGGCTACCCTGTAGAGGATCCCGAGATCTCTGCTAACTTACTTTATTTTGGTCAGGTTAGAAAATCTAGTCATGGACTTTCACTGCTGAATATTTGTCGACAGTGCAAGTTTGAACCATAGGACGCGAACCTGACAAGAGATGGCTGCCAAAAGAAGACTCCAAATTATCTTTGGGCATCATGCTTAAGACACAGAGTAATAAAATTAATATACCTACCTGCATTTAAACCATCGTATGTACAAATCACGCTCTTTGTGAGTGATATTTCGATTCCCAATTTTAGAACATTAGATACACCACAAACCACAATTTACATTATATAAAATCTTTAATCCGAGAATTTAAAGAAACAAGCCTTTCGGCCATGTTACGAGGCGAAGAAATAACACGGAAGTATTGATGGTACAAGCCCGAGTAGAGATAACTCGATCTCGCAGAAAAAGTCCTAAAAAATGGACAGACTTGGTGACAGAAGTGACTGGCGTCTCTCTTCAGGAGGCTTCGAGAAGCGCTGAAGACAGAAGCAGATGGAAGCAAATCCGGACGACGTGTTTCCCTCCTGCCAACGTGACCACAACTGCTCTGCCAAGAGCAAACGACTAAGAAGAACACCCGAAAGATGAGAATATAGACAACACCTTTTACGAAATTGTATGCTTTACTCAAAAACTCCAACTGGAAATCTTACCATAGGTGACGTTATATTGAAGAGTAGAAGTTGCAACACCAGATCTCAAGAAGTGATTATGATGCTTTAGATTATTAACATCTTTCGTGGCAGCAATAGCCCTACCAAAAATTCCAGAATGTGTAATACTCCTATTATGGGGCTCGAGACTTAAAAATCAAACGACTTGCTGATGGTATAAAACACACGGTTGATTGCAGCTGGTTTGCAAAGATTGATATTGGCATTATCTGAAAACCGCAGAATTTTGAAAATTAAAAAAAATATATTTAAATTAAAAATACGCTTGTTTAAAATTGCATTGCATTAAGCCCCAACTCTCGCAATCTCCAATTGGCAATACCACCACAGTTGACGTTATACTGATGGGTTGAAGCTGCAACTCCAGATCCTGAATAATGATTATAATGACCCATGAACATTCTTGGGCTTGTACTTGCAACAGCTCCACCAAAAACTCCAGAGTGCCCAATATTCCTATTGTAGTTCCCAAGGGCTTGAGATTCTGAAATGTACGAGTTGTGATGCTGTTGGTTCACGAGGTATTCATTCTGGTAGTACCCTAAAGGATGGTTGATGTTCAAATTCAACAGCTGGTCAGCGGAAGATGGTTGTTGAGTGCTAAGCCAGGAGTGTTGGGGTTTGGTCTGAGGGTAGTCTGAAGGTATTCTTGGTGGTATAGGACGCTCGCACGGTGCGAGAGGTACTGACGATATTGGGGGGTTCGGAGATCTTCTGTTGCCCAGGGCAGAACGCTCGTTCCGACGGAATTTGGCTCTTCGATTTTGAAACCATACCTGCAAATACACAATTATTAACAATATGTTAATTACGTTATATATATACAGAGAAATTATTATCATTACAGAGCTTATAATCTGTGATTACCATAAAAAACATCTGATTAAAATAACAACAGAGATGAAGAACATTTAAGAGAAGGTATTAACATTACAGAGCTTATAATCTGTGATTACCATAAAAAACATCTGATTAAAATAATAACAGAGATGAAGAACATTTGAGAAAAGGTAATATAGAAGTCTAGGCATCTACAGGACTTATGACCTGTCAATGGCTGGTTTAAGTGGCCACTTTACACACTGTGTAACATTCACCGTTCTGCCTATATTTGAACATCTATATTCCTTCATTCTTTCATCTCTTAAATGTTCTTCATCTCTGTTGTAAAATGTTAATATAAACAGCTCCCCAGGCAGTTGAATCCAGTCCTTGCCTACAAAAATTTGGACAAACTCAAAATATTGTTGATTAAAATAAGTTAGGTTGATTAAAAAATGAAGAGTTAAAATGCTCCGCTGTCTATCTTGAAAACGAATTTAGCTTGAAGGTTTCTGATCAAAAATGCATCTATGGGGATAGTTTTATTTATATTTTAATGCTCTATAGTTAACCATCACGCACATTAAAAAAAAACAATATCTAGATCGCGTCAAACTAATAATAAATAAAAGTTTATCAGCGCGTTTCCAATAAAAATAACAATAACAGGAAATTATCATAAAAAACAAACAAACACAAAAATAAAACTATACATACTAAAAATGTAAAAAGTAATACTGCGAATTTGTAAAAAAGGAGAAATAAAGTTCACATATTTTTACACTTTCAAGTTTTCATTTTCGATGAGGAAGTCCTTTAAATGTCTGCTTCTAAATGTATTATTCAAACTCAACTTATGGAAAATAAAAATACATGGAAGTCAATTGCCTACAGAATGGTTAATGTTACACAGCGTGTAAAATGGTCAATTAAATCATCTTATGACAAAATGTAAGGTCCTTAAATGCCAACGTTTTCTAATAACTTCATCTCGGTTGAGACATCCATGAAATAATTCATTGAATTCGTCTCTTTGTGATATTGGTCTAAAAAAAAAGATTTTTAAATAAAAAGCCCTTCAGGTACCCCAGCATCAAGCTATTTGAGGAATTTGTGATTTTAGATATAAAGCAATTATATATTTTTAGAATAATAATGTTTGTGAAAGCAAATTATTCGACCAAATTCCAAAAGGAACACCTACCAAAAGTCAAACTAGAGGATGGGTCATGGGGTCTATCACAAACTCTGAATTCGGGCAAAGAAATTTAAGGTTTCTGGGCCCCAAAATATTTCATATGTTACCCGGACATTGTAAAACCATGATCGGGATTCAATTTAAAAAAAATGTAAAAAAACGAGAAAAATTGGAAAATTTACTCAAAATACATTCTTAAATAATAAATGGTATAAATTAATATTGTATAACGGTATAGTAAATTAACTAGTAGGTTATTGTTTATTTTTGCATAAAAATGTCTGCCTTAAAACAGGTTGTACCTAGTTAGGCAGGTTAGACATGATCCAGAGAAATCTATTACCTAAGTGTATATGTAGAAGATTAAGTATTTGTTAATTCGTTAATAAACTATGATTATTATTATCAATTCCAAACATGTAAGGAATCAATTTCGAGAACTTTGCATGGTGAAATGTGCTGACCATTTGACTACAAGGCGAAATTACGATATGCAAAAACGAATGTTTACACGTGGTGCGGTGAAATAATTCAGTCAGATGAATCTCTCTTAAATTTATCTCTCCTTAACTTAACAAAATCAACAGACGCTAGAATTGAAAAAATATGTATAAAAAAAAAATAGTCAACGTTAAGCAGTGAGTAAATTGGCCCTTTAACCATCCAATGACAGGTCATGAGCCTTGAAAATGCCTAGACTCCTGTATTTCCATCACTTAAATGTTCTCTATCTGTCTTGCAATATGCGAATAATTTTGTTTATTTCATTGGCAACATTGAATTTGATTCTTTGATCAATTGTCATAATATCTAGAAGTTGAATCATTTTCTTAACATTTGTTCGTCTCCCACATCTTAATATTATCCTCATCGCTTTGTTTTGTATTATTTGGAGTCTTTTTAGATCTCCTTCATTACCTTAATATAAAATACTGGAGCAATAATCAATGTGGGGAACGATAATACTTTTAAATATCAGCAGAGAAGTTTTAATGTCTAATTTATTCCTATTTATTTAATTCTACTAATTTTTATATTAAACTAATATAATTTTTCCCTTCCAGCAACAACATGTATCATGATATAACAAGTCTTCAGTCTTTGATGAGATTATTTCAGAAAACAAGATGGCCCTTGTTCAAAACAAGCCGACTGCATTGGCCCAAATCAATTTACTCGCTTCATGAAGTTTTTACTCAGGCGGAATGTTGTGAAGCAGACTACAAAATTAGGATCAAATGGTATAATCTTGTTTGGCTCATATAATTTAACATACGCATAAATTATTTTGAAATCCTTGAAACTTTCAATGAGTGTGAGAATTTATATATTTTTGCTTGAATCCTTAAAACTCGATGATTATTGATTTTTTTCTAAATTTATGGCATACTTATTTATTTATCTGATAATACAAGCATACGATTTTGACATTAGTACAATATTATAATTTCTAACTGTGTCTAAAAAGAGTTCGTAATAATTCTCTCCTAAAACAGTAAAAAATACATTATTTACCAAAATAATACCAAAATACCAGAGACTTATTATCATCATCATCATTCCTTTTTCGCACCTAATGGTGAATGGGGCACTCGATTGGTACACCAATCGCAGCGTATCTTGATTATTTTTATTACAAGAAGGTAAAGTCTTACGCTTCATTTACCAGTCTAGGGACTATGAAATATTCAAGTGTAAAAACACCCTTTTAAACAATATTTCATATCAACCATGTCGGGAATCTCGGACCTCTTGCATGGTAGGCAAATGCGCCAACTGAATTATTATTTTATTATTTATAATTAAAAAGTAGTTGGGTAGTAAAAATAATAATGGACTAAATTTTAAATTCACCAATAAAAAATAACGATAAACAAGTACGCGCGTTGGCCATCTATCATCTATCAGCTATCATGATCCTCTTCGATTCTCCGTAACCAATTTCATTAAGAAAAGCAGTCAGTAATCTCCTTAGCCTGAGACGCTAACAGCATTTTCACATTTCTGTGATAATATTTAATGTCTTTTTTACCTTTTTTTAAGTTCTAACCATTTGTCGAGAAATCAGATCGCAATATGAACTCTGCGTCTCGTAATGATGAGAAACTGGATGTGCGTGCATCTTTGTTAGTATGAACGGCCACCTCTGCCTTCAATAAATATTTCTGTCCGATATCAAGCACGGAAATTTCCTTTAAAAAAATAACTCTCCATTTGTAACAACATCATACGTAGGTATCCTACCTACCATTGTCTACTTATCTCCTCTCTCCTAAGCATAAAAACACAGTCTGATCAAACAATCACATTTTTTTTCACCAAAGTTGAGATTTAATATAAAATTAACCTACCTGAACTCTAGCTTCGCTCAAGCAGACCTTTGTTGCCAAATCTTCTCGTACAAACGCATCAGGGTAATGAGTCTTTTCAAAAACCCTTTCCAAAGCCGTGAGCTGCTGACTAGTAAATGTTGTTCTATTCCTTCTTGGTTTTTTCTTCCCATTCTTATCCATTTCATCTTCAAAACTCCCGCAAGTCATCTCGCCAACATCCTCACTGTAATTTGCATCTACTTCTTTGACCAGGTTGTGGTTCTTTGGTTCATAATACCCTTTTGGTCTGTCTCTTTGGAAGTTTGTTCTTGCATCAAAGCCGAAATTGATAGGGGCTCTGGCTTCTGAAAGATTACTACCATCTTGAAAATGAGGATGGTGGTAATGTTCTGAATTAGGGTAGAGAGCAAATTGGCTTGGAATCAAATCTTTTGAGCCATATTCTTGTCCGATTTTAACTTTGGTAATTTCTCTACTTCTTTCAATTGTTTTACCGTCGACATGTTGGTTGGAAGTGTGAGAATAATATTCTGTTGTTTTATCATATTCTTTTGACTTTTCATAATCATGAGGGATTTCGTATTTGGCATTGTTTTTGGTAGTGAACAAACTCTCTGGAACACGACCGTATTTTGTTTTTGGGAATTCATCAAGGCTGGAATTCGGGCCTTTATCTAAAATAATGAAAAAAAATAGTTTTTAGAAAACAGTAATTTTGTATTAAAAATAACTATTATTAACTATTGAAACCCATTCTTAGTTAAATAATAGAATTTTGAGTATTTTTTTTTATTTGAAAAAATATTTTCGTTTGAACGCGTGAATGTAATCATTTAAAAATTAACGAGTGAATATATAATAAGGGCCAGTTGCACCAAAAAAACCTTATTTTGAAATTATTTTAAGTTAAATAGTTGCTGCATTTTTTTTGTAAAAATGGGTAAAATACTTTTTTTAAAATTCAACGATAGTTTTATTTTCTATTGTTTGTTTTTTCGTCTTTATTCACATCATGCAAATTTTATTAATGTTTTTTAATTACATTATTTAGTGTATTAATTGTTAATGTTGTGGAGCAATATGTAAAATTATTTTTTTTAAGCTTCTGCTAATTTTTCTATTTCTAATATATCTATCTGTGAAAATACATATATGCATACATTAAAAAATATTTATATATTAAAATATTTTTTATGTTAAGAGCGGACCTTTTTTTGTTACACATGTGTTTTTTCATTGAAGCTTATTCAATTATAAGCAATAATAATAATATTTTTAAATAAAACATAAATATAAGTTACAATACATCATTATCGTCATTCCCCTTTCCATACCTAATGGTGCATAAGCACATTGTGCATTGGGACACTAACTGCAGCGTATCTTAATTTTTTTTTGTTACATGACGGAAATATGATCAGTCTTACGTTTCAGGTGCCAGTCCAGGGACTATGAAATATTCTAGCGTAAGTAACATCTTAAATAAATTTTTCGTGTAAAACACATCGGAAATCGAACCCGGGACCTCTGGGTCTGAGGTTGATATTTTTTTCTTAAAAACCTATTAGAAATATGAGTAAAAATAATAAGTTTTGAAATCGAATTAAATTCTGACGGGACTGTCGGTTTTGAAAACGAACGCCTAGAGACGCAGATAATGTGGCTATATTTTGCCCTTTTAATATACAGGCTGTTCATTAAACCCTGTCACATCCGAAACCACGATGATCAGTATGAGCAAGAAGACATATTGGAACATTTAAATAATTTTTAGAACATACAAAATTTAAAAAAAAATATTTATCCAAAAACGCAAATGGTTGCTTACTTTTGCAGGGGAGAAACGAGGAAGGGGAGGGGGGAATCAGATACTACGCCGCACTCCCCTCACTTCTCCCCTGCAGAAGTAAGCAACCATTTGTTTTTTTAAAATTTTTATTACACTACTTTACACACTGTGTAACCTGCACCATTCTGCATATGTTTTAACATCCAAATTTCCTCAACTCTTCCATCTGTTGACTTATGTGAAGAAAAAGAGCTGAAACCCTTATCATGTGGGAGAGATTCATCCGGGCGAACCAATTAACCTACTAGGCGACGCCTGCAAACACTTTTCCAATTTTTATACTCCTTCTTTTGCCAGTTAGTCAATTCAACAATGTTTTGAGTATATCAAATATTTGCAGACTGGCTGGAGTTATTTAGATCTAAATGTAAATACAAATTTAGATCTAAATAACTCCCTAGGGAGGAAATCCGGCCAGTCCTAAAATATTTGGACGTACTCAAAACATTGAAATAATAAGAATCTTATGAGATGTAAAAATTTAAACAATAAAATAATTTTAAAAAGTAAAAATTTAAACAATAACTACATATTTTTACTGCCATTCTTAACCTTTCCCTCACTGTCCTGAAAACACCTTTTCGTTACGATGCTGTGTAGTCACTGCACATTAAAAAGTAAGAGATTTAAAAAGGGAAAAATGTAATATTTATAAGGGATGGCTTTAATTAACCATAATTTAATTCAAAAATAATAAAATTTAAAATCTAACTGCTGAAAACATAAAAAAACCCTTGGGTATCGCTAACGACTTGGGCGAAACGTGCACCCGCGCCAACTTCCCGAGAGCTACTAATACTAAAACTGCTAGTAGGCTAGTACTGGACTACGTGACTGTTTCTTCATACGCAACACTACGAAACATTGGTATACTGTGAGTGTAATCAATCCCCGATTTCCGATTAAATGCTTTTTTGCGCCTAATAAGTACTTATTATTTATTTATACATCAACGGTTCAAAGAACCTTTTACAAAAAAATTATCATTTAGAGAAATAATCACAGCAGTGCACAATAATCATGTAGTACATAGTATGAAATAATAGAATAATTAAAACTAAACAATTTAGTAAACATATAATACAAAAAGTTAAAAAGAAACAACATTTCTAAATAAAGATAGCAATAACCACGAGAGAATCACGAGTAAAGTTGAGAATAACTAGATATAAAAAATTAATACAACATTAGTACTTAAAAAATAAAAGTTTTTTCAGCAATAAAACAAAAATAAAAAAAGTTAAATTACGAAATAATAATACCTCTATTTAGTGAAATCATCATCATCAGTTGGTTGGAAGAAGTTGCCATTTGGCAATAAATCCACCAATGTACAATTTAAAATTATGTCTAACATGTTAAATAAAGAAATAAATAATCACGTATTTCGGGAAACAAAGTTTAATTTAATAATACATTTAAAAATAAATCCATAATTTTTCTAAAAAATAACGAGTGAGAATTCGTTTTAATTCATGAACAAAATTTGAATTGAAGATGTCGAATATTTGTTTTAATTCATTTCCATACCTTTGTATCCTGGGTATATTTAATAACAAATTATTTCAGTCGATACGTAAATGTGTAATGGAGAAATACTGAAAATCTAAACCCCATATTTATTATATTTATAAAGATCTTTATTTATTTATTATATATACGGCCTAAGCCAATTACAACAGTTACATGAAGAAACATAAATGCAAGAAACTGAACAAAAAGAACATAAAACTATTTAGCAAAGACAAACAAGGGCAAAATAATAATAGTATACAATATATTTAAAAAAAACGAAGGACCAAACACTTTGAGCTAAACCATGCCAATCCAACTTCATCCCACACTGTTTAGTTGCGAAGAGATCTACGAAAAGTCGGAAGATCTATCCCAAAAAATTGCAAGTCGTGTGATGAATTGACTAATCTACACATTCTGGACATTGGGGCATAAAAACCAAAATTGCTCTTAGAAGATTTTATAAATAGCAGATTTTGACTTCTGGTGACACGGTTGGGAACATGAAAAGAAATTGATTGCAACAGAGATGGGACATCACTTAAAGCTATAAGTATTTTGAAAATGCATATAAAGTCCATCTCAGTTCTACGTCTCTCCAATGAAGACAGATTAAGAGATTGCTCTATTTCAAAATAAGAATAATTACCCCTTTGTAATCCGAGCAACCATGCCACTTTTCTTAAAAAACGGTGTTGGACAGACTCGATATGGTCAATATGAGTCCTGTAGAATGGAGACCAAATAGGAGAAGCGTATTCTAGATGGGGTCGAACTAGTGAGCAATAAAGAGTTTTGATGGTATTAATATTTTTAAAGTCCGCCGTCACTTTATTGATAAAACCGAGAAGTTTGAGAGATTTGTTTACAATATCATCAATGTGTTCACGATAGGAGAGTTTACTATCTAAAGTAATGCCAAGATCCTTTATTGACGAAACCATTGAAAGGGAAGTATTTTTTTATTTATTTTTTATATTATAGTTATTAGACGCAATGTGTTCTAGCTACACATCACCGGGGAGGGAGGGTAAGCACAATTTTATACCAAGTTTACTAGTAAGTTCTGAAATGAATAAAAAAATGTGCAGCCTGTAATCGCTTACATAAATAACTTCTCAACTCTTTTATTCCACAAGTTTAAATACGGGACCAACTCGATACATCGTGTCAACCGCAATTATCTTTGATAACTCTGTCGCGTTGTTTGAATCTTTTATTTCGTCATGTTATCCTTACTCTAACTAATTAAAGAGAACGCTTCCTGGCTAAATCTGCCTTTATTTAAATACCAACGTATCAAAGGAACAAGGTAAAAGACATCGACACAGTAAAATTAGGGAGAACTAATTGAACGCAGTTATGCAGAAAGCTGCCAGCCATAGAAAAGTGAAACTAAGATAATAAGATGGACGAAATAAAGTATCTCGTGGTCTACTTGGAAAGATATTTAAATTCTAAAAAAACGTACTCAATATGTAACAAAATAAAAAATAAAAAAATAAAAAAATATATTGGAAGATTACGAAATGTAATAGATTCAAAAAGTAGTATTCTTATTTTATTAACATAAACGGCAAATCTTCCTTTTACAAACAATAATAATACTACATATTTGACTTAATATTTCTTTTTTTAAAAACATGAATTTCCTTATACCCAAGATTTATATTAAAAAAAAAAACCTCAAAATTATAAAAGATTTATATTTATAAAATTAACCTAAAAATTATACAGCATATTCAGTAGAAAGTTTAAATAATAAAACATTCTTCAGTAATACAACAAGAAAATCATAAGTACTGTTTCATACAGATGGACAAAGTGAACAAAAAACTGTGTTTATTATGAAATGCATGAATAAATAAATATAATTACCATTCACCATCTTTGGAAAAGTTCAAAAGGTTTGTTCTATAGGAACAATACCCTACTCTAAATATACCGGATACGTGGGAATAACTATTGCCGAGTACATGAAGTCTGTTCAATGTGGCATTACAAGTATACACTGTCCGTGAATTGTTGCTACAAAACGGTGGCACCTGTCTAGTCATTCTTCCGGGCACCCTGAAGTTGATGAGAGATAATAGTTCAGGGCAATCCCATATTGAATTTACAATTTTGAATAAATTTAAAAGGTCTATAATTTTTCTTCTATCGTTAAGTTTTAACAAATTTAATGTTTTTAGTAAAAAATCGTAATTTAAAAATTCATTACTGATTCTAAGCTTAAAATTTATATACCGTAAGAATTTTTTTTGAACTATTTCAAGAGAATATATAAAACAATAATATGTCCACACATAAATTACTGTTCTTCCATTCATTTTTTATGTAATGAAGGAGAAATTCAAAATTCTTCAAAATAAGGCAATAAGGATTATACTCAAAAGAAATATCTATTCTAATGTAGAAATAATGGACAAAGAAATTAGCTTGCTCACAGTATAGCAACAAATTAAATATAATGTGGCAATTTTTATGCATAAAATAATTAAGGAGATGAATAAAATAAAAACAATAATAAAATTTAAACAACAATGTAATACATATGAAACAAGGGGTAAAAAAAAGATAAGATTACCAATGAGGAAAAAAACGGAATCTTAAAACTTATGATACAAAGGATTGAAGCTGTACAATGAATGAGTTACCTGAAGAAATAAAGGAAATATAAGAAAATTGAATATTTAAAATTAATTTGAAAAAATATGTTATTGAGAAATTTTGATAAAAAATTGTAACATTATTAAAAGTTTATATTAGTTAAGATGTTATGAACCGACTTAATAAAGCATAAATAAATAAATAAATAGCACTTTTGTGAAAAGAGTGAATAATCAAATCTACACAGCAGTTGGATTTTTTTTACTTAGTCAATATAATTTAACTCAATATAAATTAAGAATATGGGGCCTATGTTTCTAATCTTATACCGACAGTCTTGAACTTACAAGTACAAATTTTAAAAACCATCGTACCTGTAAAAATAAACTTTGAGGCAAAAGACAATAATAAAATATTAGTTGATTATGTTAACGTTTTGCCTATTAACAAACAGTGTCAGTATAAGAAAATGACAGATCATTTCCTTGATTGCAGTTTTAAATCCAAAGTAAACCACCAGATTGTGACCCGACAAGTATCGGCACAGCAGCTGACGGTGCCACGACAGAAGAACTACTATGGAGATAGAACAATGGGAGTGTAGTACCAAAACTGTTTAATTTAATACCTGTTGAAAATCGTGAGAAAAAAAACCTATACACATTTAAAAAAATAGTCAAAACTTATTAAAAACAGCAAGTGAAACTTAAGTGGGCTCATCAATATATTAGATTTTTTATCTTTTATTAAACTATATACTTACCTTTAAAAAAATTTTTTTTTTTTTTTTTTAATTTTTAAAAATGTAATGTAGCCCGCAGACAAGCCTCGGCTTTGCGGGAATAAAGATACAATAATTCAAGTTATTTTATTTGTTAAAATAAAAAAGTATTAAAAGCATTAAATGCATTCGTTTTTTTTATAATACAGCTTGCCACCGCATACCGCACACCGCATCTGAGCAAATAAGTCTCCTTGGCGGTGCTCACTTACTCGGAAAATTTGCTCGTCGTCGAACGAGAAAAACTGCCTGAAAGAGCTCTCTGTGATCTGGTAGCCTTTGCATCTTTGTGCTGAATGAAAGTAATCCAGATGTACATAATATGCACTTCATTGGATTGAGAATAGAGGGAAGTGAATTGTTCACTGACTGTGATTTTTTTTATAATACAGGAAATAATTAAATTATATATTTTACTAGTTTTAATGATTTTTAAAGTCTGGCTGACTACACAACCCAAGATGTGCATTTTGCAGACCAGCCAGTCCTTGTAAAACTCGGATATGTATTATGTCTTGTAAAAAATCACGGCTCTTCATTGCTGGGAGTATGTTGCGTATAATCTATATATATAAAAGGCAATGTTCGAATGGTTCTCCTCGATGGACTCGATAACTACCGAACCGATTTACGTGCGGTTTTCAGATAAATGTACATCTTTGCCACGAAAAGATTTATAGCTCATAAAATCTTCAATTTATTGAGTACAAAAAAAGTTACGAGCGTTAATGTTTTTTTTATCCATCACCAGGGTTGCATTCGCCGAGAATGCGGATCCAAAAAAAAATGATTGAAGGTTTTTTTGTGTTTAAAAAAAGCTGGTTTTTGAATGTTTACAAACAAAATTCGTTTTTTGTGGATCCCTGTCAGATTACTTCATTGAATTCCTTATAATTTCTACCCATTAATTTCTTTTTACTGAATTTTTAGTTATACTTAACAATTGTCAATATCAATTAACATTCGATACATTTTTGAAAATCACATTCCTGACTAAAATGCATCCCTGAGTAGAGTTTGACATTTGCTAAAAAATTCTTTATTTGAAAAGAATGAATCATTTTATATTTTGGAATTTAAACACAAACAAGTACTTGGGTACCTACTTAAATGCAATATTTGAATATCTACATATTAATTTTAGATTTGGAATTCAATCATTAACAAGTACCTACTTACCAACGAAAAGTTACAACATCTTTTTTACGATTATCCGAACGGTTTTTACTAAAGATTTTTTAGTAAATTTTTGTAAGTTTACTTAATTATGTTTAATCTTAAGAGGAAAGGCGGTCTGACTTTTCTTCATACAAACGTATTCACGAATTTTCTATATGCATGATGCCACTAGAGAAATGTTTTTTTTTACAATAACAACAACAACAAACTATCACGCCACTCCCCGTAAGGGCAGGCAGAGAGGATAGAACGCCACATCACTCTATCTTGGCATTCAGATCTCGCTTCCTCTACATTCATAGATCTTCTCATGCACGCGCGCCGATTATTCTGACTTTTACCATGTCCAGTATTTGTTGGATTTGGTCATGCCATGTCTTTCACGGTCTTCCTCTTTTTCTGGATCCACGAACATTTACATTGTAAATATTTTTAGCTGTTCTTTCGATGTCCATTCGCTCTTCATGTCCAAGCCGGCGCAGAGTTTTTTTTTTACACATTATGGATTTTTACCATTGGCGTGTCTCTATACTTAATAACCTAACACATATTCATCAAAATTCTCTGTCCTCGCAATTTATCTAAACTGAAACACAAAAATAACAATGTATACGGACATATCTAAGTTGCATGTTACAACAGAGATGAAGAACAGATAAGAGAAGGTAATATAGAAATCTAGGCATCTACAGGGCGTATGATCTGTCATTGGCTGGTTTAAGTGGCCACTTTACACACTGTGTAACATTCACCATTCTGCCCATATTTGAAAACAGCTCCCCAGGGAGTTGAATCCAGTCCTTGTCTACAAAAATTTGGACAAACTCAAAATATTGTTGATAAATTCACCTGGTTTATGAAGAAGTATAGAAATTGAAAAAATAAGATTTTCAGGCGTTGCCTAGTATGTAGGTGAAATAATTCAATTAGATGAATCTCACCCGCATAAATAAAGGTTTCAGCTCTTTAACTTCACAAACATCAACAGATGAAATAATTGAAGGAATATAGATGTTTGTAAAGTGGCCACTTAAACCAGCTAATGACAAGTCATAATCCCTGTAGATGCCTAGACTTCTATATTACCTTCTCTTAAATTTTCTTCATCTCTGTTGTAACATGTTAATATAAACAGCTTCCCGGGGAGTTGAATCCAGTTCTTGTCTACAAAAATTTAAACAAACTCAAAATATTGTTGATATCTTATTTGGACTAAATACAATACAATTGATATCAAATTTTCGATTGTGTTAATTTAATCTGTTTCGCAAGAACTCAAATCTAGCAATAGCAAAGCATTGCCGGGTTCAGCTCGTATTAAATAAAAACAGGAAAGAAGATCACTGTTAAAAGGTTGGGATATTATATTCCCCCATGAAAAATGTTCTTCATCTCCGTTGTAATTGTTTTATTGTTTATTTTAAAAATCTGTTTCTTGGAGAAATTTTGCAGTTTTAATTAAATTCGTTTAATTTTAAAAGTTACATCTTGATTTTACTCAACGATAAGCTCATTTTACACGTGTCGACTTTTTGTAGCGGCAGCAAGCGTGAAAACTCATCAGTCGAAATAACATAATGAGGAGACAATCTGCTGAGACATATAGAAAGCATTATCAAAACAATTTAAAAACGCATTTGTCGCGAGACATACTTTTGAACACGTGAAAGTGGTTTTGGAAATTATCTTTTATTGTAATTTAATGAAGCGATTTTTCTTCTCGAGATATTGTAGTGGTTTATTTTGAGAAATATTCAAAACAATTACATATGTTTTTTAAATATATTTTTTTTAATAAGTATGGGAGCGAAGTGTGGAATTGAAAAAATGATGATGAAAGTAGGTTGAATGCTGTCGAAATGCGATCACTCTGGCGAATGTGTGGTAAAGCGATGTATGATAGGTGCACAAATGTCGAGATCCGTGAAGTGTGTAAGGCTGAGACGTGCATTATCGACAGAATCAAGAAAGGGGTGCTGCGTTGGTTTGGACATGTAGAGCGGATGGACACCGAAAGAACGGCTTAAAGGATCTACCATGCGAATGTTGATGGATGCAGACATGGCACGACCAAGTGGCACGACATGTCAAAAGTAAGAATAATCGGCGTGCGTGCTTGAGAAGATGTATGATTGTAGAGGAGGCGAGGTCTGTATGCTATCCAGCAAAAAAAAATTTTTTTGTTAATTACTAGTAACAAAAAAATATTTTTAAAATTGTAATTTTGGATTCCCGCAAAAACGTCAATATGTCAAAAGGGAAATATCACTTTTTTTACAGTTTTAATGCAATAAGGGTCTATGAGATACTGTCCAGCAAAAATTTTTTTTTTGCTTATTACTAGTAACAAAAAAATATTTTTAATTTTGTAACTTTGGATTCCCGCAAAAACGGCCATTCCATTGGCCACGCCCCTAAAACGTCACGATTTATATTTATTTGTTCCTGACCATTCAAATTTATTAAGAACAATGTTACAAATCTTGATGTCACAATCATCAAGGTTAAATGTGTCGCGTTTTTCTAGCGACGTATTAAAAAAAAATTGAAATTACGTATGAAAACATTTCTCCACAATATCCATTTTTATTTTGAAAATACAATGAATTATTACATATATTATTAAAGTGTTTATATATTATAAATGTAGCTTTAGAACCGGTATTTTTGTATCTAGAGAAGCTGCTAGGATTATTTTCTTGCAATCCAATTTAATGTCTAATATTCGTTTTGTTTTATTTTGTATTGCTGTATTTACTTTTATTTTTTGACAATAAACGCCGTATTCCGGCAACCTGGATAATTCTAAATCTATTTCATATATTTTTATCGGTATTTGTAGTATGTAATATTTCCCTATTATGCGTAAGTCCGTCTATATTTTTGTGGTTGACGCGTTCGCCTACTATTCTTGCGGACCCGGCGATTCCCGGGGTCAACATGAAAACTGACCTTAATGGTTGTTTTGTACTGCAATGTTAATTTATTTACTTATTTATTTTATTGATTCCAAAAGTAAAAATATTACATGAAAATAAAAATATTTCATGAAAATGTAACATATACAAAATCACTCGCAAACGAGTGGAGGCGTATAAAAAATAAAAAATAATAAAATAAAATAAATGTAACATATCCCAAACTCGATGCTAACAAAAGCTTTTGCGTTTCGGGTCTGGCAACTGAAACGTAATACTGATTACATTACCTTCATGTAATATATGATCGAGATACATAGCATTAGGTATTCTAGTGCAGTGCTCTATGCACAACTGGCGGCGGATAGAGAAATGGTGATGATATATATATTTATTATTTAAACCAAACCAAAAAACAGACTGTTAAAATAAAAGTTGTAAAAATTTGTACTAATTGTTTTTTAAAGATACAGTTTTCCTTCTTCGTATGTACACATTTAAGAACATTCGTCTCCTTGGTAGTGCAGACGGAAAAATAGCTCGTTGCGAACGAGAAAAGTTGCCACAAGAAGCTCTCTATAATCTAATAGTCTTGGCATCTTTGCGCTGAAAGAAGGTAATCCAAAAGTACTTTATGCGCACTTCATTGGATTGTGGAAAACTTTTTAAATGCCTCGTTATTCTTTTTGGAAGCCGCAAGCCGTGTATATTTGACAGGACCTATAACAGGGCCACGGATTGTAGCGAGAAGCTTAATTCGATAATTATAGAGAGGGCGAAACGGACAAGACCACCAGATGTGTTGAAAAAATTGATTGAGTCAACAATATTAATTAATTTATTATTTTTCATTAAATTTACGGTGAAAAACTAGATACTCCAGTGTTATGTGATTTATAAAGGTACATATTTAATTTCTGTTTGTTTCGCATTTAAGACTTTTTTCATACTTACTTCTTTTATCGGCTACTCTTGAATTAGAGAAACTCCTTCCATAGTTTTCATTCATTTCATGTCCAGAAAACTCGATTTCTTCATTTTCCTGTCTGGCTCCAAGACATGATCCTCCAATAGTCCTGTGGACTTCTGAGGGCTTCTCCGCCATTCCCATGACCTCGGGAGACGAAGAGCAACTTTCGAGCTCCAGCAAATTAGTCACAGAAAACCGAGTCATCAAAACCAATTTTTATGAAATAATCTCGCAGTTATCATCTCGTTATTTTTTGTACGTAAATCACGTCTGTTGAATTGAATTTTTTTATTAAGCTTTTGGCTTTACCGATGATATTTTGAGTTTGTCCGAATTCGGATTGAATTTCACCCTCGAGGGAATATTATTAAGAGGAAAGGCGGTGGTGGGGGAATTTTAGGAAAAGATTTATGAACATAGTTTTTCTGACACTCTCGCATGCTTCGTTATTATATTGTCCGAAAAACACAACTGCACATCAATCTGATTATGCCTAACTAAACTCGACGAAATAAACGTTTCTTTGTTACGTTCTCCGCACCTCAAAAATTAATCGATTTTTTTTTTGAGAAAGTATAGAAGTGAATTTTTTTATGTCGATACCTTAATGGGTTTTCAAAATTATTGATCATATTTGTATACTGTTGGTACAGCTGAATTCAGCAAATAAAAGGGGGCGCTTTCATGGGTTTTTGGATGGTTCTAGCTCCCGTAAGAAACAATTTATCAAAAAAGCAAAACCTTGAAAACACGGCAAAAATAAATGTCTATAGTGTGTAAAAAAAACATTGTTCTAGTGCAGTAATCTAGGGAGGAAATACGAAATGACGTTTGTATGAAGAAAAGTCGGACCGCGAAAAAACAAAGAAGGCCTTGTAGGTGAAATAATTTTGTTAGATGAATCTCACCCACATCGATAGATGTTTCAGTTCTTAAACTTTACAAAAATGAACAGAAGTAAAAATGGAAGGAATAGAGATATACAAACATAGGCAGAGTGGTGAATGTTTCATGTGTTTGTTAGCCACTTAAACCAGGCCATTGATGAGTCACAAGCATTTTAAATGCCAAGACATACATATTTCCTTTTCTTAAATGTTTTTCATTTCTATCTTAGTATTTTTATATGTATACTGTCGACCTTATGGTGTAGTGGTCAGCGCATTTGCCTTCCATGAAAGAGGTCTCGGGTTCGATTTAAAAACGTGTTTTACACTAGAATATTTCGTGGTCCCTGGATTGTTACCTGAAGCGTAAGACTGATCATCTTACCGTCATATAACAAAAAAATATCAAGATACGTTGCAATTGGTGTACCAATGCGGTGCCCTATGCACGATTAGACGCGGAAAGGGAATGATTATGATGATGATACATAATTTACCAATACAAAATACACTATTACATAAAATTAAAATAAAACCCAACTAAGGCATGGTCTGTGTGTGGGTTGACATTTTAGTTTAAAATAAAACAATGAAGAATACAATACATACAAATAAATAAAGTGCTAATATCTGTACCTTCGAGGATAAAATACAAATAAGTGCTAACATCTGTATCTTAGAGGATAAAATACAAATAAGTGCTTACATCTGTACCTTAGAGGATAAAATACAAATAAGTGCTTACATCTGTACCTTAGAGGATAAAATACAAATAAGTGCTAACATCTGTACCTTAGAGGATAAAATACAAATAAGTGCTTACATCTGTACCTTAGAGGATAAAATACAAATAAGTGCTAATATCTGTACCTAAGACGATAAACCACAGGAGTCACATTGAACGAAATGTTTAGGAAACAATTTGTGATTATGCGATTTTTAAAATTTATTTGGAACAACAACAGAATATTTATAAACAATTCATATTCATGAATAATATATGAGTCCAATTAATGTTTTTCACGACCATAAAATAATACTTTTTGTAGACATACTAATGAACGGATTAAAAATATGTACGAGCATATAAAAATATTTTAAAAATATAATCATCATCATCATTCCCTTTCCGCATTTAATGGTTCATAGGGCACTGCTAATGTACACCAATCGCAGAGTATCTTCATGTTTTTTTGTTATATGAAGGTAAATTGATAATTCTTACGCTCCAGGGACTACGAAATATTCTGGTGTGAAAACACCCTTTTAAATAAATATTTCACATCAACCATGTCGGGAATCGAACCCGAGACCCCTCGCATGGTAGGCTAACGCGCTGACCATCACACCGCGAGGCCGACACATATCATAAAAAAATAACTTACGAGAGAGTTAAATTAAATAATAATTATATCGTTCCTAAAGCGTTAGGAAGAATGGAAAGGATATGAAAATATTAGGATAAAAGATTAAGATAAAATAGGAAAAAGAAGGGATTCTGTTGAGGAGATTACTGTAGAATAGAGACAGGAGAATAACGTGATGGTAATATAAATTTAATTAAAGTATTTCTAGTAAAAAATATAAAAAATCTGAATGTTTTGAATCAAATATATTAAGGGAGGAACAAATTTTGATATATTCTATGCAGCTATGGTTGATGAAGGAATTTTGAGCGAAGTTATTGGATGGTCCAGGTTTGTAAAAAAGTCGGACCTGTCTTCGAATTTCTGGTCCAAGTTGGATTTCCAAAACATCTTAACTGTTGAACCAAATGAGATAATTTTAATCTTTAAAGAACTTTTAAGTAACAATAATTATTTTGGTAGAAATAGTGCATATTGAAATAGCATATCTGGCACTACTGATGTTTTTTGCATTAAAACATAGTGAACTTCAGATTTTTATTTCATCTTAAAAAATATTTTTTATGACGAAAGTGGACTTAAATGTTTTACTCACAAATAAAATAGCTTATTGCGAAAATTTCTGCATTTTTAACTTCAAAACGGCAAAAAGTGAACTTCTGTGTTTTATCCACTAAAGTACAAATATTAGAACACAATTTATTTATTTTTGTAATGGGTATTGTTTTCGTAAAATAAATAAATAAGGAACTTTTATGAAAAGGGAATATGGAAGCCTAGGCATTTACAGGGCTAATAACCTGTGACCTGTTATACACTGAAACATTCTACACCCTAAGGAGGTGAAATACACGTGTTGTCTTCAAAACTTGGGACAAACTCAAAATATTATTTTTATTTTATTTTTAAAATCACTTTCGTTATTTGAAGTTCATTTTCGTTTCACTTGTACACACGTTTCTTCAATAAATCAAATTAAATATTTCTGATCTGATAGCAATGTTAACACAAATTATCAACAGTCACTGATCTAAACTAATCAAATAAGGAGTCGATCATCCAATTTGCATACTCAAAACAGAGCATTAATATATTCGGTCCGGAGTTCAGTATAATCATTACAAATGGTTAAGTTGACGCATCACAATTTGATTAGCACCTATCAAATTATCCTACTAATTCAAATAGGCCCCAATATGTTTTTAATTTGATTAACTCGGTGTAGACTCTTAATTGGATAACTCAAAACTGTTTCACATATTCCTATGCGAAACTTTCGAAGACTCGGAAGAAAACGAAAAAAATTAAGCCACAACCCACAAACCCGACTTGATGAATCAAGGAGTTTAAAACCACTATTCAAAAAGAAACGCCTGTTTATTTGACACAAATCCATCGCCGTGTTAAAGATCGTACGGTTCTGTTACGAACCAACTTTCAGTATGCAGATTTTGTCTGCAATTGAGCAACGTTAGTGGAAAGTTGTTCTGTTTTAGATTTTAAGATGAGTTGAAGACACGCCCCTAAAATGTCATTGGGTGGGCCTATTTCTGATTTGTTGCAAGTTTTTTTATATATTTAGAACAAAGATAGTCATCAGCAGATCATCAGTAGTGAATGTGATGTCTTGGAGAGAGCATCTCCAAGTTTTTTGCAGTTACGGACTCTAAACAAATTTAGTAATATGCATATTTACGGTGTTATATTTGTACAAACATGTCAAGATTAACCGGTGTGATAAACCTCTTCAAAAAAAAGAATTTGGAAGTCTGGCATTTTCAGCACTTGTGACCTGTCATTGTCTGGTTTAAACGATCAGTTGGAATAATTTGGAAGAATCTCACCGGCATCTATAAAGAATTCAGCTCTTTATCAAAATAAATTTTTGACAGGGTTTTAACGCTTATTTATAAATTTTACTGTTTTTATAATGTACAGAGGTTTTTCCTTTCAGTTTCTGACTATCTAAAAATTTCCTGTGTTTAAGCAGTACATTTTTATTAACATTTGTTTTTTTCATTAGATGATAATGATTAAACAATTAAATATAATATGTCTTAATAATAATAAAAATTTAAACTAAATATCAATTTAAATAAAAATACCTAAAAATAATCAATAATATTAAATTATAATCACAACAGACAATAACAAAGGACATTTACAAGGCTTAAAACCTGTCATTGGCTGGTTTAAGTGACCACTTTACAAACTATATAACATTCACAAATTTGCCTTTGTTTATTTTATTTCTTAAATATATTTTTTTTACAATAAATGTAACAAATACTAAATCACACAAACTAACGAAAAATCGCACAAAGGCCCTCTTTTTAGGAACTTCTATATTTATTTAACTTTTGTGGAGTGAATGAGCTGAAACCTTTATTGATGCGGGTAAGATTCGTATGACGGAATTATTTTAACGGCTTAATTTAAAAAAAATATATATTACATTTTTTTAAACCACAACACGGGGTAGGAAAAAAAACCACTTCACATTTTTGTGTTTCCATTGGAAATCGAACACGGAACCTTCCATACGTGAGTCAAGCGTCCTAACCATTTGACCACGGAGGCTGCCATTCTTCGTGGACCAATTGTTTTAATCAACATCATTTTTAGTTTGTCCAAATTTTTGTTTACAGGGACTGGAGGGGTTATATCTGGTCATTGTCTACAAAACTTTGGACAAACTCAAACCGTTATTGATAAACAATATTATTATTATATTTATATGCAGACAACTATGGGCGTATCGTAACCGGGGCGGTATGTATACATTGGTCCCCGCCCAGCTGGCTGGCGTCAGGCAGATTTCAAAAATAGCTTCTCTCGTCTAATTGAAGAGGATGGCTTAAGGAATATTGGATCGGAAGTTGATCAAATGCTGAGTTTATTTTTATGATTTGACATCTGCTTTAGCTGAGGTCCGTCGCGAACTTAAAATACACGTCAAAAGAGAAAAAAAATGTTTCGAGGATAAGCGATTGAAACGAAAAGTTGCAGACACCATGGAAAACCAAATGTGGCCACTCTGACAGTAAAAGGTCAATTTTACATATCTTTTAAAAACGAACGAACTAACTATTACGATGTTCTCAGTAGGGACAGACGGAGGGGATAGAACGCCATACCACACACACCTGAACACACCGTCTTACATATATGGTGGCCTCCGTGGTGTATTGGTCAAGGCGCTTGACTCACTCACGGAAGGTTCCGGATTCGATTCCCGGTGAGAACACAAAAATTAAATGTGATTTTTCTCAAGCCTGGGTGTTCTGTGATGTAATTCACCACTGTAATTGGGCCTCCTGGCCTGTTATGGTACAAAAATTTAACTTTTTTTTTTATTATTACAAAAAAAAACGTATCCCTTACTCTATGAGGCCAAGAGCCTTGTGTTGAGTTGGGATATAACATAATAGAAAGTGGACGTACATTATTTAATAATAGCATAAATTTTAATTTAAAATTATTACATAAGCATATGTTTCAATGAACATTTGGACGGCGCGCTTAATAATACACAAATATATGCAATATCTCGTGGCAGACTCCTGCAATAGTCTCTTCCCTTAGACAAATTCTAAACTTGTACACCTATCTTGAAAATGGTTTTCGTTTTGGAGAACTTAATATGTTCATTCAGGACATTAAACACTCTTGGGGCCACAAAAAAGAAATTTCTATGAGCATAAGTCGTACGTGTTTTTGGTATAGAATAATTTAAATTACAGGAAAACCTGGTACGAGAAGTTTACTGCAGTAAATATGCACGTTTTCAAATGTTTGGTCACGTCTTTCACTTGGGCCCAAGAAACTCTTTTTCCGCTTCAAAATAAATGACCAGAATGTGTTACGAACATCAAATTTTAAGGATCTGGGCGTTAGATTTGTGAGCACCCTGACATTTCATGAACACATAGAGACAATCAGTGGCAATGCATTAAAGATGTTAGGATTTTTCTGCCTACTGCCAGGGTTCTTGAAAATACCCGTGTACTGAGAACTCTTTACAACTTCTCGGTGCGAAGGAGTCTCGAGAGTGGTTCGATGATTTGGGGGCCACATGAACTGAAGCACTAACATGATAGAAAAAATCCAAAATAAGTTTCGGAGATATCTCTACATGAGAGAGTGCGGGTATTATCCTCGGTTCTACCCGGCCAAGTTCCTTCAGGGTATGCTTGGCTACAACAGTTTAGAGACAAGAAGGAATGTGTGGTTGACTACACATTTTTATCGATTGTTGCGCGGTATGATCGATAATCCTGAGATTATGATGAGCATTGGTTTGCATATTCTTGATAATTACCCAAGACAGCGTCAGCATAGATTGTTTCATATTCCGATATACAGAACCAATCCGCTGATGGTTATGCCTATTGGAAAGGCTACCGCTATGCTGATCAACATCGCTCTGGATGTTGCTATTTATATCAGAACCTCGGGACAAGAACCTGACTCAGGAGGACGCAAAAAAGTTGGCAGCTGATAGAGATGGATAGAGGCTCTTTATGAATACCATATGATCCAACTAGGGAGCGGACATGTACTGGTGATGATTATGAGTGGTGCTTTGGCCACTACATTGGTAAAACAAATGCAGCTAAGTTCGATCGTCTGTAACACAAAGATAAGTTAAATAGTAAGTAAAGAAAAAATAATATTTATTATGGAAATAAAAGACAAGTGATACTTTAATCCACAAATTTGGAATATCCAGTTACCGGTTTCATCGCTTTCAAGACATCTTCGAGACTAGTATGTTTATTGAGAAATTCAATCTACAATATTTATACAAAACAGAGGTAAGGATAGAGAATTCAAAATTATATGAGTAAATTAAATTGAATTATTTTTGTCTCAAGGACCCACAAAAAACCTTTCAAATCAATATCTATCGTCCCTCCTACCAGGAATCAAATGCAGAACTTCAAGAATGGTAGGCAAACGCATCAACCACTATACAAGGAGGCGGACTTATCTCCACTCGATTTCCTTATTCTGGATTTTTACCTGAGAGCAGCCATCAAGTCGAAAACGCTCGTCCGTGGTCTTGGTTATACGTCACACACAGAACTGTACTCTTCATCTACCTGGACATAGAGAATGATTGCAATATGGATAAACAAATGTTAAGATTCAAATGCGGAACATAAAGCACGTTAGAAAAAATACACAAAAAAAACTTAATGAAAATGGGTAAAAATAAATTATATTATAAATAGACCGCTTTTATTTTTTAGTAGTAAGATTGTGCATGAACACATAATTTTTGTGTTTTTTTAATTTGTGCATACCTACGTGATTTTTAAATCTCTTTTGAAAACGTCTGGCAAATAACCACACACTGAATTTAAGTAATATGTTTGCAAAACGCGCTTAATCCATTTAATCGAAAAAAATATTTGTAAGCGATGAGAAAGTTCAAAGATCAACCCTACGGGAAATTGGACATATATTATGTTTCTTCTAGGAATTGTGGATGAGTATTAAAAGGGTGCTTTAAGAATTAGAACGAAGAGGTAAAGCATATAATATACTCGTATACTGCCGAAAGAACGAAATTGTCATTTTTCATAATGCTCTCCCAATGTTTGCGATTAACCTCTTAGAAATAAATCCTAATTGATAAGTACACACGTAAAAATTATTTTTCATTGTTTTGAATACTGTATGAGGAAATTGAAATTTAAATTTAAATAGCATCAACAGATAAAATAATTAAAGGGATATAGATGTTCAAATACGGGCAGAATGGTGTGTAAAGTAAAGTGACCACTTAAACCAGCCAATGACGGATTATACGCCCTGTTGATGCCCAGACTACTATATTTTTTATTATTAATATAAAAACAGATCTTACAGTTGAGTAAGAGGTTATAAAATTAAATACAGGGAATCTATAACTAAAACTAATTAATGTAAAATGAAAAAGGAGTATTCTCTGTTTATGATAATCTCCATCCAACATGGCTCAGCCTGTTCTATAATGGAGATTTTTTATCTTTAGAGTATAAGTAGTCCTATACTAATAAAACAATAACATAAAAAAGAAAAACTAAAACTACTTAATTATAAATGCCTAACTAATCAAATGTAAGAAATTAAAAATCGTTATAATACAAATATAAAGTATATCTATGTGCCAAGAATACATGTCACTTAAACATAAATAATATAGTATAATATATAATAAAAAACAATATGAAGCAATGAAATACATAAAAATATAAATAATATGTGTATCAATTATATAAAGTACTACGTGTTTTGATTTACATATAGTTTTTAAAAAAAACTCTCGCTATACTATTTATACGTGCAGTTATTTTTATTTTAAAATTTGTTTTAAATTTTGAGTCTTTTATATTTAGCAATAAAATTTTTTGGAGCAATTACATGATATTGCTTTTTACAAAAGGTGGTTGATACAAATGGGACAATACAGTTAATTTGTGTTATACGGGTAATTTTTGTTATAATATTACCTTCTCAAAAATGTTCTACATCTCTGTTATAATATTTTAATGTTAACAGCTCCTCGGAAAGTTGAATCCAGTTCTTGTCAACAATAATTTGGACGAACTCAAAATTTTGTTGAATATTTATTAAATGTAATTTCGATGTAGCGGGTTTGGTAAGCACATGACCGAATAATTCCCAGTTAAGCGTGTCGTGATTATTGGTTAAGACAGTGATATGTTGATACGTTGATCGCTTCAAACATTGTCGGAGAACTTACAACCGTTGTAAAAATACTATATTGTACGCAAAATAGCAACGCGTCGCTATAAAATATGTTCAAAGTGTGGTGGGGAGTGGGGATATTATTGTCCGCGCTTTAAATTATATCGTCGCCGTTCAGGCAAACGAACGAGCGAACTTCGAACCAACAAAAAACAGACTACAATATTTTGAGTTTGCCCAAATGTTGACAGACAAAATACTGGATTTCACCACCTAGGGAGTCATTAAGATTAACAAATTACAACAGGGATGCAGAACATTTAATCAAGTGGGGAAAATGGAAGTCTAGGCATTTACAGGGCTTATGATCTGTCATTTGAAGAAATATCGATGTTCAAACATAGGCAAAATGTCACATAGTGTGTAAATTAGCCACTTTAACAATCACCATTTTGCCTATGTTTGAACATCCATATTTGTTCAATTATTCCATCTGTTGATTTTAGTGAAGTTAAAGAGCTGAAACCTTTATTGTTGTTAATAGATTCCTCTTAATAAATCATTTCAGACACTAGGCAACGCCTGAAAAAAAAACTTTTTCTTGGACCTTTTGGTTTTATTACAATATTTTGAGCTCGTCCAAATGTGTGTAGACACAATACTGGATTTCTTCCCCTAGAGTCATTCGGATTAAAAAAATACAACAGGGATGGAAAACAGTTTACATATACTGAACATTTGAGTTTGTCCAAATTTTTGTAAAATGGTACTTTCACGAAAGAGTTCTTCATCTCTGTTGTAATATGTCAATATCAACAGCTCCCTAGGGAGTTGAGTCCATTCCTTGTCTACAAAAATTTGGACAAACTCAAAACATTACTTTCAATAATATGAATACTATTTTTTCAAAGCATCTAAAACAAATTATGGATGTTCATAATTTTTTTTTATTTTTTTTATTTAAATCTTAAAGTAGGGCACACATATCATACATATTGTTATGTGTGTTCTAATAATAACATTGCAAATATATTTAATTTATACATTGTTTATCACATATGTCTTGACCATTATTTTAAATTTTGATATGTTTTTTTCTTCATTTGATATGTAAGTTTACTACTTGCAAACCCGGCAAAATCCAAAATCTAAAAAAGCGAGATATTGATTGAAACTTATTCAGAATACAATTTTTTACAGTAATTTTAACAAAGTCAGTTAAAAAACGGCTTTATTAGTAAGAACTTGACTTTTAAATTGTCGGGTTTGTCGCAAACATGGTAAACTCTACTTGAGTATTGTAAAGTTTGAATGTATAATTTTATTTTAATATTTCACCACTGTTTCTTGACATAATCATGCTTACGTCATCACTGCTTACGTGTAAAATATTTAATGATTATAATAAAAGATTGAAGTATAAAAAAAGTTGATGTTAAGTATTGTATCAGTTTATTGCAATTTGCTCAAAATAAACAATGTTGGATTTTTCCGGGTTTACAAATAGTACCCTCATGTTTAAAAACTATGACTGTTTTCTATTACTTTTATTTTAATCTTAATTAAAACTAATGTTGAGCACCCGATGGTAAACTTTTATTTAATAGTTTATCGGGACAATTTTTTTTTTGTATATTTTTATTAAAGAAGGTAAAAACATAAACAGAAAATATAAAAGGAAAAATAATGAAACCCACTAAACCGCGAAACCGGCTTGTCAGCAGGTTTATCATTTTTCATTTACAAAGATAAACGTTAGAGAAATTATATAAATTTAAAAAGTAATATAAACATTATTAAGAACTAAAAGCATACCTAATTTTCACACAAAATTTATTTACAAAAATTAAAATAGATGACATTAAATGATAATCAATATAAAGCTTTGTTATACATTAACCATTCAATTATTTTTTTCTTAAAAGTTTTGTCAACATTTTCTTTTAAAATCATCTTGGGAATCTTTTTAATTTATAAAATCTTAAAAAAATTTATTAATTGTATAATGAAGTGTTCTTTGGCCATACTTGTTTACAAACCTCGGTACTCACAAGCTTTCACGTTGTGCTAGCCTTGTATTATGTGAATGTAAATACCTTTTCTGGAAGTTAATATCAAATTGGTATCTAGTAACAAATTGAGCCATAGAATAGCATTTACGGACAGGCACCCTTGCTTTTTAAAAAGTTCGGGTACCCCTTCCTTATCAATTCTAGGTGATCTGGTAATTAATTTAAGAGCCGAGGTTTGTAAAGATTGAGTTTTTTTTTATGTTGGTTTTACAAGAAAGGCCCCAACTGGTAATACCGTACCTAATATTTGTTTCTGCTAATGATTGATTAATAATTCTTAATGTTTTTATTGGTACAAAATATTATATTCTAAACATGCTGCCTATAACTGTTTTTAATTTTTTACACAATTTGGTAATATGTTTATCCCATTTAAAAAAAATATCAATAGTAATTCCCAAATACACATATTCATCAACGACACCAATTTTTGAACAGTTACATAATATGACAATACCACTATGAAGACAGTTAAAACTATTAGAGACTATATTAATTTGATTCAGTGCTGGTACATGAGGGGATCTGACATGCATAATTTTAGTCTTTTTTGCATTTATTATAAGACCCATTTCATGCCACCATTTAAGCTATTTATGTTTCAATACTTTATGTTTTTCTTCTTGTAATGTATCAATATGTGTATTTTATTGAATAAAGACTACTATTATTATTATTAATAATGGTGAATGGGCGCTTTTGCACCGCCTTCAGTGCATAAACTAAAGAATTTTGGCACTATTTATTGCTGTGCGGCATATTGTCAAACGCTGCGTATATCCTAAAATTACTACATAAATATATTACATGAATTATTTACATAGAATTAAAAATAGTCTAGAAGGAGCGTAGAACCATATTTGAACACATCGGACTGTGTCCAAAAAACCCTCCACTTTGCCCCACTTTCGACGCGCGCATGCGTGAAGTCACCGCGTAATGTTGCCAGATTGCGAAAAATATAATTATAACACAAATGTGAGATAATTATATTTAAAAAAAAAGCAATTTGTCCAAAATCGTATTGTACACGCGAAAAATTTTAATAACACAACAGAGTAGACAAGTAAAGGGTCATTTAATAAGAGTTATTTAATTAATGAACTATAAACTTCAAAAATAAAACAAATTTTATTTGACATAAAACGAATATTTTTAAGTCATGTTAAATAATATTTTATGTTTTAAAAATAATGTCAGTCAAATGTCCACTACGGCGTTGTTTAATCCGAGAGGTTCAATTTTCATTAGTTCTCTCATTAGATGAGCATAGTAGTGTAAAAAGTTTGACTACCCTGGCAACACCAACAAAACATCCATTTTATTTTCTTCGACAATCTGACAGATGGAAAAAGAGTTCAATTTTTAAGTAATGCATTTGCTACTTATACGTGCATTTGATAATTACACATGAAATGTGATCCCATCCTGTTTCTTTAAGATACCAGCAGTATTTCTACACTTTAAAACTACATCGCACGGCATAGTTGAATTCAAATCGGGAGTTGCGCACTGAGCGGCGTCTACAAAAAAACTAATAGGTCAAAACGTAAAACTACTCTTTAAGGAGTTGTTAAGTCGCCTTCTGTTTGATGCGCGTATGCGGTTTCTGGACTATTCTTAATTCTATGATTGTTTAAATATTATGTTCTTTTGTTTTTTCTAAGTAAATAAATGTAACAAAGTTGATGTTAAAAGTACAGCCAAATTGTTTGTTTTTTTAATGCATCATTCGTACTGACACGTCTTCACGAGGAGATATATGAAATATTTTGTAAAACCGATAAGTTAAACCGCATGTTAAAAGTTCGTTTTGGTTCCAAATGCATAAGATGTCGCGTAATAATTGCTTTCTTCCTCTGAGCGCCTCTTGCAGTAAAAAATAATAGTCTCCCGTATTTAGTTCCGCTCGTAAATAACATTAATAACCTCTGCACACGACTATAACAGACGACACATCCCGAAATGGCGGCAATTTTCACTTTTCGGCGGGAAAGGACCACAGCGGCGCTGACAGGAGGATGTTCGAATATGCACTATTGATGTGCGTTCGGCTATTCAACTTTGACATGTGTTCGGGTATGCGACCTAATTAACAAGCCTGTTCTCTAATTGGGCGGGATATTATTATTTATGTGTCTATGACGGTTTAAAAAATATTTTAATAGTTAAATCGAACAGTTTTTATATTGGATTTTTTATGTTCAATACTAACTGTTTGTGTGCCTACCATTACAGACATATAAAGATGTACACGTTATTACCTTACTAGCTTCATCTCAAGTTTGACTATAATTGTGTTGCCCTTAAAAAATCAAATTAAGAACACAAAAAAAAGAATCGGGTTGTGGTCTCGTGGCTAGTGTTGCGGACTCGCGGATCAGAGGTCCGAGGTTCGAATCCCACTCTACCCCAACTTTATTTCCGTTTTCTAATAGTGAGTTATTTACAACTCGTTTAAAATAGTCATCAAAGTTAAAATACCTAGGTAAATTATAAGAACTTTAATACGTCTTTTTTTTTAAATTAAAAAGTCATGACTCTTGCAAACATTAATATTAAAAGAAAATAAGCATATTTTCCAAGTTCAAATTTCTGTTTAATTCTGCAACGACAACGGTTGTCAATGATATTATCTGCCTATATGTGCTTAATAATTGTTAAAATGGACCTTGTTCTTTAAAAAAATATATTCTTTTTCCCTTTCCACGCCCCAGTGATGCATAGGGCACTGCATTAGTACACCAACCACAGCGTATCTTGATAATTTTTGTAACATGAAGGTTAGTCGATCAGTCTTGCGCTTTAGGTGCTAGTCCTGGGAATATGAAATATTCTACGGCAAAAACTGTTTTAAATTTTTAAAACTTAAGAAATAGTACGTTCTTATGATTTACCCGAACATTTCAATTTTGGGGGATTTTTTTATTAGTTTTAAATAACCCGCTATTTGAAAATAAAAATCAAGTTGTGGAAGCGCAGGGTTCGAATATTTGATCCGTAAGTTCGCGATACTAGCCACGGAACCGCAACCCGGTTCAAATTTCATGTCGTCGAACGCGCTGACCATTTGGCCACGAGGCGGACGTACATTAAAGCTTTTAATACAATACAAGGCTAACACAACGTAAAGGCTTGTCAGTACCGAGCTTTGTAAACAAGTATGGCCAAAGAACACTTCATTATACAAATGCTAAAATTTTCAATAAGATTCCTAAGCAGATCTTATAAGAAAATGTTGACAAAACTTTTAAGAAAAAAATAATTAAATGGCTAATATGTAACAAGGCTTAATATTGATTATAATTTTTGCTAACCGTCATATATTTAAATTTATGTAAATAATTTTTGTGTAAAAAATATGTATGCTTTTAGTTCTTAATAATGTTTATACTACTTCTCTTCGCGACTAAACAGTGTGGAATGTAGTTGGATTGGAATGGTTTAGCTCGAAGTCTTAGGTCTTTCGTTTTTATGAATATATTGCATATAATTATTGTTTTGCCCTTGTTTGTCTTTGCTAAATAGTTTTATGTTATTTTTGTTCAGATTCTTGCATTTATGTTTCTTCATGTAACTGTTGTAATTGGCTTAGGCCGTATATATAATAAATAAATAATTTACTTTTTAAATTCATATAATTTATTAAACGTTTATCTTTATAAAGAAAAAATAAGAAACCCGCTGACAAGCTGGTTTCGCGGTTTAGTGGGTTTCATTATTTTTCCTTTAATATTTTCTGTTCATGTTTACCTTTTTATAAACATAAATACAACAAAAAAAAAAAAACAATTAAAAATTATAATTTCTTATAATCTTCCATTTTTTTATTTTTAAATTAGCTTTAGATTTTGGGTGTCCTTAAATAAAAAAGAGGAAATACTGAACAATATTATCGTCGTGAAGACACGAATCATTTGTCGGTAGACTCATTTATCATAGTACCGCATATTTTCTTGGATTCCGCTCGTTCCGGAACATTTGTTCCGACTGCCGGTACGGAAATCGGACCAATAGGGACACTAAAATCATATCGAAAAGTATTGTAAAAGTTTTACCCTCCATCGCGGGTGATCATATTCTCACATTAAAACTTTTCGGTATTTATTTACCCCTTTCGGACCTTTGCATTCGGTAAATATGTATTTTTTTATTCCCAAACTTAGTACATAGAAACAATACTTTGGCGGACTTGTTTTTAAAAGCAATATCTTGCGGCCAACTAAAAAACAGACTGTTCAAAAGATTGGTCAAAAAATTGTACAAAAAAAATAAAATATATACTCAGGTGGCTTTATTTTTATCAGCGCGTAAACTTTAGAGGTGTTCCTAGTATATCAGTCACAGGTACAAATACAATGATACGTCAAGAGATCATTATTTCATGATACTTGTATGGAGCTGTAATACGTACAATATACTAGCCACTAGACACTTATCAAATCTCACAAATCTGTTTCAACAACAACAAACCATTACACCGTTTCCCCGTAGGGATAGGCAGAGAGGATAGAACGCCATAACACTCTATCTTGGCCTACAGATCTCGCTTCCTCTACATTCATACATCTTCTCATGATTATTCCTACTTTTGACATGTCCATCTTCAAGTATTTAATAGACTTGATCGTGCCATGTCTTTCTCGAACTTCCTCGTTTTCTGCATCCATCAACATTTGCATCGTAGATCCTTTTAGCCGTTCTTTCGCTGTCCATTCGCTCTACATGTCCAAACCAACGCAGCACCCCTTTCTTGATTCTGTCAATAATGCATTACACACTTCACGGATCTCGACATTTGTGCACCTATCATACATCGTTTTACCACACATTCGCCTGAGGGATCGCATTACGACAGCATTCAACCTACTTTCATCATTATTTTTCCAATTCCATACTTCGCTCCCATACATTAGAGTTGGAACTAGAACTCCGTTGTGAACTCCTAGTTTAGCCTCCTGCGATAAACATTTGTTTGCCAAAGTAGATTTTAGTGCACCGTTCACCCTGTTCCCGGCACTCACCCTCCTTTCAATATCGTTCTCGGCCTTTCCGTCCCTAGTAAACATACTTCCCAGGTACACAAATTCTTCTACCTGATTCAGAATATCTCCGTTCACGCTGATCTCACATTCAGTTATATTTTCATCCCTTTCAAAAACCATCACTTTCGATTTATCAACATTCATAAGCAAATCGCTTTTCTTGCATAGATCGTAGACTTTTGTTACCAAGAATTGAAGGTCTTCTTTGCTGCTAGCAAGAAGCACGGCATCATCCGTGTTTCAAACGAATCTGTTTCAAACGAATATAATCAGCATTGTCACTCATAAAACTTATTTTAGCTATCAATGCACTCGCTTGCCGGTCAGTCGTTTCGCTTTGTAAAGTTATCTCTTTCTTAGTCTATTGGATTATTAGATACAAAAGATGAAAACAGGCAAATATACATGTCGGCGCATGTCAGTCATGTGCGACATGTGCGTGTATCGCTTGGCCAGGACTCACCGGGTTCGGAAATACTCGGAATTACGAAGTAGCAGTCGTTTTGCTTTGTAAAGCTATCTCTTTCTTAGTCTATTGGATTATTAGATACAAAAGATGAAAAGAGGCAAATATGCATGTCGATGCATGTCAGTCATGTGCGACATGTGCGTGTATCGCTTGGCCAGGACTCACCGGGTTCGGAAATACTCGGAATTACGAAGTAGCAGTCGTTTTGCTTTGTAAAGCTATCTCTTTCTTAGTCTATTGGATTATTAGATACAAAAGATGAAAAGAGGCAAATATACATGTCGATGCATGTCAGTCATGTGCGACATGTGCGTGTATCGCTCGGCCAGGACTCACCGAGTTCGGAAATACTCGGAAATACGAAGTAGCGCAGATATTCCGATATCTGTTCAGTGAACAGATATTTTTTCAACATTCCCGTTTAGTTCCCGCTCCATCAAAACGCCAAAATGAATCGTGCACATAAATAAATATGCAACTCATTCGACTTGTTTTTTCAAATTACCTACATACGCTTTACTCACTGCACCCTCGATCCTAAGGATGATTCACTTAGCAAGTCTCTATGTAATTTTATGTCATTTAATAACTTCTACCAGTTCAATTCGCATGCCAATACTCGTGGCCGTATTCTAGATCTAGTTATCTCCAACTTTGACTGCGTAGTCACCGAATGTGTATCCCCATTAACACTGGAAGACGCCCATCATAAGACTCTTGTAATTTTGCTCAATTTACAATTTAAAATTCTTCTCGATAATCAAAGATTTGTTCGTTTATTTCATAAGGCAAACTACGATGATGTTTGTGCCCATTTAGATGATATTAATTGGTTCGATACTTTGTCTAATCTGAACATGGAAGACGCAACCCAGCAATTTTACGTTGTTCTAAATGGAGTTATAAACAATTTTGTTCCCAAGCGTCTCACAAATAATAATTGCCGATATCCTCCATGGTACACTCGACCGCTAATTAAGTTAATTTCAGAAAAAAAAAAATTCACAAAAAATGGAAAAAGTACTCTCAAGCGTCTGATTATCATACTTTTTCTTTGCTGAGGGAAAGACAAAAACGCACGAATAAGGAATGTTACCTACATTTTATCACAACTGCTGAATATAACATTAACCGAGAACCTAAACTTTTCTGGTCTTTTGTCAAGTCCAAGCGAGCTGGGTGTGATGTGCCTCTTCAAATGTCCTACAAAGATAATTTGGTAATTGGCGGTCAGAATATTTGTAATGCTTTTGCGGAATATTTCCATTCTGAATTTTTGGAAACTAATGCATCTAGTTGTAGTGTTCCTGCCGAAGAAAATAGTTTAATTGATCTTAATGCTATAGAAATAAATGAGTCATTGGTAACAAAATATCTCAAAAAACTTAAAGTCAGCAAAGGTGCTGGCTTTGATGGCATACACCCTTTTTTTATTTCTAAATGTATTAAACAGCTTGCGCGTCCTCTTACTTATCTTTTTCAATTATCAATAAAGGAAGGCACGTTTCCTGAAATATGGAAAAAGGCAAATATTACACCTGTGCATAAAAAGGGAAATAAGAGTCTTGTAGTAAATTATCGACCCATTTCTCTTCTTCCCATTTTTAGTAAAATCCTTGAAAATATAGTAACCGATCAGCTCTTCGATGTTATAAAACCACATATTAATCCCAATCAACATGGATTCTATAAGAAACGGTCAGTTGAATCAAATCTTTGTGAATTTACCGATATTGTTTTGAATGCAATGGATGCAGGTTTTCAGGTAGACGTTTTATATACGGATTATTCAAAGGCTTTCGATAAAATAAGTCATTCGGTCTTACTTCGCAAGCTTTGGAACATTGGTATACGAGGGAATCTGTATCGTTGGATATGTTCCTACATTAGTAACCGCAGTCAATCGGTCTCACTCAAGGGATTTAATTCATCATTTAAACCAATCCCATCAGGTGTCCCTCAAGGTTCGCATCTTGGACCCTTATTTTTTATTATTTATATCAATGATATAAGTTTATGCATTCAAAACTCAAATTTTTTGCTATACGCTGATGACAATAAAGTTTTTAAAATTGTGTCTTCAATAAATGATTGCGAAGTTCTTCAAGCTGACTTAGATAGAATCTGTTGCTATTGCAAGGACAATCAGTTATTATTGAATTCTGATAAATGTCTTGTCATGTCATTTACTCGAAAGAAAAAAAGTATACTATTTGACTACAAACTATCTGGGAAAATTGTCAATCGTTCAATGAAAGCAAGAGATTTGGGTGTACTGATGAATGATAAGCTTTTATTTAGAGATCACATAAATACAATAGTAGATAAGGCGTACAGACTTCTAGGGTTTATCTTACGAATCTCCAAGCCATTCTCATCACCAAATACATTAAAACTTCTTTACTATACTTATGTGCGAAGTCAACTCGAATTCGCTTCATTAGTATGGTCCCCTCAATATAATGTATATATTAATCAAATTGAAAACATTTAAAAGAAATTTATAAGGAGCCTGGAATATCGTTTTGGTAATATTGAAAATGATTACGGCGCATCTTTGATCAATTTTAATATAGAATCACTACAAAAAAGGCGCCTTAGATATGATTTAATTTTTCTTTTCAAAATTCTCAATAACATAGTTGATTCGCCGTATCTTTTACAAAATATTGGTTTCCGTTGTCCTCTTCGCTATACTAGATTAAATTCCTTTTTTTATGTACCAACTTGTAAAAACAATTATACCTCGAATTCATTCATTAGACGTACCTGTAGAAATTATAACGGACTCAGTATTGATGTAGACATTTTTAACTGCACGTTGCATTTGTACAGAAAATTTCTTCATGGGGTCGATTATTTGGGATAGTTGCTGAATGTACATCTTGAGTGGTTTATGCTATGTATATGTGCCGCATGTAATGTATATGTTTGTGTATGTTTTATATGTGCGTTCATGTGTGTGCGTGGATGGCTCGGAGTGTGCATTCGGTATTTTTATTTATTTTAATTTATTACCTCCATGGAAAACGCAAATGTCAACAATTATCCTTTTTTCACTTAAAATTCTTATTTATGTTTTATTTTTTGTCACATTTAATGTTTATATCTTTTTAATTTATGAAAACTTAATTGGTCTTTTTATGTTAAAAAATTGTTGTTTTTAGTACTTATTTTGTATGACTGTATGTTTTCTAAATAAAATAAAATAAAATAAAAATAAATAAATACATAATTTAATCGAAGTTAATCTTTATCTAATCGGTATCTATCTATAGTCAAATGTTATAATGATTTTTATAATCCGAATCATTTCTATCAAACTTATATGTTATTATTATTTATATATTATGTAGGTGCATATAATATGCATTTGTGTGTTCATTTTGAATCAACGTTCGCGTATTGTCAAACCTTATTTTATCGAGTTGCGTTTAGTTCCTATAGCAATAGTCCAAATTTTCGCGCACGCGCTTTAGGTTCTTAAGGTTTTAGATTTCTCTTTCGACACTCGGATAAGAAGCATCCAACTTGTATAATGCAAAGAAAAAACGACTCTAATAATGTTTATCATAAAGTTTGAAGTAGCGCATTGACATTTGGCCCAAATTTAAGAACGATTGTCTCAGGTCATGTTTAAGGTCACACCTACGGTGGCCATCCTGGAAGACCATCGATGGCGATCTTTCAGCTTTGTTCGGCGGAGCTAAGGGACGCGGAAATGACGTTGGAGGAGGCGAGAGTGCTGGCTAACGATAAAGTCTCCCGGAGGCGTCTGGTGATGTCCACATGCTCCACTTAGGAGTGGAAAATGAAGAAGAAAATTTATCACCTCTAGACGCGCCTGTCTCCGTCAATTTATTGATTGTCAACTATTATATAATTTTTATTCAAATAGACAACTTATATAGCGTATTAAATAATTCTGAATAAACCTACTAAAATTAAGAAAATGATGATTTTTTGTCAGCATCCTTACTGATAAAAGTCACCGCACGCGCCTTGCATATACATCTTCAATTATAGAATTCCACAAAATAGATTTATAAATTAAGATGTTATACATATTTTTTACTATTTTTTTATACAGTATACAATGCAATAAAAAATAAGTTGTACGAGTGTGCTTATTAAATAAGATTTATTACTAAGAGATTATTTGCAAAAGCTGAGAGAGTATCATGAAAAATGACAATTTTATTGTTTCGGCAGTATATATTATATTCCCGACACATGCGGGCCATAGGTGTGTGATATGTAGCAATATTTGAAAACAAGGGCAGTTTAAATATTTCCCGATGTCTGAGTGTTCTCAATCCCGCATTTATTTGTATTTTATAAAGGAGGTTAGTATCTACTTTGTAATTTAATATTTTACTTAATGTTACTATGTGCAAGCCTTATCTCTCAATTAAAAACAACTGTTTTTTTTATTAATTTGTTTTTATTATTTTACTACATGTATGTATATTTTGATATTTATTTATGGTTTTTTATTACAAAATTTTTAACAATCTCTTATTTTGACCAGTCTGTTTTTTGGTTAGCTGGAAGATATTTCTTTTAGCAATAAGTCCATCAAAGTACTTTTTCTTTGTACTTGAAGTTTAAATAACATAAAAACAAAATGTGTGCATAAAAAACTTAATGAATTAAAAATAACAGCTGTTTTTTAATTGGAAGATAAGGCTTGCATATATTAACTTTAAAAAGGGATGACCCAGATATGCACAAAGGTTCTTTGTGGATACCATATGCTCCAACTAGGGAACGGACATGGAATGATGATAATGATGATGATGATGAACTAACAGCGGGAAATATCAATAACATACTATTTTTTTATTTTTTTTTGCACCGCAACAGGATAGGAGGCCCAATTACAGTGGTGAATTACATCACAGAACATCCGAAATTGAGAAAAATCACATTTTAATTTTTGTGTTCTCACCGGGAATCGAACCCGCAACTTTCCGTCTGTGAGTCAAGCGTCTTGACCACTACAACACGGAGGCCGCCAAATACATGCATACATACATACAAATACATACTAGTTATAAAGATAAAGTTATATTACAATAGGTTTTTATACATAGGTAACCAGCGACTGAGCCCGGAACCCCCCGCCAGTATATTTATGAAAAATTGCATTTTCCCGCCTGTCGCGCCACCCGGAAACGAGTGTCGTCGCCATTTTGAAGGATGTTTCCCGCCCGCAGGACACTTTTCCCGCTAAAACAATCAGGTCCTGCGGCGCCATTGCGCGGAAGTTCCCAGCAAAGCAATAATAATTATCCTTTGCACGTGTTTTGAAGAGGCACCACCGAATAGTTTTTGGAGAGAATTGTAAAAAAACTATTTGAGATTTAAAGATTTATTACTAAAGCAAATAATACCGAATGCAATAAAAAATATTTATATACATCCAGTGGAAACATTCCCTCCACATACCCTAAACCGTTTTAAAGACGGTGGGTCTTCCTATATGAAGGACCTTTGTCGGATGTTGTAATTTATCCTCATGACCATATAGCAAACACGAATGATAGCGAAAACTTAATTCATTTTTATTACTTTCAATCCATCTAATCTTTACATTCGTTTGTAAATGCCCTAACAAGGCGAAACAATTGTCACGAAATTTTAGTTTTTATATTTGTAAAAATAAAATAAATTGTTCAGTAGACTCAAATCACTGTTTGATTTCTTATATTATAAGTTTAAATATGGATTTCTACAAAATAAATACCAAACCAGTCAATATGCTAATATTTCAATGATTTCTGTATAAATAAAACAAAAATCACCATCATAATCATTAGGTCGCGCCTCATATTTTAACCACCAACCTAACAGTTAAAAATATAATATCCTTAGTGGTAGTAATGTACCGTGTCGCCGTGGCGCTAGTCTATAATACATTCTGATCCAAATTAAAAATGTTAATATTTCATATTTTCATAGGGGCGTTAATTAAGGACGTTAAAAATCGAAAGGATGATTAATTTTCACTGTAGTTTTTGACGCTAGAACATCGTGATAATATCTTATATTCCTTTATTACATGATTCATCATCAGACAAGTTTCACTGTCGGCTGGTAACTCCTGTGCGTTCTCCGCGCCAGGTTTGCTTTTAGCTGTAAACGTCGAGGACTTAAGAGCAGACAGTTAAGAATGGAAGCTTAGTTAAGACTTTCGAGTGGTGGTTGCGCGAGCGGTTGGTGGATCGAGTGGTTTGTGGCTGGATGAACCGCCGGTGGATGAAGGTCCACCTATCCTACCCATCCTGTGATCTCCCAACTTTCAATGTTTGTTATTCTCCTCGTTTCTATGGCCATGGGCAGCTACGGTTGCTATGGGAACAATTTTCCATATCCATAGCAACCAACATCAGAAAATACACATTCTTTTTTCTTGTTGATTTCTGACAACTTCCGCAAGTTCGAATTTTATCTGCCCGCATCTGCTCGTCCTACAATCATCTGCCCGCATCTGAACATTTTTACGTCATCTGACCGCCGCTCCGCCACATTCATCTTTATATTTTGCAAATAACTTTAGTGAAAGTGCCGTTTTCATCAAAAAGGAAAATACTACCCAGAAGCCAGGACTTGGAGATAACATTCGGATTCAGTGGGATTTTTGTCTACTGTTGTTCGTTTAGCCGCATACTGTTCGATTCCGCATTTTCCACAACCGCGCAACGCATCTCTTATTTCCTCGCAAATTTTAACACAGATCAACGGATTCAGTCAAATAATATTGACGCAAATTATAATCGCCACCCCAAGTGGCATTCATTACTTTTATTTTAAATCTCAAGAATATACTATTTTTACTTCCATTAAAAATACGTATTTTTGTTTTTTTTACGAATTTATTTAAAGCCTTATTTCTCTAAAAATTGCCCTGGCCCATTATAAGACAACTTAAAAAAACAATACTAGTTAATATACTTAAAAATATGTTCTACATTCACTTAGTGAGATGAGTCGTAACCACGTCAATAGACCATTCTACCATTTACCATGCCTCTGATTTCAGGAGAATTCTGAAAGCTGGCTTTGCGCTGATCCAAATTCTCACGGGCCATGGTGGGTTTATGAGCTACCTGCATCGCTTCAAGCTCTCCGAGATCGACAGCTGCCCATGAGATGATATAACACCTTGTTGATGCTTTGCCTCTTTTTCAGCTTTCAGAGACAACAGCTAATGGCGCGATGTGGAAGTCTGAGTGAGGACCTATGCGACATCGGATCGGTGATCTTTTCTTATAAAGAACTCACACCAGAGGTAGTATCTTACATGGATCTTAAACCAAAACAGGACACAAAATGCTGAACACTCTTCCAGTAGAACGGAAACCCTATAGTTGATTGATAAACAAACAGGCCAGCTTTTCTCGACGAGTTTGAAATGGTTTCCCCTTTACTAGTGTAAATGCTGAGAAGCTCCTTATTGGCCTCAATAATCTCAATACTGAAAGAAAAAATAGATGCTTCTTAAAAGCAGAAAAAAATTTACCTTAAGAAATATAAACGTTTTACATAAAAATCCAGGTAAATAATAAATGGAACTCGGAAATAAAAAAAACACAACAATAGAGGTTTCAGCTCCTTTACCACATATATAATTAAAATAAAAGAAATGTGGATGTTTACAAGAAGCACGATGGTAAACATTACACAGTATGTAAAACGATCGATGAAATTATATTATTAACACAAGTGTATAGCTTATGTTAGGTTTTTATTCTTTTCATTGTACGTTTTGTAATATAAATAATATAAATGTACATATAAAACTAGTTTAAAAATCTGTGAATATTTTGTAAATTATCTCTGTTTATTAATTTAGTCTTCTTTGTTTATTTTCCAATGTAAAAACATTTCAAAAAAGTATATTGTCAAGTGTCCTCGGTACGGGTAACCCCAGTGAGGACACATTATTTTTATTATTAATTATAGTTTGTAAGAGAAAAATATGAACAAATAAAAAAATTTAAATTAAATACAAAATGTTTAATATGATGCCAAATGATCCAAAGACTTAAAATAAGTTATATATATATTTATGTTAGTAATTGTTTGCGAGATGCAAATTATTTATTTTGATACTAAAAACCTTTTACATAGATTTCATTTATAGTAAGCATGTCTATAGATCTATTTTATACTTCCTTTTCTTCTAGGAGACCCTATCGTCAGCCAGCACTCTCGCCTCCTTCTACTTTTTTATTAATTTATTTTTGCACCACATCAGGCCAGGAGGCCCAATTACAGTGGTGAATTAAATCACATAACACCCAGGCTAAAGAAATATCCCGGAACCTTCCAGTGTGAGTCAAGCGTCTTGACCACTATACCACGGAAGCCACCCGTGTCCCTTAATTCCACCGAATAAATAAAAAAAATTGACATCAGTTGCCTTCTAGGGCAGCGAGAGCCCGCATGTGTTAAGAGGCAACTTGAGTTTTGGTTCTCCACAGGCAGACAGGCATGCGCAGGAGCTGGCAGCCGACAGAGATGCTTGAAGGATGTTTGTGGACATCATATGCACCAACGAGGGAGCAGACATGGAATAATGAATAAATAATGTTAACATAAGTTGTGTCCGTTTTTTTCAAAATTAAAAATGAGAACCAAAAGTAAAACAAAATGGTAAAAGTTGTACGCCTTTCAAAAATAAATTTTCTTCTCTGTAAGATTTTGGGTTTGTTAGCCTCCGGTTTTGCCAATTTCCCGCTCAGCTATACCAAAAGGAAAATAAGAAACAAGACCTTTCAACTCTGGATTGCATTTGATTAAACTACCATTTTGGTAAATGCCTCTGATTTCAGGAGAATGCTGAAAGCCGGCTTTGAGCTAACCCAAATCCTCACTGGTCATGGCGGGTTCATGAGCTACCTGCATCGCTGCAAGATCTCCAAGATCGACTGCTTCCCATGTGATGATAAAACACCTTAAAAAGTCTCTCACCTGTTGATGCAATGCCCCTTTTTCAGCTTTGAGAGACAACAGCTAAAGGCGCTATGCAGAAGTTCGTAGGAGGACCTGTATGAGATTGGATCGGTCATACTTCATAAAAAAACTCACACCAGAGGCTGGATAAGGGGACAATGCGGAATCTTTGGCAGCAAAAAGGCTGACAAAAAGGCTCGGGAGAATACGCTCAAGAAGACAGCCTCCGATTCCACCGATTTCCCGCTCAGCTTTGCCAAAAAGAAAATAAGAAGCAGGACTTTTTAACCCTGCAACGATCGTTATTTGAGTGAACCTACCGGAAGTACTACTTTTATGTTTTTCCCTACATTTTTCCATACCTATGATTTCAGGAGAATGCAGAAAGCTGACAACAAGCTCACCCAGATTCTCACGGGTCATGATGGGTTCATAAGCTACCTGCGTCGCTTCAAGCTCTCCAAGATCGACAGCTGCCCCTGCGACGATGAAGCTCCTCAAGATGTCTCTCACCTGTTGATGCATTGTCCATTTTTCAGCTTTCAAAGACAACAGCTGGAGGCGCGATGCAGAAGCCTGGGTGACGACGTTTGCGACATCTCAACGGTGATAGGAAATAAAGAGCTCACACGAGAGGTAGTTCCATACATGGTCAAGTTAGTGCAGGACATTGGTAAAATAAACAAAAGCAGGACACAAAATGTCGAACACTCTTCAAGTGAAACAGAAGGCCTGTTGAGTGGAGTGGTTTCCTCTTCACAAGAGCAAATGCTGAGAAGTTTCTTATTGAGCCACAATAGAAAATCTCTATCGATCACAACACTGAAGAAGAAAACAAAGGTTTCTTTAAAGCATTTACAATCTACATTAAGAAATATAAACCTTGTATATTTTAAGCAAAGTAAATAATAAATGTAACTCCCATCTAAAAAAACATGAGATTTAAAAAAAAAAAAATTCACTTGACTGACCTGTTGGAGTACCAATAAAGTTCCTTTTGCACCATAGATGCATGTTAGGGTATCTATGAAGAAAAACATAACGTTTTTTTCTCAAAAAATACAACGGCACCCCCTTTAAAATAACCTTATTTGTACTCTAACCTAAAATCTGACATGTCAAGCAGTGTTGTCACCCGTATAACTGATTGACATCGCGGCCAGGTGAAGCACAAAAAGTAGCGAGATGTCGCTACTTAGCGGTTATTTTTTACACGCGACTTTGAGGTTATTTTTACTTCACGCTCAAGAGTTTTTTAACTTGTGGATTTATTTGCATGTTTGAGCTCAAAGTTTAAGCGAAACATACCATTAATGTCACGAATAAGTCGTTTTAAATACTTAGGGAGTCCGTAACGTATGGATTTCAATTCTACATATTTAATAAACATGAGCTGTACTGTTTTATTTTAAACGTCAATGTACCGCAAGTATCCACAAAGTGATTTACAACAGCAAATGAATGAATCAGTAGAAAAAAAAACATATTTAACAGGCGAATACAAAAATTAATAAAACTAACATTGTTTTCTCTTTCTTCATCATCATTCTCTTTAATGGTACATAGGGCACTGCATTGGTACACCAGTCGCATCGCATTTTGATCATTTTTGTTACATGAAGGTAAGAAAATCGGTCTTACGCTTCAAGTACCAGTTCAGGGACTATGAAATATTCTGGAATGAAAAGACCATTTAAAAGATCATTTAAAAAATATGTAACATAATACTTTTCAATTTAATTTAGAAGTTTTTCACATTATATTGAAGTGTTTATACTATTTTAAATATGTATCTTTTTAAGGTTAAAAGCATTGCGTGCTGTGTATATTAATAAATGAAAAAACATTAGATAAAATCAAATTGAGTCAGTTAATTTCAAAGAAACATATTTTTTTATTTATACTTATTTGTGCATATTGTTTCCACATATATAATTGATGAATAATCGTCATCATTATTCCATTTTTGCATCTAATGGTGCACAGGGAACTGAAGGGTAAGGTGATCAGATTTATGCTTGAGGCGCCAGTCCAGGGACTATGAAATATTCCAGTGTAAAACAACTTCTTAAATAAATAATTCGAGCTGACTATGTTGGGAATTGCATCCGAGACCTCTTGCATGGTAGACAAACGCACTGACCATTACACCACGAGGCGGACAAATTGATGATCAGTACACAAACTTAACAAATGATTATAGCAATGTCTTATGTATTGTTTTTTTTATGTAAACTATAATAAAAAAGACATAATAATATTATTCTGTCCCAGAATGAGTTTGTTGTAACTCCTGGAAGTACAAAAAAAAATTTGTATGATTTAATAAAAAATATAAACAAATTAACACAGATTGTTAAGAAACTTATTAATAGGCCAATTATAGTTTTCTATATATAATCGAGATATGCTGCGGTTGATATTCCAATCCAGTGCCCTATGTACAGTTATGAGCGGAAGGGGAATACGATAAAAAAATGAGCAGTTAACATTTTCGAAGTGTTTTTGCTTATTTACATATACAAAAGTGTCTACTTCCAAAACATCGAAATATTTTTTTGTTAATAAAAAAACACGCGCGGTCTTGCCGCCCGAACATGAAAATCGTGGTTTATGGGCACATTTACGGATCAGACAAATGGCTTATTTATTTACCGATAAAAAATACCCGTTTCTTTAAGTAAGGGTTTAATGTGTCCCAAAGGATTACATATCCTGACAGGGCGACAGCAGAACGCCGCGAGAAATGCTGAAAGATGTCCTTAAGAAAATAAAAAAAAAGGAAAAACGAAAAATAGTGAACAAAACCCAGTTGCAAGAGAAACTCGTATGTAAAGTAAACAAATTATTTTATCTGTTAAAATCAATTCACTAATTCCGTATCTGCATCTTAAGCCTATGTATTATTACGAGAATTTCCAAATAGGCAGGATAAGGAATAAATTAGACATTAAAACCTTTCTGCTGATATTTAAAAGTATTATCGTTCCCCACATTGATTATTGCTCCAGTATTTTATATTTAAGTAATAAAAGAGATCTAAAGAGACTCCAAATAATACAAAACAAAACGACGAGGGTAATATTAAGATGTGGGAGACGAACAAATGTTAAGAAAATGATTCAACTTCTAGATATCATGACAATTGATCAAAGAATCAAATTCAATGTTGCCAATGAAATAAACAAAATTATTAAAGGAATAGTTCCGAGATATTTTCAAAGTAAACTAAAAAATAATGAGTTCTTTCATAGAAACTATGCAACAAGAGGATCTAAAAATATAAGACTGGAAAAGACATCAAAAGCAATGTCCCAGAACTGCCTTATGTACAAGGGAATACAACTATTTGAGGAAATGCCAGAAAGCATAAAAAATGAAATAAATGTAAATATGTTTAAAATTAAATGTCAAAAGTATACATGTGAAAAATATTAGGTAATATATAGTGTAAATAGTGAATATAATTAATGAAAATGGACATATGAAACAGTGAATATTATAAATTAGGATATTAAGTGTATAATAGTGATAAATAATGTTAGAATAAGTATAGATGTAAATATTGTGTTGTAAATATATATTAGACTATGTTAATCATAGAACTAAATATAATAAAAAAAGTAAAAAAGTTAACAAACCAGCCGCGTGATATCCGACGGAGAATAGCCTATTTTACACATATCATCTTAATCTAAACGTCTCGGTAAAATTATAGTGGATTGACATTTATTAGATTCGTTTGTACCTATTTAAGTATGTGAGCTGTACTAATAATACAATTTTGTTTTCTTTTTCTTCTTCTTTTTTTTTCTCTTTTCTCTTAGTATTATTTATGTAGAAATATTTATTTATTTATTTACACATTTAATCAAAAATACCATTTAACGTTCACTTTGCCCAGCTAACGAGCTAACAAGGGTACATAACTCGTTCCAAGCTAGGCAATTACAGTCTAATATATATATATATATACAGACATATATACTCATGTACATTGTACATACACACACACACGTTCTTACACTCACGCGCATACACATATTTGAATTCATAAAACATAGACAATTTATTTATAATGCGAAACTTCATGGTTGTCACCTTCACTAAATATCAGCAAACATGGTTTATACTTGTAGGGTTTTTAGTAGTTGAGAAATGGAGCTCCTACCCCAGTTAGAGATTGACAGAGAAGACAGGTGGTTGTTTTTTAATGCGTATTTATTACATGGCGAATTAAAAGTGAATTGTGTTGCGCGAATGTTACGTCTATTATGTGTTGAACAGACTGCACTTGAACTACATACTGGAACTGAGTGATGTCGTCGAGCTGGACTGACTGACTGAACTGGTCTTGTTGGGTTGACTGACTTTGACCGCGTCCTGTGGTCTCTTTATAGACCACGTTCCTTTGTATTTCATTTCATTATGACATGCCTCGTGGCGCAGTTCGTTAGACGGCCGACTGTGAAACTGGCGTCACGGGTTCGATTCCCGCCAGTTGCAAGAAAAAAATCTTCTCAATTAGTTGGGGTGTTGTGGTGAATTTTTCACTACCTCCTTCCATATCCCCTCTTTCCCACTTGTTGACAAGCCTCTAAAATATAGGCTTAGCGGGTTATTCCTTTAAAAAAAAAATATATATATATATATGGTAGGAACGATGTGAATGTACAGCAGAACGATGCTCCCGATTTATGTGCAATACTGTTAGAGTTGTTTTATAATATTGTATGGGATTCTAAAGGAAATGATGACATTGCTTTATTCAGTCATCACACTGTTTCAAGTGAAACGTTTTAGCACGTGTGTGTCATCGATTATGGACTATGAACCCTACATACTTGTACAATAATACTTCCAGTACTTCGCAATGACCTGAAATACTTGAAACATTCATACAAAAAATATTTTTGAAACCCTTTTTTACTCTAAAAAAACTATTTACTGTGTATGCAGACAATTGGTAGAATTCCATATTTAATTTGGTAACGTATCCAAAATAAAACAAGTTTATTGGATTATAATTCTACTTTATTTTTTATAAAATATACAAAGGGTATATTGTGACGCGTTTCGTCTTGTTAGGACATTTTCAAACAAACTAACTTAAATATTTACAAAGTTTCCTTATATACTAAAAATAATTGCTATTTTATGTTTGTGGATTTCAATAGAAGCCAAAATAAGTAGAGTAATTAAAATTAAATTAGGATATACTGAGTATATGCTTTATAGGTATACTTTGTATATTTTATAAAAAATAAAGTAGAATTATAATCCAATAAATTTGTTTTATTTTGGATACATTACCAAATCTAAAAAATCTATTTATCTTTTCTCTGATTCGATTCTCGTTTTATAAACTTTACACTCCTTACTCCAAACCGGATGGTTAATTTTAAGTTGTAATATATGTATATAATATACACAGGTCTCAGTGACATCAGAAGCTTATTATGTACAAATTAAACTCCTTCATCATTAAGAATAAGAATTAAGTCGTTAAATTAAAACCAAACGAGCTGTTCACAAGGGCAATGTTAAGTGGCATTCAGAACAGTAAATCAATGATAAGATTTTACATTGACATCGCTTTAATCTTGAAAATCAAAGAAATTAGTACTAAGATTTACAAGGCGTCCCGAAATATTTACTTACTTATAATTTAGTTATTCAGTGCGCTTTACATTGAAACATTTATGCAATTTCGTTGTTAAAATCATCATCAGATTTTCTTTTAAATCCAGTAGTGCATAGGGCATTGCCTGTGTACTACATATACAGCGTTTAAAGATTATTGATATATTTGGAGGTTCGTTAAGCGTTTTCAAGAACGGGGTTTTTCAATGGGGTCTCATAACTTTTTTTTGTCATTATTATTTAATGAAGATCATTAATGACATATCTTCGGTGATACTGCAATACCACGTAACTATCAATTGATTTTTTTTAGGAGGGCAAGATAAAAAGAGTTATATTTACTTATTTATTTTTAAAAAACAAACAGTCGACAATGATGCAATAACATTTTTTTTAAACTACGGTTTAAAGGCATACCAGCAAAGTTTCTAAATAAAAATCGTACAGATTATTAAATTGTGTTACAACAAAAGGATGTGTTAATGTGTATTTGTATGAGAGTAAGTGTAGATGTGTGTTTATGTGTACTAGTGTGGGATCGTATCGCAGCCAGAAATAATAAGTCTTAATTTATTTTTAAATAAATTAAGGGGCATGTAAAATATATCAATAGATGAAAAAAAAACATTATAGTTAGAGCAAGAACGATAGAAAAAAGAGTGTTGTGCATAGTTAGTGCTACAGACTGGCAGATGGAACAAATACTTATTTCTTGTCACGCGAAAGGGGACATTAAGATTAACTTTGATTAATTTGTTCTACATTGCGAATATCAGAAAAGCTATCATTATTTAGAGTAAAAATAGCAGTAATTTAAAACTGCTGCTTTTTGCCCCTATAACGAATTCACCGCAGCAAAACAATTTCGTAAAAAAAAGACAGACCCAGTCAAGACAGACAAGTATTGAAAACTTCCAAGATGAAGACACTGAGGCTGATAGCAGGCAAAAATCTAAGAGATCGCGTAAGAAACACCAGAATAAAAGAGATATGTAAGGCTGGGGATATCTTAAGATGGAGTAAACAGTGAAGGAGAGACTGGTACTGTCATGTCCAAAGAGTTGACTCCACCAGACTCCATTATATTGCACCACACAATTAGCCTCACGGGACTTCTTCAGACAACCTCTCAAAAGATGAAAAAAACAGCTGGGAATCTACCTCACAGGAGGAGGAACCCTCTGAAGTACTGACCACATAGGTTTGTATCAAGGAATATTATTTTTAAATTAGTAAAAAAGTTACGATGCTGTTTTTTTTCCGTCGACGGCCTTGTAAATTTTCTATAATGGTTTAAAATACCTACGCGTAATTCAAATTATCTAAAAACGAGACGTTTCACGTCCCTTGAGACAAACGGCACATATTACGTTACTGCACTATATTTTTACCCAATGTTTGTTAGAATCGCACTCGGCGAGCATGACGTGTAACGTCTTGTGTGTGGTATATTTTAAACCCAAAAAGTAAGAATGAAAAGTAGATTTTTAGGCGTATATTTATTTATTTATTTATTTATTAATGAAATCATACAGTTTTTATATAAAACAAGATACAAAAGAGCAATTTAAAAAAAGTAAGACCAATTACAGATTTCACACTAATGAATGCAGGAGGAGAGGGGAAAAATAATTTAATTCTAAAAAAATTAAAAATAAAGATATTACATAAAAAGTTCATAAAAAGGAGAAGACATTGTAAAGCTACTCTACTTTCCTCCCTCTCTCTCTGCTTCCATGAACATTTCAATTTAATTGTAAAAATCACAACCAACAATAAATTATTCGATGCAGGTAGTAGATGTAGGTAGGCATAAATTAAGAGTTGAAATCAAATGTTTAAAATTAGAACTAAAAACTATTAAAAATTATATGTGAATAAATAAATTTAAAGTTAATCTAAATAAATTTTTAGAACACGTATAAAAACAACATTCAATTTTAATTAGTAAGAATGCATTTTTGTTTTATGTTTTTTCTTTATATATCCGATGTTTTTATTTTCCTTTTTCATGTACTCGTATTTAAAATTATATTAACACCTATAAATAAACAACTAAAACAGTGTAAGTCACTCTCCAAGCACAAGAGTTAGTCTCTTTTTTTGGAGAGTTATAGTGATAACATTTACTAGATGTGTAAAAGTAGATGTGTTTAGAATTTTACAAAATCATGTACTTGTTATGAAATTTGTTAGTAAAAAATTTAAATATCTGATGTTTTAACGCACTGCCGATAGCCACATAAATATGCATTTTTTATTATCAATGATTATTATTTATTTTTTTTTTGCAGTACACTGAACTTATCCACACACCAAGAAATCGCCTTTGAAAGACACCTTTTAAATAAACCATTTACACAACTGCCCTTAATAATAAATACACTAAAAGTGAAACATCCTGTATGTGCTACATGCACTATTACAAGAGTCCCTCCTTTGGCTTTGACACTGGGCTACGTCATAATTTTGCAAACTGTCATCGTAAATTGAGCAAAAGTTCAAACGCATCGTTTTTCGTCAAACTTAAGAGTCATTATTTATTGCGGTGAGTTATTTTTTGGTGCCGACAAAAACGGCGTTTATTTGTTGATATTTTTACTGCAAATTGTGACGAATTCTTGTAATTTTTAGTTCAATTTAATTTGTTTGATTTATTTATTTATTTTTGATGTAACCGGCTATGCTAATTGCACATAGGTCATGTACAATATCTCAGCATCTAATATTAATGTTGTCACGGTTTTTTGTTATTTTCAAGTAAACCTTGAAACGTAAGAAAAAAATAAAATCGCATATTTCGGTATATTGGATAATTTTAAATTAAATGTTTTGTCCATAAGAATCTCCGAAAATTATAAAATATCGAGTATTCAAAGACAAATAAATTAAATATTAATTTGGATAGAGAAGTATGTTATCTAATAAGATTGCTTGATCCTTCGGGCGAATGTGTGGTAAAACGATGTATGATAGGTGCACAAATGTCGAGATCCGTGAACTGTGTACGGCTGAGACATGCGTTATCGCCAGAATCAAGAAAGGGGTGCTGCGTTGGTTTGGACATGTAGAGCGAATGGACAGCGAAAGAACGGCTAAAAGGATCTACGATGCGAATGTTGATGGATGCACAAAACGAGGAAGACCGAGAAAGACAGAGCACGATCAAGTCCATCAAATACTTGAAGATGAACATGTCAAGAGTGGTAATAATCGGCGTGAGTGTATGAGAAGATGTATAAATGTAGAGGAAGCGAGGTCTGTATGCAAAGACAGAGTGATATGGCGTTATATCTTCTCTGCTTATCTCCACGGTGAAACGGCGTGATGGTTTGTTGGTTTTGTTACTAAGCAAGACACACATATAATGTTAATTTAATTTAAGATGAAAAGAGACAATGATTATCAGACGATCATTTCCTTACCTTGGGTTACCTAATATTACCCATTTAGGTTTATTAGATAATTTAAAATTATGTATTTTTCCATAAGGATCATCAAAAATGACAAAACATCGAGTATTCTAAGACAAATATATAAAACATTCATTTGACCGAAAAAGATGGTATGTAATAAAATCACTGAGCAAGGCAAACATATAAGTTTAATAACATGAAAAGAGGCAATAATTGTCAGGCGATCATTTTATAGCCTCGGGATACCTAAGGTTAACCTAAGGTAACCTCAGGTTACTACAAAGTGACTCGAGGGAGTTTATTCACACAGTATGTTAAAGGTTATGATTCTTCTTGAGTCCAGTGTTTAACAAAGGTTTCTCGTTTGTACCTTCACAATTTCCGTCAGCCGCCACTCTTTGCTACCTTGGGCCTTGGACCTGCAACCCTCCTGATGTCGGAATATTTGGTCTAGGGTCCTGTTTCGGCCTCCAGTCCAACACATTTTTCGTCCATCTACCATCCGACATCCGACAAACGTGACTCGCCCAATTTCAATTTAGAAAGGTGCTTCTACACTGCAATATGTTCCTGAACTGGCACCGAAAACGTAAGACTGATCACCTTCCCTTCATTAAACGTTTTATATGTTTATTTATTATATACGTCCAGAGTGCTTTTACACGACAGTAACAAAATTACAACTCAAGCTTTTCATTACAAAAGTTAATATGTAGGTCTTAATCTATCTAATTAAAAGTTTTTTTTTGTAAGTATCAAATTACATTATGGTATACAGATATACATAAATAAATATATAAAAAAACAAAAAAGTAGGTAGGTACATAATTAAATATTTTCAATAAAATTACCAGTTTTAGGCAAAAAAAAATCTGTACGAATTTCGAAGAAATTTAAGTACGTAACATATTTATGTTATTGATTTATTCATTTATTTTACAGAAAACAACAGCCAACAATGATATAATGACGTTAAAAAGATACGGTAGACAGACCAGCAAAGTTTCCAATTAATTTCATAATAATTAGCATCCGTTGTGTAGAGCCCACAATACATAACAACCATTAATATGTATTTATAAATGTAAAATGTAGTAATGTATAAGGTATCAATGATGTGTATAAACTTAAATTTAAAATATGTGTATATGTATGTATAAAATATAGTATAAATATGTATGTGCGAATATATATGTATATATGTGTGCGAATGTATGGTTATGAATGCATTACAAGTGCCCCGACTCAACACGGTCGTTCCTGATTGTGTCTCTATAAACTGTGTCTCTGTCCTTAAAAAATGTATGTATAATGTAATTAATAAATAAAAATAAAATAAAAAAGAAAGGATTGAAAATGTTCAACGAAAATTTTTTAAATACCTATATTATAAAATCAATAAAACGCTTAGTACTTACAGCCAATCTGCCAAACAAAATGGATTTTCTACCCTTGAAAAGAGACGAACTGTATCAGAATTATGCTTTTTACATAAATTAATAAATAATAAAGTAGACTCTTTTAACCTACTCTCCAAAATTAATCTTAATGTCCCCTTTCGCGTGACAAGAAATAAGTATTTGTTCCATCTGCAAGTCTGTAGTACTAACTATGCACAACACTCTTTCTTTTATCGTTCTTGCTCTAACTATAATGTTTTTTTTTTTCGTCTATAGATATAGTTTACATGCCCCTTAATTTATTTGAAAATAAATTAAGACTCCTTATTTCTGGCTGCGTTACGATCCCACTTACTATTTAATGATGCTCACACTTACACACCTGAACACTTACACCTACACTAATACATATAAACACACATCTACACTTACTCTCATACGAATACACATAAACGCACCCATTTGTAGTACACAATTTAATAATATGTATGATTCTTATTAAGAAACTTTGCTGGTCTGTCTTTAAACTGTATTTTTTAATGTTACTACATCATTGTCGACTGTTTGTTTCTTTAAAATAAATAAATAAAAATCATACATATTAAATTGTGGTACAAGAAAAGGGTGTGTTTGTATGTATTTGAATGAGAGTAAGTGTAGAGGTGTGTTTGTGTATTTGTGTGGGAGTAAGTGTTCAGCTGTGTGTAAGCGTGCGCATATGATCAATATACGGTGTATTTAGTGTACTCATGAAGTGCTCTATGCACCATCAAGTGTGAACAAGGGAATAACGATATTATGATTAACAATAAATACATTTATGCTATGTCTCACAGCAGTCTCCTACAATGCCAATGGTCTCTTCCCCTAGACAAAAAAGAATTTTAAATATTTCTCCCGAATACCTTTGGCTTTTAAATAGGTGCGAAGGTTTTCACGGTCACTGTTATCAATATTATGTATCTTTTTTGGGTGATACCGTGTATGTTGGATTTGATCCGACGTTTCGGCTACCATTGCAGGAGCCATCTTCAGGGAAAACTGTGTGTTTTATAGAGAAATGTATGTGTTTAAGTACTAGTAATTTGTACCGTGTCACAGTCAGCAGTAGGCATATTTCTTGTTTTGTAGGAAAGAATAATTATGTTTATGTACTAGTAATTTGTACTGTGTCGCAGCCGGCAGTAGGCACATTTCTATTCGTTTTTGTCATATGTAGTGCCGTTTTTGTCATAATGTAACTGACAGGATAGCCAAAGTGCTGAAGAAACAAAATATTGCAACAACGTTTGGGACTGTGGGAAAAATAAAAGACCATTTAGTAAAACCAAAAGATAAAAATCCTCTGGAAACTGAAGCCGTGTACAAACTAAGTTGCCAAGGATGTGAAAAAGTGTATATTGGACAAACAGGGCGCACAGCAAAGATGAGAATTGACGAACACAAAAGAGCGTGTAAACTTGGACATCCAGACAAATCCGCAATAGCGGAACACTTTATAGACACAGGACATTTTTTCGCCTTTGAACCAAAAATTCTACATAAACCTAGTAATTATAGTGCACGAATAATAAAAGAGGCAATTGAAATACACAGACATCCAAATAATATAAACAAAGACGACGGGCTTAAATTAAATTCAACATGGTTCCCAGCACTACATATGACAAAAACGAATAAAAATGTGCCTACTGCCGGCTGCGACACAGTACAAATTACTAGTACATAAACATAATTATTCTTTCCTACAAAACAAGAAATATGCCTACTGCTGACTGTGACACGGTACAAATTACTAGTACTTAAACACATACATTTCTCTATAAAACACACAGTTTTCCCTGAAGATGGCTCCTGCAATGGTAGCCGAAACGTCGGATCAAATCCAACATACACGGTATCACCCAAAAAAGATACATAATATTGACCTTTGGCTTTTGTTCTGGAAAACTTAATTATGTATTTATCAAAGATATTTAACACTTAGAGAGCCATAAAACGAAAATACATATTCAGTAATATAAATTAGAGGGAAAGCTTTAAATACAGAAAACTTCAGCGTTCCGATTCTACAACAACTTGATTCCCATTTTCTGATATTTAGTTATTGACAATTCGTATTGGAGTGCCGTGATAGAATGACGGTTGTGTGGGTCATAGAATTAAGAATAGTCCAGAAGGAGCATAGAATCATATTTGAATACATCAGACTGTGTCCAATAAATCCCTCACTATGCCTCACTTTCGCTGCGCGCATTCGTGATGCCGCCACGTAATGTTGCACGATGAGAAAAAATATAATTATAACACAAATGTAAGTAGTGTAAAAAAAGACAATCTGTTAATTTCTCTAAAATTTTATTGTGCACGCGGAAATATTGATTGATACAACAGAGTAGATAAGTAAAGAGTCATTTTATAAAAGTCATTGAATTAATAGACTTTAAACTTGAAATATAAAACAAATTTTATTTTACATAAAACGGATATGTTTATATCATGTTGAATAATATTTGATGTTTTAAAGATAATGTCGGTCAAATATCCACGATAAAGTTGTTAAATCCAAGATCCAATTTTCATTAGCTCTCTCATTAGATGAGCGAAGTAGGGTAAAAAAACTTACTATCCTGGCAACACTAACGAAATCTCCATTTTGTTTCTTCGACAATCTGACAGATGGAAAAATAATTCAATTTTTAAGTAATGCGTTTGCTACTTAAACATTCGTTTGCTAGAAATTCCAAATAAGCGAGGCCCGAAGGGCCCAATTTTCTAGCAGGTAATAGTCGCCTTGTTTGCAATATAAAGTATATTAGTAATGCTACAATCACACAGAACTGAATAAAAAATAAATATAGTCTAGACAAATATCTAGCTTTGTTAGGTCAAAAATAATATTTGCAGACAAGACTGAACTCTGTAGTAGTTCGCCGTATCGTTTCCAAGAGATTCATTTCGAATTGCCGTCAATTGGAACGCGAGTAACGGTTAAACAAATATAATAATCTGTCATGTTAGCGGTAATATCGGGTGACAGATTCTCGGCAGCGTTTCGGCGAATCTGACGGCCGGATCCGCGGGCGTAACCCTGCATCGCTGCGCTGTAGGTATAGCAAGTGACAGCTCGTGACAGCTGAACTTTAGAGGAGCTAAAAGCAGGGTTGGCACAAACACGTGCAAAAAGTTTTCCAAAATAAAAAAAATGACCAATCGTAACTTTAGTCATATTAAGTGAGCTGAGCATATTATTTATATCTACTATTTTTGGGGCATTTTAAATATAATTTCAAGATATTTCTATAAAATCATTTAATATTCAATAAAGGTAAAAGGCTATTTTTTTAATGAAAAAATTTGCTTTACATGTTATCCACTAGAAGCCTTTTACAAAGTCTTAGCAAGTTCGACAATTTTTATTTTACAGTCCAACTGTTTAAGAAATTCGGAGTTCGATACATAAAATCGTACAAATTATTTTTTTTTATAAAATTTATAAGGACCACGTATTTATTTCTGTTTTACGAAATGTAAGTACGAAACCTCGAACGATTTTTCTTCTTCTTTTCCTCATATGATCCTAGGTGGAGCATGTGGACATCACCAGACGCTTCTAGAACGCCCTATCACCAGCCAGTACTCTCGCCTCCTTCCACGCCAATCCCGCGTCCCTAAATTCTGCCAAATGAAGCCGAAAGGTCGTCATCGACGGCCATCAAGACGGTGAGAGCCCGCATGAGTAAAGAAAAAGCAATTTGGGTTTATAATCCTGATCCCTTTATTTCCAGAGCCAGATCCTCCGCCGCATCCTCAAAACACTAATTGTAGTAGACTGCTACGTCCGTTTTTTGGATTTCAATGTGAAATCGAACCATCTTATGCCTAATACTCTCCTCAAGCACTTACTGTCAAAACTCAATTTGTGTTTTGAGTTTTAGTAAGGTGCCAAGATTAGCACTCATATAAACACTATTCAAGAGTTGAAATAGTACAAGTAAACACAATATACGGACCAACGGTCCCAAGTTCAAATCCCACTCTACCACAACTCGATTTCCATTTTTCCAGCACAAGTTATTAAGGACTTTTAGGAAATGGTCTGAAAATTTAAATATTTGAGGAAATAATAAGAATACTAATATTTCTCTTTCATTAAAAAAAATATTTTTTTTTTCATTTTCAATGGTAAATATGTACAAACATTTTTTTATGGGTTTCCAAATTCTATTCTTGTTTAATGTAAATTTATTTATGACACATTACGGATATTGATAATTTATAAGTGTGAGATCATTTTTAGTCTAGTTTTAAGTACCTATTATACTATAACCTTATTGTTGTATATGACTGTAGATTTCAATAAATAAATAAATAAATAAAATAAAAATCCTAGTTTCAAAAGTACGCACAGCCCTGCTCTAAAGTGAGTGACATTTATGTGAGATAACCGCATTTAAAAGGATTCGAAATTCAAAAAACAAAAACAAAACACTATGTAACGCATTAGAATGATCTGTTTGTCTTGCACTATGGTGAACCTTTACATCTTAACACTTGCCATATTAAAAAAAAAAACACAATAATATTTTTTTCTGTGAATATAAAAATATCAAGAATCTTGTTTTAATTTTATTTTTTATTTATACGCCCTATGAGCTTTTACATTTATTAGCAATACATTTAAGCGCAGAAGTGTCGCATAAGTTTATTTATTTTTTATATACATATAAAGTTTATACACATATATAGTTTACAAACATGTGCATAAGGGCGGGTATATTGCTTTAAGTCAAATTCTTCCTACCTACCCAATCCGTTCAATTTGAGAAATTCAGTGGTATATGAATATATTATTCGTTTATTAATTATTTCATCATTGAAAAAAATATTGGATTTATTTTTAAAAAATTACAAAATAAAAATTGACTAAATATCTACACTAAGAGAGAAGGTGGTAAACGAGGGAAGGAAAGAGAGAGGAGAAAGGAAAAACTCAAATATTGGAAGTGACATTTCATAGGTGATTTGAGTGTAAATAAAGAAGGGGCGTCTCTGACATTAGTGGGTAGATTATTCCATAAACGAGCTGCTACTACTGTGAAAGAGTAGGCAATTAAAAAAAAAACGTATTTGATCATAGTTAAAAGTAAGCATAAGAAAGACAAAAAAAAACCATAATAAGTTAAAATAAATAAATGTAACAACATAGGAACATGGGTATGCAGTAAGATCTTAAATAGATTTACATATATAAATAAACACACACATACATACACATGCATATGCATACATACACACACACATATATACACACATTTTTTTTTACTATGTAAAGTTTCACTTTTTGTTTTGCGAAGCAGTATGCTTTTTATCGTTTCTACGTGTATACAAAAAAGCGTTGTTTATCTTTTAAATTATTACTCACTATGTTTGTACTTACCTGTATATTTTTTGTAAATGCCCATTGGGCATTTTAAAAAATTAAATAAGTAAATAAAAATATGTTCATATATATTTACATATATATATATATATATATATATATACACACATACACATAAGTTTAGATATTATTATAGAGATACCTAAAAAGAATAAATAAACATGAAGTAAAATTTAATAAATGAAGAACATAATTAGGATGGTTTATACAGATTAATTTATAGCCTTAAAAATATTTAAAGTATAATTATATAAAGACAAACAAAATATATCAACTTCCCCATACTCGTTACATTGCCGGTGTGTCTAGGTATTGGTGAATGAGGAATTTCAGCCCTACGGGAAATCGGATACAACAAATGTTTTCATGCGTGCGGTAAAAATTGAAGCGTTAAATTGCACGGCAAAGTTTCCTAAAAATGTACGAAACATTTTTTAAAAATAAAAACAAACTACTTTGAACACCGTCACTGGTTTTTATGAATTAACCACTGATAAGAGAGTTATGGAAGATTTCCGGTTTGCTTGCCGTCATTGGACCAATGGGCAGAACTGATCGAGAATAACCGGAAGAGAACCTTTGCCGTCGCACGCGGAGTTATTTCAGAAATGCAACACTTAAAAAAATATAGTGGTGCCTTTTCAGGATTTTTGCCTAAATGAAGCCATCGGGTCTAAAACACTAATTCGTCCTATGTATTTAATGTGCTTCATTCAGCCACTTAGCTTAAATTTTTCAAAAGATACACTCTGACAATTAAAATTAAAATGCAACTATTTCCAGATAATTAGGCTTCAAAGAAGCAGTAAAATAAAGTATTCAAATGCTTTGATCTGAATTTATTACAAAGAAATTTTTACTTTGTAAATTTTACGAGAGGTGTCAAAATTAGTCTACGAATAGCAGTTAACTATGCGAGAACTTTTATTTTATAGCTAACAGCACAATAAAACTTTGACGCAAAGACATTCTGATGTAAACACAATGACAAATAATGAATTATTTACAAAGGTTAATAAAGTTGTTAAAAAAACCTTTTTTTTTAAATTAGTAAAATGCAATTTTATACAGATTTCAAATTCATATAAAATACGTATTATCAACAATATTTTGAGCTTGTCCAATTTTTTGCAGTCAAGGACTGTATTCAACTCCCTGGGGAGCTGTAAATATTAACATATTAAAAACAGAGGTGAAGAACATTTTAGAGAAGGTAATATAGAAGTCTAGGCATCTACAGGGCTTATGACATGTCATTGTCTGGTTTAAATGGCCACTTTATATACTGTGTAACATTCACCATTCTGCCCATATTTAAACATCTATATTCCTTTAATTCTTTCATTTGTTGATGTTTGTGAAGCTAAAGAGCTGAAACCTTTATTTATGCGGGTGAGATTCACCTAATGAGGAAGTTCAGTGTATTTTTTCATTTGTTAAAAAATTATTAAACTAAGCCAAAAAAACATTTTTTTTTGCTTATTGTAAAGTTTTGTATTTCTGAAACAACTCCGCGTGTGACGTCAGAGGTTGTTTCCTGTTAGTTCTTCCCATTGGTTCATTTACGGTAAACCAACCGGATATCCTTCCGAACTCTCGCACCATTGGTTAGTTTAAATGAACCAGTGACGTCTATCGAAGTAGTGCGTTTTTACTAAAATATTTTTTATTATTTTTTTTGTACATTTTCAAGAAACTTTGCTCTAATTTTTACCGCGCCATTTTTACAATGGGCATTTTTAAGGACATATTTATACATAAAAAAATATTATAAAAAAATTAGAAAGACTCAATGGTATATAGTAGACTTTGATGGAGTGGAAGCGAGAGAGAGGTGTTTAAAATTGAATTTGATTCAGTGATAGTTTGAAAGAAGACAATTTGTTATCAAAAAAATCAAGACTGGTATGTTTGTTGGCAGACCTAAGAATTCTGGGCATAGGGGAATGAAAACCATGGTTAGTTCTATGGTTATCGGTATGAAAGAGTAAGTTTTGTCTGAGGTTTCTAGTTGGGATATTAAATTTTATTGAGCTCAATAGTTCAGGCGCATCAAAGAGTGAGTTGAGAATTTTAAATAGGACTAGAAGGACGGATTTATTTTGACGGTCATGAAGAAAAGATATATTTAAGGTAGTTTCTAACTCATTGTACGTATATAGGTATCTGGATAAGCTCAATCTCCAGCCTATCTTTCTCAAAAATCGATGTTGAACTGATTCAATATTCTTGATGTGAACATCATAATATGGAGATCAGATAACAGAGGAATACTGTTATCTGGTCTCCATATTATGATGTTTAAATACTGCAAAACATAACGAAGATCATCGTCAAAACAAATGCGTTATAAAGTTTATCTGAATTCATTGTAAATCTAGTGACCATTTTTACACTTAAACGATTTTTCACTTCTCTAATTTGTTTTAATTCGAGATAAATCCAATCCTTTTTACTACTGAAAAATGTGTCAGATGACAGATCGCAGGCTCATTCTAGCGTTATACCACGTTGGACGCAGGGCAGGTATGAACGTGGAATACGTTTTTATGGTCACTATTCCAACTCTCTGCCGGGTATAACTTTATTCGAGGCTCATAAGTAAAAAAAAAAATACTATGCCATCCTTATTTTATTTAAATGCCACTGCGTAGTTTTGTACCAGGTTTACAAATAAGGCCCTTTTACTTATAGTGCCTGAGAAATTCTCAACTAAATTTAACAAAATAATTCACTGTGTACAAGTAACACGATTTTTAAACGGGCCATTATGCCGTGTTATTTATGCCAAATTACACATCTAGTCAAGTCAAACATTCTTTTATTCGAACAAAAGAATACTTTCCCCAGAACAAAGACGTTATTATATTCCTAATTTCTATATAAATACAATACATTGTACTCGCGTATTTAGGGCGTGGACAGCCGGGGGTATTTTAGAGTACTGCGAATTTCATCCCTTAGTATATTATAAATATTTTATAATAATAAGTTGTCTTGCGCCAGACAGGCGAGGCTAAGAAAAACTACCGCGAAACAATAGTTTAAGGGGTGCAAATATAACGGATGTAAGAGGCTGTACCAGGGGTAGAAAATAAATATTGTATGCTTAAAAAACAATGTTTAAAAACGTTTTTCAAATTTATGAATAACCAAACTATTTACTTTTTTTTTTTAAACAATTTTCATCATTACTTTATAGGTTGTGCCGACGAGTGGTTTGATAAAGTGGTATTTGAATATAGTTTTTTGGTTACTCTCTCCTCTCGCCTTGACGAATACTGTACAAAAAAGAAAACTGCATGTCGAACTAATTGTGCCTAACTGACAACAACAACAACAACAATAACAAACCGTCACGTGGTTTTTCCGTAAGGGCAGGCAGAGAGGATAAAACTCCACATCGATCTATCAGTGCATACAGATCTCGCTTCATCTACTTTAATACATCATGCATCATGATTATTCCGACTTTTGACATGTCCATCTCTAAGTATTTGTTGGATTTGGCCATGTCATGTCTTTCTCGGTCTTCCTCTATTTCTGCATCTGTCAACATTCGCATTGTTAATATTTTTTCCCGTTCTTTCGCTGTCCATTCGCTCTACATGTCCAAACCAATGCAAAGCTCCTCTCTTGATTCTGTCGATAATGCTTATCTCAGCAATACATAAAGTACGGATCTCGACATTTTTCTATGTATCGTACATAGTTTCACCACACATTCGCCTGAGAGATCGCATTTTTTTTATTATTTTTTTTTTTATTTGAAAATTTATTTATAAACCCTTTCGGATTATTACATTCATTTTACATAGAATAATATATACATTTTTTAATCATACTCTGTTGTTCAAAATAATATTTTTTACGTCTTTTGAAAAGTTTGTCTGAGTCTTTTGTTTAGTTTTCTCTGGTAGTTTATTGTATAATTTCAGTCCCTGGTGCATAAGTCATCCTCCAGGCATCTCTGTATGACGGCTACAGCCTGCAGCCATGTCAATTGAAGCTAAACTAGCAGTGCACAACAGAATTTCAGTCCAAACACCTATGTAAGGAAGTCAAATACGGAACTGGCAGAGGAAGGATGAAAGATGATTGAACGCAGTCGAAATGCGATCTCTTGGGTGAATGGGTGGGAAATGAATGCATGACCGGGTAACGAAGGATGAAATCAGGCAAAAGTGCAAATTTGATAATAAATAGTCACTGAGATGGTTTTGCTATGTAGAACGAATGGATGGCGAAAGAGTAAAAAAAACAGATGTATATGGCGAGAATAAACGGTACCGTAGGACGAGGACGACCAAGAAAGACGTGGCATTATCAGATAACCTAAACTCAAAGCGTACATCGCACTGTGTCCGAAAGTTTCCTAATTACTTACTTTTTCTTCTTCTTCTTCACGTGTCATGTCGGGTCCCCCCGACGTTGACAATCACTTGGGAGAAAGCTTCCCTATCCTGAGCAGTGCAAAACAGCTCCTCCACAGTTCTAATCCTGGCCCATGCTCGGATGTTTCGAAGCCAGGAAAGCTGTTTTCTTCCGACCCTTCTACGTCCTTCAATCTTCTCCTCCATGACAAGCTGAAGTATGGCATATTTATCACCTCTCAACACATGGCTAAAATATGAAATCTTACGGAGCTTAACAGTGGTGAGTAGTTCTCTATTAGTTTTGGCTCTACGTAATACTTCATTGTTGCAATATTTGAGTTTGTCCAAATGTTCGTAGACAAAAGACTCCTGTTGTAATTTGTTAAACTTCATTGTTGGTTATCATATCGGTCCAAGATATTCTTAACATTCTACGGTGGATCCACATTTCAAATGCTGCAAGGCGGTTGATAATATTAACTTTTAGAGTCCACGCCTCTACAGCGTACAGTAAGATAGACCATATATAACATTTGACCATTCGTTGTCTCAGCTTTATGTTTATATTATCGTTACAAAGAAGATTTTTCATTTTGTTAAATCCTGTTCGGGCTGCTTCTATTCTGCATTTTATCTCAGTGTCGGGGTCTAGATTTTCTGTGATGATACTGCCTAAGTACCTAAACTGTTTCACTCTCTCAATATTGATACCTTTAAGTTAGAGATTTACATTTTATTATAACTACTTACGCTACTTAAAATTAAAATGTGATCCCACCCTATTCCCAACAGTATTTTGACACTTAAAAACGATGCAACACAAATAACTTTTTTTTAAAAACATTTTTACAGTAATAAAGGTCTATGAAATACTGTCCAGTAAAAAAAAAACTAATTATTTGTAACATATTACAACAGAGATGAAGAACATTTCACAAAAGGTAATATAGAAGTCTAGGCATCTACAGGGCTTATGACCTGTCATTGGCTAGTTTAAGTGGCCACTTTACACACTGTGTAACATTCACCAATCTGCCCATATTTGAAAACAGCTCCCCAGGGAGTTGAATCCAGTCCTTCTCTACAAAAATTTGGACAAACTCAAAATATTGTTGATAAATTCAACTGGTCTATGAAGAAGTATAGAAATTGAAAAAATAAGATTTTCAGGCGTTGCCTAGTATGTAGGTGAAATAATTCAATTAGTTGATTAATTCACCATTCTGCCCATATTTAAATATCTATATTCCTCCAATTCTTTCATCTGTTGATGTTTGTGAAGTTAAAGAGCTGAAACCTTTATTCCTTTAGTCCTTTTCTGAAATGTTCTTCATCTCTGTTGTAATATGTTAATGTTATCAGCTCCCCAGGGAGTTGAATCCAACTCTTGTCTACAAAAATTTGGACAAACTCAAAATATTGTTAATTATTTGCAGCATAAAAAATACTTTAAAATTTGTAATTTTGAATTCCCGCAAAAACGGTCATTCCATTGGCCACGCCCCTAATACGTCACGATTCATGTTTATTTGTTTCTGTAATTGAAATTTGTATAAAACAATTTCACGAATCTTGACTTCACAACAACCAAGGCCAAACACGTCGCGTTTGTCTACGAACGTATTTTTATGGAATTTTTTTTTTTCATTTATGCGTGAAAACATTTCTCCGCAATATCCATATTGATTTTGAAAATACAATTGATTATTCTAAATCCATTTCCTGCTTATATTTTTGTCGGTATACGTAGTATGTGACAACGTCTACAGAGTAACCAAAGGCCAAAATATAAAACTACTCATATATGAGTAGTTAAGTCGGCTTGAGTTTGATGCGCATACGCGGTTACTGGACTAATATAATTCTATGATTAGTAAGGATTATTAATTTACCGCGCTTGGTTTGAAACCACTGCCTTTAGTGCGCATTTTGGGAAAAATTTTGTATGAAAGGCACCCTGAGTTCAAATTTCGAAGTTAAATTGCATTGTTCTGTTAGAACTTTGCGGTTTTGTGAGTGAATATTAAAATACTTTCGCCGTTACTGTGATAAAAATATGCAGTAATAATTATTCACGACTTCGTCATAATATTTTTTAAAAAAAAGGTAAACATAAATGTGCATATTTATGTTTATTTATTTGACACGTTATATACATAAACAATATATATATATATATATTATATATATATAAAAGGGCGGGCATATTGCCTTAAGGAAATTTCTTCCTACCTACCCAAACCGTTCAGTTTGAGAAAATTATAAATACATGGACATATTGAATCTTACAATTTTATACAAAAATTAAAAAACACAGATTAACAAAATAAAAATATGTATATGAAAAAAATAACACTATACTATGAAGAGAGGAGAGGGGATGGGAAGGAAAGAAGAAGGATAAATGAACAATTTAAATATTTAGATAGTGACATTTCAATCTTGACTTAAATGTAAATAAAGAAGGGGGCGTCTCTAACATTAGTGAGTAGATTATTCCACAATCGAGAGGCTACTACTGTAAAAGAGGAGGCAAGAAAATTAGAGCGATGACAGGGTATTAAAAAGGTTCTCTCGTTACTAGAACGAAGAGATAGTCCGTGTTGTGAAAGAGGTTGGACGAGCTCTCTCAGATAAACAGGCGAAGTAGGATTATTTAAAATATTGTGAAGAAGTGATAGAATGTGAATGTTTCTTCTATGCCTGATACTGAGCCAGTGTAGTTGCGTGCGATACTCGGTTATGTGGTCGAATTTGCGAAGATCAAAGATATAACGAATACAAATATATTCTGCAATCGTTCTAACTTATCAAGTAATTCAGAGTTAGCATCTGGATAACATACATCCGCATAGTCAAGGATTGGAAGAAGTAAGCTCTGAACTAATGTTTGCTTCACATTAATTGGCAAGAAATTCTGTTTCTTTTAAGTGAGTGCAAACTGCTATAGAGTTTACGACTAACTTCGTTAACCTGATCGTGCCACCATAAATGCTTATGAATGATAATACCTACGTGTTTGACTGAAGTCATGAATGGATGCATAATAGTGCTTCAAACATTAAAAATATCATAAATGAATTGATAGATATGTTGACTTATTTGGAAAATATTTTAAAGAAGGAAGTGTGGAAATTTAGCCATAAGCCTGCGACCTGTCATTCGCTATTTTATTTATACAAGGGCAGTCGCCCAGTACAGAGTCTTGGGTTTTTTTGGAAATAAAATAAACAAATGAGTTTTCAAAACACATCTGTTAATTAAAAAAAATATTAATAATCATGTGTTCATTGTACTATACGACATTTCTTAGACATCCAGATGATTACTAACCGAGATGGATATGTTTTTATCATCACTATGGCAGCATCATCTGCATGGCATGTGATGTTAATGACCTTATCTCCCTTAGTAGATTCACTACTTTTATTTTATTTTTAAAATAGTTTTTTTTAATATATTTATTCTGCTTGTGTAAGAAAAGGTTTTAGGCGTATATATTGTTGTGCTATATTTAGTTATAAAGGTGCTAAACTTGCTTCGTTTCTTTGTTGTTCTCAATATGTGTTATTTTCTAAATGTTAATATTATTTATGTCCCGAATCGAGTTATTGTAACTCCTGGAAATGTAATTCAACGTATTATACTTGTAAAATACTTTGTGTTCTATGATTTATAAATAAAAAATATATATTTATGAAAAAAACATTTTTAATTACATATCTAATAGACAAAAATGTAAAATAAAAATCTACCTCACGATATATTCGTTTTTAAAGGTGTTGTTTTCATTGTTTCTGGACTGGTAACTGAATCGTAAGACTGGTCACCTTATCTCATCTTATGATCATTTGGACATGTGGACTTTTTAAGTATGAATGGGGAAGAGAAATCTTTTTAAAATAAAAAAATACAATTCCTTTTTTTATTTACTAAAAACACAAAGGGGGAAAGAGGTCTTATGTTATTTTAAAAAATATCTGTCAAATAACTTAAGTTCTGTAATGGAAATAATTTAAGTAAAATTAAATCTAGAGAAGGAATAAACTACAAATATACTCGCTATAAAATATACTATTCTTGTTCGTATACTTATTATTCCTCCTTCCGTTTTGTTTGCCGTCTGCTACGCTATGATTCACTCCCACCTATCTTATCTATAGTGTATATGGGGTTTTGCCAGAAAAAAATCAGATTTCGGAAATACAAGTTCTTACGAACAGAGCTCTAAAAAACATTGTTGGAATGGGATTCCCATGTCAAGGATATCTACCGACAAACAAAGATACTTCCTTTCAAGGTAATGCCACTGCATGACATAACCAATACTATTTTAAATATCATAAACTTTTCTGCTCACACAATTTTAAAATACACATTTGGTCATGATTTCACAATTGCAATACGCGTTACTCGGGGAATCTTCATGTGTCTAAGTTTCGCTCAACAAAGTTTGGCAGTAGGTCCTTGGAAAATATTGGCCATTCCGAATATAATAAACTGCCAGATGAGCTAAAACACGAAAAATTGAATAAAAAATCCAGAAGTGTCACAATCAAAAAATATTTCTTAAATCTTTTTGATAGTGATAATTATTAATTTTATTTATTTGGATGGTGTAAAATATTGTTTTTTTTTTAAATATTTAGTTATTATATCTTTTCCATCTGTTTTACTATCTTTCCAAGAGTATGTATCAAGACGTTAAAGGAGCCGGCTTTGTAATCGACCGGTAGATACATACAGACGATCGTTAAGCGTACCATCTCGGTGATTTCCAAAAGTCATACAAAATTCATGTTCAAGCGAGCATTTTTTGCTTGTATTGGGATTTATTGGAGTTTATAATCGCGTTGAAGTGAGCACTTTTTATTACAGAAGCCTATTTAAAATATAAATGAGAACTATTTTAAATGTTAATGACGTAAGGAACGCGGACTAATTGTTTGCGGTCATTCCATTGGCTTGTTTCGATCATATGATGTCGATATGACAAGTAGGTAGTAGGTAGAACATACCGAGGTAGGCCACAGATAGTAACAGAAGTTAAGTATACCGTCTCGATATATACAGATGAAGATAGCGTTCATAATCGAGGTACAGGAGCTAAGGAATGGATCGGAATAATTAAGGGGATTTTATGTGAATACAATAAGCATATAAAAGGACCATTATTGTACGAGGCGTCATACTACTTGTATGCAAGTACTGATTTTCCAAATAAATAAATCCTTTACAAGTTCACAAGAGTAAATCATGGGGACGATTTGACACCGGTCGCGGTTGCCCATTGAATTCATATGGTCGACAAAATCCTCAAGGCACAAAACCGTAATAGGGTGGATTGATTTTTAATGTATTATAATTTTTGGATCAGGCGATCCAGCGACGATCCACGCATTTCCAATTAACTCTTAAAAGGCTGTGCTAAAAAAATCCTTTCCACACGGTGATGTAACATCGGGTTACCTTAAGCAAAAGGCAGAATATTCTGAATTTCAGATATTTGGAAAAAAAACAGAGACAATGTTAAATAATATTTTTTTTATTCATTTTATTTATTTGTTTGTACATAATGTTTATTGTACATTGGCGGGCATATTGCCAAATGGAAATTTCTTCCAACCAACCAATAAAATAATTAAAAAAAAATTATGATTCAAGTTAAACATATTCAATAGAAAATAAAGATAAAAAAAAGAGCTGAAGATATTTAAAAATATAAATAAATGTATTCATGTATAAATTATCTTAAATCAATACCATTACACAATGGGAAAGGGAAAAAAGAGGAAAGAGGAAAGGAGGAGAGATTAGGGAATAGAAAGGAGATATTTCTTCAGAAGTGATCTAAACAGAGATACTGTAGTTACATCTTTGGTGATGGATGGGAGATGATTCTTTTTGAGATATGACTTTTTCATAATTCATATAAATTATAATCTAATTTAGGCCTGTTAAAGCAAAATAAATAAAACAAAATAAAAATTCCTCGGTCATATAACTAGCGTACATTCCCGCTTACTGCCAATAACCGACTTCAACGAATTTCTTAACTTTCACACAAACACCGGCCACAGAATAGCGTCTTTATCTTCCTTGTTCTGAGTTCTATTCTCGTGCTCTTTCTTATACAGTAAAACAGATTTATTGAGGTATTGGTATCATTTTCATTCGTACGTCTTTTTCACACGTCAAGGAGGCATACGAAGATATGTGGTTCCAAACGGTTTAAAAGAATAGGTATTTGAACATTGTTTTTCTGTCACTATCTCTCAAATGCCTCCCGATACTGTGCAGAAAAGACAACTCCACGTCGGACATGCATAACTAAAATTGACAAAATAGAATTTTCGCTGTCCCGTTTTCCGCACCTAAAACTGAACAGATTTTTTTTTTTAAGAAAGAGTAGTAAAATGAAATTTTCTGTGTAGGTAACTTTTCCGTTTTTCAAAATTACGTATCATATTTGTATACCGTACGTCCGAAGGCGACAGATAAAACTTGGCGCCTTTTTGGGTTTTGAATGGTTTAACTTTCTGCGGAATGAAGTAATAAGAGAATGGAAGCAGCAAACTCAAACAACAAATAATCCAGGGAGAAAATACGAGAATACGTTTGTACGAAGAAAAGTCAGACCGCGCGGGTGAGATTGATTTAGCTGAATTATTTCGCCTATTTGGTAACGCCTGAAAATACTTTTTTGTATACTTCTTCTTATACAAGTTAGTTAAATCGAAAATATTTGGAGTATGTTCAAATGTTTGTAGACAAGGCTCGAATTCACTCTCTGGAGATTTATCAATATTGATTTTTGCAACACCATCATTATTCTATTACCACTCTCTTGTTTGAGCATATGGCATCCATAAAGAGCCTCCAGGCTCCTCTCTATCAACGGCCAGCTCCTGTACATATTCCTAAGTCAGATTCGCGTCCCGTAGTTGTGACAATAACTGCTGACGAACATTTACCTGTGGACGTCCAGGACGTCGAGAACATGATGCCTCATATAGTTTACAAGCATTGTTAAGACTCAGGAGGCATCCACTTATTCAAACAGAGAAGGAAAACCTTTTTGATAAGGGGACATGGAAGTCTGGGCATTTACAAGGCTATGACCCGTCACTTACTGGTTTGAGTGGCCACTTGGGCTCAGCGTCAGGCAATTATGCGTCAGCAATTGTAATAAATTAAAAATAGCTTTAATTTTCGTCATTAGTTGGCTTTAGGTACCCATAAAACTATTTTAATTATGATAGACAACGCGTTTGCCGCCTTTTATGTCGTAGCTTTTTGTTTTTATGTCTCGCTAATACCATGTGACATTACGTGGTAGACAAAATTGGTTTATACTTGTTATTTGTAAGAAATAAATTATTTAGCTTTTGTATATTTTGAGTCCGGACAGAGGAACATTCATATTTTAAAACCGGTCGGCAGATTAAATATACAAAAATAAAATATTTAGTTATAATATTTAACTCTCGGTTGTGGTCCAGTGGCAAGTTTTCATGGATCAAAGGTCCGAGGTTCGAACCCCACTCTACCCCAACTTGATTTCCATTTTCTAATAGAGAGTTATTTACAACTCGTTAAAAATGGCGCCAAAAATATAAATATTTGGGGAAATCATTTCCCTTCTTTTACATAAAAAAAACAGGGAACATCACAAAGTTAGTGCTTCAAATATTTATTTTTTTGTTTTAGCTTTACTTTTCTTTTTTTGCTGGCTCAATATTAAAATCGGTGTTCAAATATAAATTTATTTTTGGTCGGTTATTATAACTTTTACTTATATCGATTAGTAATAGATATTCAGGGAGAAAACTCACCTTCATCCGCAGAGTCCTGGGGGACTCTCTGTCAGACACGCTTTTAACAAATTTACTTTCAGTGTACATTTTTTAAATATGTTTTTTTTCAGTCAAAATCTAGAGCAGAATTGCGTGCAATCAATAATTAACACGATTTTTCCACCGTAGCGTCTCTCAATACCTTCGTTGTAACTTTACTGAAAAAAAAACAATGTTAGTAAAAAAACATTACAAATAATATACCAAGTTATTAAACATTACACATTATGATGTATAAAATACAAATAGATATGAGAGTTTTTTTTTACACTAGTAATAGACATGCGAGTCCTACAATGTTTAAAAAATAAACTATTTTTATTGTTGTTTTTATTATTTTTATAAAAATGTATGCACTTTGATCTTCCAGCCGACCGATAAACAGATTCGTGAAAAGAAAATATCAAACAACATTTGAGTATTTTGTAAATGTAAATTCTTACATAATAGGGAAAAATCACGTTTCTTTTTAAAAAAATAAATAAATAATAGTATGAAATACTGTAGAGTAATTTTTTTTATTTTATTTAAACATTTTTAAATTTGGTCCGTTGCATTGGCCACGCCCCTAATACGTCACGATCCGGTTTGATTTTGAACTTTGTTTGTGACCGCTAAAATTTAAATAGAACATCGTCACGAATCTTGACATCACAATTTGCAAGGCCGAAAATGACGCGTTTTATAAAACAATTTCGTTTTGAAAATCATGAAAACATTTTTCCACAGAATCCATATTGTTTTTTTAAAATACAATTAATGTATATAATATTTCCCTACGATATTTTTGATCAAATTTCAGCTATTTTTTAGTAGGCAAATGTGTATGTTGCATAAATATGTATGAAATGTGTATTAAAAATGTACGTTCACTTATTAGTTTGCTCCTAAAAAGTTTGCTTTGAAGAAGCTGATAATTTTTTGAACAAATATCACTGTATTGTAAGGCATTTTTTTATTAATATTACTTATTGCTTTTAATTAATTTAACATTGACTAACCCTTGTGTAGGTATCTGTTTTTTTCTCTGGATTATTCTTGAAGCTTTGTTTTATTTTGTTTCTTTGGTGAATTGGTTTAAATTTTCGTGGTTTGGTAGGATAATGTGCTGCTTCGGTGGTTTGCGTATGGTTCAGTGATTTTGTTGTAGGTAATTTTGCGAGTGCCAATAAATTGATTTACGTATTACAAATTCAAGTTATTTTCACGGATCCAACGATACTACTAGTGACATCTGTCAATATAATAATATATGACATCGCAAAACACGTTAGTTTTTACTGCCACCTATTGATCACTACAAAAATTACACTTGTAAAATGCTGCCAGAGTTCCAAGAATTCGCTACGCCGGTTCAGATTTTATAATATTTTTTTTATTATTTTAGGTAATATTAATTTATTTGTTAATAAGTGCTTTATTACTATTATGTTAGAAAATATTTATTATCTTACTATGGTGCTACTTGTGGAAACCTGTAATAATTGGGAATTTGTTTTTTATTTCTTTTTTATAAAATGTGATAATTAATGTGACTGTTGGTTATCCAAATCGAGGATAAGAATAAGAACAATTATTATTGTTTTGCATTTCGAACGTTGCATGAAATGGCACGTTGAATGGTCATAATATGGCATTAAATAAACAGTATTTTATTTTTAATTACAGTATGAAATTAAAAGAATTAAGTATAACCTAGTAATGTAAATCTTGTAACTAACTTAATCCTTTACAGGACACACACTTTGTGGTGGTTTACGTTTAGCAAACCAAATAAAATAATATTTTTTTCTAACGATAATAAACCTTTTGCATTTGAAAAAGCTGAGTGGAAGACTGATCTACCGGTGTAATTTATTACAATACTCTTAAAACATAAGACTTATTGAAAATACGAAATATTGGATATAAAAAAATAATCTCAATTCTAGTGGTATATGTATGAATTAATTTGTTCTTGGTGTCGTATAAAAGGTTAATATCTGAACTTAAATCCGCATATTTTATTTCATCAGAAACGTTTATTCAACATATAACGTAGGTATTAATTTTTTTATCAGATTTTTTTTTTGAAAGTGTCTAAATATTGTCAGAAGTTATACAAAGTATCCATAATATTTTTGTTGCTGGTATCACTGCAAGTGTCATTTCTGTCTGTCATTATTCGCTATCTAAATTAGCATGGTTTTAAGTTGTACAATGTATAGATATAGATGATAACATTTGAAAGTTTAAAGGTTAAGTTTTAGATTGAAAATATAAGAATTGTGTGCAACGTATTTTGCAAATATTTATGCAGACCTGTAATTTTCTACTCCGCCGTTGAACTTTATATTGCTGCTAACGTTTAGTTTATTTATTTATTATTATTCAAAATGCTGAGACCCAGTGGAATTGTTGCCGGCAAATTGGCCTTCGTTACAGGTTAGTTTAAATTATGTGTTTCGTATATATTATATAATACAAGCCATATTCTTTGATATTATGATTGTTAACATTATTTAAAAGTTTTATTTTAATCTGATTGTAGGAGCCGGTTCGGGAATTGGAAGAGCTACTTGCCAAATCTTGTCTCGTGAAGGAGCTACTGTTATAGCAGCTGACAGGAACGTAGCATCTGCAGAGGAAACCATCAAATCCTTTATGGCGCCAGCTGCCGGGGAACAAGGTACTAGTCTTTTAATCCTAGATTCATAAACATTCGTCTCACAGACCACACAAAACACGCAAACGCTTAAAACTTTACAGTGAAAGAGCTAGAAAGTTCAACTTTAAAATGTGTTTAAATATTTTTTATTTAATTTAATCAATGTTTATAAACAACACTATATCGTCATAACATAAAAATAATAAAACGGATACACTAAATAAAAGTACGCATTGTTTTTTATTTATGTTATTTTATTTTATTTAATTTTTATTTTTATAAACATAAACGGCAAATCTGCCTTCTACAAACATTTATAATGTTAACATATTTGCATTAATCTTTTTTTTTTAAACATGAATTACCTTATAACCAAGATTTATTTTATTTTATACCTTGAAACCAAAAATTATACAAGATTTATAAGAAAAAAATAACCTAAAAATTATACAGCATATTCAGTAAAAAGTTTAAATAATAAAACATTCTACAGTAAAACAACAAGAAAATCATAAGTACTGTTTCACACAGCTAGGCAAAGTGAACAAAAAACTGTATACAAATATATATTATGAAATGCATTAAAAAATAAATATAATTACCATTCACCATCTTTGAAAAAGTTCAAAAGGTTTGTTCTATAGGAACAATACCCTACACTAAATATATCAGATACGTGGGAATAACTATTGCCGAGTTCATGAAGTCTATTTAATACGGCATTAAAAGTATACACTGTCCGTGAATTGTTGCTACAAAACGGTGGCACCTGTCTAGTCATTCTTCCAGGCACCCTGAAGTTGATGAGAGATAATAGTTCAGGGCAATCCCATAGTGAATTTACAATTTTTATTGTGGCTATTATTACTATAATTTATTGATAAGCATTTAAAATAACTTATTACTACTACGAGACTTAATTAATAATCTAGTAAAATTATATTCAATTGTATAAATTGCATCTATCTTAAATTAAATTTTATTAAAATTAATCTTATATAAATTCTAATAACTGCTTTAATAACATATAATGAAAACTAAATTTTGGTCTATATATAATTTTTCAAATCGTAATCGCGGGCCCAGCTATAAGGATCGTCATCATCATTTTCTACACCTAATTTCAATTCAATTAATTTATTTTAAATATAACATACATTTCAAACATATATTCAATATGCACATATTATAAAAAAGAAAAAAAATACACAAAAGAGACTCATGTCAAAGTAGTAGGAGAATCCTGCTGCCGAAAACCCCTTCGGATACATGGAACAGATCAATATCCAGAGCGATGCTGTTCAGCATAGCGGTAGCCCTTCCAACAGGCATAACCATAGGCAGGTTAATCCTGAATCTCGGAATATGAAACAATCTATGCTGACACTGTCTTAGGTAATTATCAGGAACATACAAACCAATGCTCATCATAATCCTAGAATTATCGATCATACCGCTCAACAATCGATAAAAATGTGTAGTCAAATACACATTCCTTCTAGTCTCTAAACTGTTGTAGCCAAGCATACCCTGGAGAAACTCGGTCAGGTAGAGCCAAGGATAATACCCGCACTCTATCATCTTATCTTATATCTTATCTAATAGTGCATAAGGTACTGCATTGGTACACCAATCACAGTGTATCTTGATCATTTTTGTTACATGAAAGCAAGATGATTAGTTTTACACTTCATGTACCTATCTAGGGACTATGAAATATTCTAGGGTAAAAAAACCCCCTTGAATAAATATTTCATATCAACCATGTCAGAAATCGAACCCGAGACCTCTTGCATGGTAGGCAAACGCACTGGCCATGACACCACGAGGCTGACAAGATGCTCGCTTAAAATTAGCGTATTAATAATAATAAAGATATTTCATTTGAAAGGTGGTTCTACACTTCGATTGAGTGAGTTCCTGGGCCCCGATTACAATGAAAAGTTAACATTTATCTTCAATTTTATTTTATATGAAATTTGCATACAATTTTTTCTTCTACGAGTATCATGTTCAATTATAGGTTTCCAACGAAGATATTTTAAATGTTAATGCAAATATACTCATTTTCGTAGACAAATATTGGTTTTTCTTTAATTAAATGAAAAAAGCATTATTTAAAAATATGTATCCACGCCAAATTTTGAATCATTGCAAAACAAAAGTTTGACAATTCATTTAAAATGTATAAATATTGTGTTTGTGTTTCTTCATAGACCACACTCCTATTTCTCTCGATGTGATCCAGTCTGCACAAGTCAAAAGTGCTTTGGCGGAGGCTATGAAGATATACAAACGTCCCCCGACTATAATTGTTAACTCGGCGGGAATCACTAAAGACAATTGGCTAGTCAAGATGTCTGAAATGGATTTCGATGAAGTTGTCAATGTCAACCTTAAAGTGAGTATTTTTGTAATTTTACAGTACAGTAAGATGGCGGCATAAGCAGTGAAATCAAAATACTGTTTGAATCATTTAATAATTAAACATCCGCATGCATGGTTACCAAATACGCCAAACACTACACTTTGAGGCGGACTTAATGCCACATGATTTCCTTTTTCAGGATTTTTACCGAGAATCGCTTTCGCGTCAGAAACACACAGAACTGCATTCTTCATCTGCTCGGACACGGAAAATTTTATAAAAAATTATGATTTATATAATAAGTGGGGGAAAAAAAAGCGGCCTCCGTGGTGTAGTGGTCAAAATGCTTGACTCACACACGGAAGGTTCCGGGTTCGATTCCCGGAGAGAACACAAAAATTTATATGTGATTTTTCTCAAGCCTGGGTGTTCTGTGATGTAATTCACCACTGTAATTGGGCCTCCTGGCCTGTTGTGGTGCAAAAAAAAAAAATGCATAAGTAAGTAATAAGTAAAGACTCGTTACTACTACCACCATCATGCCATTTCACTGTAGGGGTAGCCAGAGAGAATGGACCGCCACACACGTTTATCCTGGCATACATTCCTAGCTTCTTCCACATTCATGCATGCCCTTTGGTTCTGCCTGCTTTTGACATGACCAGACTTAAGATTTTGGTTTATCTGATCATGCCACGTCTTCCTTGGTCGTCCTCGTCTCACGTTGCTGTTTATTTTCGCCAAATGTACTTGTTTTACCATTCTTTCGTCGTCCATTCGTTCTACATGACCAAACCTCACAATTTTTGTTATACTTTTTTCTATCACATTGTTTGTAAAATATATTTTAATTTTTCTAGGGAACTTTCCTAGTGATGCAAGCATTTGCATTGGCTATGATCGACGGCAAAGTTCCTGGTGGTTCCATTGTCAACATTGCCAGCATTATTGGAAAAATTGGAAACATGGGTAAATAATTATAATCTCATACACGGTATTAACATTTACTTTGAATAAAATAAAACAATTTATTGGAAATAAAAATTGTAACTTTGAGACTTCTTAATTTATTTTGAAGCACTTTACAGCTACCTACTACTACTCGTTGACTTACGATTACAGTCGGTTCCGATAAACAGGTTGTAAGTGTGACAGATAAACAGGTTGTAAGACAGACTGTCATAAGTTTCAAAAGGACTGGCCCATCATGTTTCCTGCGGGCCGATCTGTACGTCTTATGGGCACTAATGTCAGTAATTATGAATCTGACAGAAGACTTATTTCCTTTCATAATAAAAAACAACTGCTCAAATCGTCAAGTACCTCCAAACATGTAAACAATTTCATATACGAACTTTTGAGTATTTTCAAACCTGGCAAGTTTTTGTAAAATTCAGGTACACCAACTTCACTGAATTTGGCCATCTTCTCTGAATCCCAATGTATGACAATTACCACCATTTGCATTTGATTATTTATTTATTGGATTAATCAGAGTCAACAAAGAAAACTTACTGTAGGAATTCGACAAGTCTCGCGGCTAACATTTGTCAGTTGTGGATTTCTACTTAATGTTAGTTAGGCAGGCCGCACAAATGAGTGTCAGGGGCCTTGAGTTTGACATGGTTGCTGTACTGTTTCGGAAAGTACAGATCTTTCCATCTACAGGTGTAGTTAACAATAGTAATTGAAAACAATGGATGTTGCAGCAAAACTAAGGGTTCCTACTATGGAAGCTTGCAAAATCATAGCCCTTCTCAACCCTGGTTTAAGTCTGCAAAATTGTCTAAAAGATTAGTATCGAACATTTGCAGGTTAAGAATGGGACACTGCTGCGCTAACAGTCACTTGTTTAAAATTAACGTAGTTCAGAGTTCATTGTGTGAGTGTGGCCAAGACTTTGAAACACCTGACCACATACTTTTTGGCTGCCCAATAACGGAAAGACATAAGAATTATTTTAAACTTACAAACATAAATGTCACTTCTCTCCTATCCTCACTTACCCCCGAAGTGATTCATCACATAGGAAGATTTCTGAGTGAGAATGGTGTGAACTTTTAGGAGGTTTATAATTTTTTTATTTTATTTATCCTTTTGTACATAGTGTTAATAGTACATTGTAGATCCCGGTCTACATCAAATCATTTACGTGGATGGTAGAAATCATCCTTCATAGGATGAATTGCCAAAAAACAAAAAAAAACAAAAAAACAATGTATGTGGTTGTTGTTATGTTATGTTGAATAAAATGATGAGTAAGCTAAATGTACAAATAACAAAATTAAAATAAGTTTTTAACAAAGAAATTAAAATATGATAAAATGTATTAATAAATAAACAAGTCAATTCTTACAAAATTAAAAAACTTCAGGCTCTAAAATTTCTCGTATTTCCACTAAATTTATAAACCAAAAAATGATTGCGCCACTCGCCAGATAGCGGATGGACGCTTGAATATTGCATTTGGCTGCATCGCGGGATTTGGAATTGCTATGCAGTATCTTCACTCACTTTACCACCGAACCCCAATACAAATTAATGCAATTACCTACCTTGTACTGGGCTTCTTCCAACCTTGAAGTTTGAACTTATCTCTCACGGCAGGCTTTATCAGATCCTGTCGTTAGATCAGCACTTATCAGTTCTTGATTATTAATTCATGCGATAACACGACCCGGTGGATGGGAATGAATTATTGATAGCTAAAATAAATTGTTAGCTATCGCGCTGGGAATATCAAATCACATGTATATTCAACAATATTTTGAATTTGTTCAAATTTTTGTAGACAAGGACTGGATTCAACTCCCTGGGGAGCTGTTTATATTAACATATTACAACAGAGTTGAAGAACATTAAAGAGAAGGTAATATAGAAGTCTAGGTATCTACAAGGGCTTATGACCTGTCAATGGCTGATTTAAGTGGCCATTTTACACACTGTAACATTTACCATTCTGCCCATATTTGAACATCTATATTCCTTCAATTCTTCCATCTATTGATGTTTTGGACAAACTCAAAATATTGTTGATAAATACACCTGGTCCATGAAGAAGAATAGAAATTGAAAAAATCACATTTTCAGGCGTTGCCAGTATGTAGGTGAAATATTTCAATTGAATGAATCTCACCCGCACAAATAAAGGTTTCAGCTCCTTTACTTCACAAACATCAATAGATGAAAGAATTGAAGGAATATAGATGTTCAAATATGGCAGAATGGTGAATGTTACACAGTGTGTAAAGTGGCCACTTAAACCAGCCATTGACAGGTCATAAGCCCTGTAGATGCCTTAACTTCTATATTACCTTCTCTCAAATGTTCTTCATCCCTGTTGTAATATGTAAACATGTATATTCGTTGACATTTCAGTTCTTATTTGAATCTTTAAAAAATATTATTAATGGAGAGAAAACACCCGCTTGATTTTGTAAACACAGTCAGTTTTGTACTAAAAATGGCCGGTAAAGTGACTTGGTTTGGAACTATGAAATAGAGTGGGTTTATCAACTTTTGAAGATGATTTTCTAATGGAGCTCAAAGTCTTCTATCCGATGTCATCAATGACTTTTTTTTGGATTTATAGATTTGGAATCATAGAACTCATTTTGATGTTTTAAATTTTTGTTTACAGGCCAAGCCAATTATGCTGGAAGCAAAGCGGGCGTTGAAGGAATGACGAAAACTGCAGCCAAAGAATTGGGAAAATTCAATATTAGGTACTTATAAATCAACAATTTTCATCTTTCACAAGTGGTAATTTTTTTGATGATTTTTACTTCAGAAATCGCAAGCTAACAATCAAGCAGAGTAAGAAATTTTATTTAAATAGTATGAGTGAAACATTTACACACAGTTTCTATGGTTTAATAATGTTTTGAAATAATTCTACATTTACAGGAAACATACAGTACGGTTACATAGTTTTATATTTTACACAGTTAGACTTAACTCTAATAGACCAGTGATGTTTCCATATTATAAAATAATTATATGTAGGGTTATCAATGAAAGTACAAAAAAGAGAAGGAAAAACATAAATTAACATTATATTATTTATTTTAAAGAAACAAACAGTCGACAATGATATAACATTTTAAAAAAAAATACAGTTTAAAGACAGACCAGCAAAGTTTCTAAATAAAAATCATACATATTATCAAATTGTGTTACAACAAAAGGATTGTTTATGTGTATTTGTATGAGAGTAAGTGTAGATGTAATGTTTATGTGTATTCGTGTGGGAGTAAGTGTTCAGGTGTGTGCATCATTAAATAGTAAGTGGGATCGTATCGCAGCCAGAAATAATAAGTCTTAATTTATTTTTAAATAAATTAAGGGGTATGTAAAATATATCAATAGATGAAAAAAAAACATTATAGTTAGAGCAAGAACGATAGAGGAAAGAGTGTTGTGTATAGTTAGTGCTACAGACTGGCAGATGGAATAAATACTTATTTCTTGTCGCGCGAAAGGGGACATTAAGATAAATTTTGGAGAGTAAGTTAAAAGAGTCTATTTTATTATTTAATAATTTATGTAAATAACATAATTCAGATACAGTGCGTATTATGTTTATTATACGGTCCACGCTCTCTCTTCTTCAGAAGTTTCTCGTAACATTAATCAGATTGGCTCCGATGAAGTTAGCCTGCCATTTGTTTTAATTGTCTAAATAATTTTCCATTTGCAAGTTTCCAATAAACAAGCAACAACTTGAATCAACTCAAAGGCCCATTAATTCAAATGTGCAGTCCACGCCGTACCAATTATATTGCAAATAATTTTGGTTAAAACGTTATATCCAAATCTTCCTCTAATGAGTTGAAATTTCAACTGTAAAAAAGTAAATTGTCTAATATGCCACTATAGCTGAAATTGAGTTTTACATACCACTTTTTGTAGAATTTTAATTTGCTTCGTATGAGCCAACATCAATGAACATCTACAACAATATAAATTTCGGCGGCCTCCGTGGTGTAGTGGTTGAGGCACGGAAGGTTTCGGGCTCCATTCCCAGTTTAAACACTAAAATTAAATATGTTTTTTCTCAAGCCTGGTGGTTCTGTAATTCACCACTTTGACATAGAATGGAGACCAGACCACTATTCTAGGAGGCATATTCTAGAAGAGGGCGAACAGTTGAGCAATAAAGAGTTTTGATGGTACGGACATGAGTAAAATCAGAGGATATTCTGTTAATGGGCCAAGTAATTTCAGTGATTTATTTACTGTATTATCTATATGCTCGTTGTATGTCAGTTTATAGTCCAAAACACTTGTTGTAATCTTACTTCTATTGCTATAATTTGCTTTTTATTTTGTTTTTAGAATATCACTTAAACTTTAAACTTCACTGTTAAATAAAAAAAAATGTAAATAGGGGCTAGATTTCTTACTGTGCATGCGCTCTGTAGCTGCAGGACATGAAGACGTTATCTAGCTCCTATATATCATAATTGCTACATATTATAATTGGAGACGAGGAACTAGAATCCCAACCGTCCATGCGCTTTGTAGCTGCAAGACGTGCTGGGATATTTATTTATTGTACAGCGCTCTTGAGGTGATTTTCACAAAAATGGCGCTATTTAAATTATCCAAACATATATGTATATATATAACGCATAGCCTGTTGTGGGGCAAAAAAATAATAACTTCTAATAAATATGCATTTCAAAATGTACAAAATTTGTTTGTCTTCTAGAGTGAATTCGGTGTTGCCAGGATTTATTGAATCTCCTATGATCAAAACGGTACCAGACAAGATCCGTGAACTGATTTCTTATCAAACCCCCCTCAAGAGAATAGGACAAACTAGCGGTCAGTACTAAAATAATTTACACTTATATGTAATGTTTAATTCAGGTAGCTTTATTTTAACATAAAATTTAAATTGTTGGACGGTACCTAGATGTTAAAATGGTATCACTGATTACCACGATTAACACCTCGCAATAACTTCATACCAGTATAGTATGTAGTCCAAAACAGTACATTCTAGCTAACAATGTGAAGCTAATTTCACACAATACAACTTTAGTTAATATAATAAACGCTAGACGGGTCCCTAGGTAGCAAGATTAGTTCCGCACACTGAAGCCAACTTCACACTGTACATTTTAGTTAGTAAAACACCTCCTAGGTAGCGCTGAACACTACATGTTTGTCAATTGTGCGCTACAAATTAGTATGTGTGGCCATGTGCATATTTTAAATTGCATGATTTCCTTTCGCTACACCTCACAAATTTTGAGAACAACGTCATGGAGCATGGATATATTATCAACAAATTATGTCCATGGCTTTTTCACTGACAAAACGGTATTTTTGCAAGTTATCATTCATCGCCACCTAACAATTTTTATGAGATTGTTTTGACAGATGTACTAAAAAGAATGCGGCATAAAATCTCTTTCTCTCTCCTTCTAAATTCATTACCTGATTCCACTTTCTTTAATATGTATAACATACTTTTTTAATATATGCAAGCCTTATCTTCCCATTGAAAAGCAGTTGTTATTTTTGATAAATTGTTTTTTTTTTCATGTAGGTATATAAGATATATCTTTTGATATATATTTTTCCTTGTTTCTCTTCTTTTGACCAGTCTGCTTTTTGGCTGGCTGGAAGATATTGCTTTTAGCAATAAGTCCGCCAAAGTACTTATTTTTTGTACTTGAAGATTTAAAAACAAAAGATATTAAAATCTTAACGCAATTACTAGTTGAATTATCGGAGGTATTGTAAGCCCCTGATCTTCTTGGGAAAATCATTCCCAATAAACTAACAAATATCTTTTTTCCTAATCGAAATCTGTGCCAAAAATCCTTCTGCTAAGCACTGTAACGTCGTGTTACATTAAGCAAAATTTGAGATATTTCAAAATCCAGGCATTTAACAACAAATTTTTTAATTATTTTTACTGTTCAACAATCTATTTTCTCTAATTTATGACAATGATCATATAATTTAGCCCTGTTATGGCAATTTATGACTTCATTATTTAAGAAAATATGAGAGATAATATAAGTATTGTTTTCAAGAGTTAAATTAATATAAAACCCTATTAGATTCTATCCATCTCTTCTATAGAGCTTAATTGTTCAAATCACTCAAATCACCTGATGAATCCATATTTTTTCTTACGATGAAAACACTAATAGTTTCGTCAGTAAAGTGCAATGTAGTCTCACAGTCACCTTAAATTTTGACAGATATTGAATAATATGTTTGCAACTGACTTTCTGTGGATTTAGGACCTCACAAAGGGTTCCTTATGCCTCAATGGTGTCATACTCAACCACATACAAAATTTGAGGGCCTCACCTTGAAGGTACCTTGAAAATCAACTCTGCGTTTGGGTGTAATGATACTCCGAGTTATTTTTAAAAATTCATTTCATTTTATTTATATTTTCAGAGGTTGCCGAAGTTATCACTTTCCTTTCTTCAGACAAGAGTTCTTTCGTCACTGGAGCTTCTATAGAAGTCACAGGCGGCTTCTCCAACTAATACTGCATTCCGATTAAACTCTTACAATATACAATAAAATCTAATATCTGCATATGGTAGTAAATGTTGAACCCAATAGAACTAAAAATCAAGTAAAAATTAAGTTACATGTTCAGTGCTACTCCGAATTGTTTTCTTTGATAACCGAAACAAATAATTTACAGGACATCAAAACTGTTTTATAGTGTACAATAAAAAAGAATGGGCAGCGCCTTTCAATATTAATATGTTGTATGTATACCATTTGTAAGATACTTTTTAAGAGGAAATTTGTTACTGTTACTATAATCATCTGAATTAGCTCTATTTTTCAGATGTATCATCTTAAATGCCAAAAATATTTGAAATATCTTTAATAAGAAAAAAAATTACTTTCTTTTAGACAGTGCATATACTTTTAATATCTTTCCCTTTTGTACAACACTCTTCATTTTCCCAATGCGCCTGTACGAGGTTTGATAAACAAGTATATGGAATATTTAAATTTGAATATGCAATTATAAGAGCTTATTTTTTTTACCTAGATCGGTACACATGTTTATAATTAATCTGTCAAATTTCTGCCATTTATTAAGCGCAGTTGGTCTTTGACTTAGAATATAGATCCTACCGCCCCATGTTATCGTACTGATGGCAACTACGTAAACTATCATATGTTGAAAACATAAGCTTTTCAGGACAGCCGATTAAAGACATTTAAAAAAGCTGATGATAGACATAACTTACTTAAGTCATATGATTCACATGAAACTTACCAAGTATAATCCTGTATTCGAATAACATTTTTTTAAATTATAGCAAAGGTTAATTTGTGAGTCCATAAATCAGCTCTTCTGAAAAGTTGTTGTATTCAGCATACAATTGTTTACGTAGCTGCCATCATCCATTCTCATTATATTACAAGTTTTTCAAAACCACAATTTTAATACCTCAAAAAGTATTTTTATTAATAGTTGTAAGTGAACAATGTCATATTTTATTTTTATATTCCTCGTTTGCGAATTGAACTTTTGTCTGCCACGTGATGTAGTGGTCAGTGTGTTTTCCTTCCATGCAAGAGGTCTCAAGATGCATAAAGGTTATTGTTGCAAACTTCTATTGCTTTATTTTTATATATTTGTTTATAAATACTATAATAAAAACAAATATCTTTTTGATTATTATTGGAATTCAACTGTTACTAATCGATTTTTAAAATGACTTGTTGATGAAATATATTTTTTACTGTTACTGTGTTTTTTATTTCTCCATTAAAAATTATACTAAATTTTAAGTGGTCAATATACACACTGTGAAACATTTACAATTATGTCAAGTGTTTGTGTGATTTCCACATCTTCACAATTTTCAGACGTATATTGTATTCTAATAAAATTACAAAGATCATTTTAAACATTCACATACTATGATAAAAAAGACAATTACACTGATCAACACAATTTTTGTCCCGCAAGAAAAATATATATTATAGGCTCACTAAATGTGTTTTTTTCCTGTTTACAAATATGTATTCCGAATTTCTCCATCACCCACAGAATTTCGTCAACGTCATGGACAAATACTCTTCGTTTTATGTACCTCAAAACTGGGTAACTCAATTTTGAACCGGTTCAAAAAGACGGTTCGAAGGCTTTGAGCTGCTAAGCTGAAATATCTGATAGGCGGCTCTCAGCGGTACATTGTGAGTTTCCTTCGAATCGTAGGTCTACGCGATGCTTTACAGAAAATCAAATATCAGGGCTGCGATTACAATAGGAAATTAACATTTATCTTTAATTTTATCTACAAAGTAAAATTAAGTTTTCTGTATGAAAAGCAGAACACATTTTTTTCCTCTAAACATGTTCAATTATAGGTTACCAACAAAAATATTTTAAATGTTCTTGCAAATATACTCATTTTCGTAAACAAATATCGACAGTCGAAGATTACTCTGTTAACTTCTCATTGTAATCGAGTCAGCTGACTCAGCACGTTATTTATTTCATTCATTTCAAACAAAACTTTTTATTTTCTTTATGAACACCGCACTGGGCATAACCTGTGTCGAGGCATTCATTTAGTTAGTGCTGATTCGGTGAATCAAACATTTGTTTGAGTCGAACGGTGTGACCTTTATCATTCGGCTCAATGCCATAGACGTTCCTCGCTTGAGCTCACGACTTGCATTGGTCGCGTGAAATAATGTGAACTGATATGCGAGCCAGTTCAAAACTCCAGCTCAAACACTTGAGGTGCGAGCTGACCTCCAACTCAAAAAGAATCTCGAGTTATCCATGCCTACCTCAATAAACAGAAGTTTCCTAAAATTAGTGATGCAAAAATTATAGAGGGAATGTTTGTGGGTCCACGTCACTAATACATTATGAAAAGTTTAAGGAACGATTAAATCCACTGGAAAAAAAACCTTGGCAAGCATTCAAAAATGTTACTCACAGTTTCTAGGTAAGTCAGAATGTTTGAATATCGAGCAGTTAAGAATGCAAAAAATATTAAAATGTTTGAAATTATAAATGCATTTTTTAATTCAGGAGAAAAAATACCATTAGAATCACTTATTTTTCTTTCTGCGACAAAAAAAATAAATTTTTTTGTTGTCCAGTGTAATGTACTCATATACTGAAACTAGTTAAACTAGAAACTTGAGAATAAAAGAAAAATAAATATAATAGACAAATATTATGGGATCCGGGTTAATTGCGCTCGTACGAGGATTCATTATGTGGCCGGTGGACAAAGAATACAGTTCTGTTTGTCAAATAGACCCATAACACCATGGAGACTTGTTTTTGACTGGATGGGTGCTCTCAGGTAAATATCCTGAAAAATTAAATCGAGTTGGGTTAAGTCGACCTTGACTTCCTAGGTTTGATTCCTGACAGGTGGACGTTAAATCTGGGTTTTAAAGGTGGTTACTGCAATATTTGACTATGACAAGACTTGCACCTGAAGCGTAATACTGATCATCTTATCTTGGTGACGTTCAGTGCAAAGGGAAATTGTGTATAAAAAATAATTTCTTATGCGCAGTTAAAATTATTGCATTAAATTGTACTGCGAAGTTTCTTGAAAATGTATGAAAAAACTACTTTGAACGACGTCACTATTTCTTCCAAATCAACCACTACGGGAAGCCAATTCACCAATTGGCAGAATTCACCGAAGAGAACTTTAATTAACTGTAATTTTAAAATTACAAAATTTTTAAAAATCATTGCGCTGATAATACGATACTTAAAGTCCTCAAAATAAAGCTTGATTAGAATGACAGCTGTCAAAATAATTTCATTAGTGATAGGAAATTACTGATCACTGATCAAATCGATTTTATCAGTTAGTTCATGCAATCATGAAACTCTGTTTCCGAAAATTGATATAAAAAACGAAAAAACAAGGCTATTATAGTGGGTTTAACATAATTGTTCACCAAAAAATGAGACATTTATACTTTTTTCATGAACAACGTCAAACGAATATTTTTTTATTCTATCAATTTACATTGATCAATTTGTCCCATCTCTAACGTTTTTGCAAAACGATGTAACCTTGTAAGAACGTCGTTAATAATTAGGTTTATTTTAGTTTTAAAGCTGATTTTATATATTAATGTTGATTTATGTTTTAAGCATTGTAATAAAAAAATTAAATTAACACGCCAGATACAAATGATTTTTCGTGTGTCAATATAAATAACTCGAACAAAGTTACTACAAAATTATGTAGTAACTTTTTCTGACAATTGTCATTTTAATCATGTTACATTTTAAGGACTATGGATGTATTTTAATTATTTTTTTGCTGATAAATTTAATACTCTATTAACAAATAATAAAAGACCACTGAACATTCTTATTCCAAAGCAGTGCCCTATGCAAACAAAGAGATGATTATGACTATTCAATTATTTTTTTAAATATGTTTATTCACCATGTATTTTTCACCATGTTCACCATGTATTTTTCAAAGTAATATCATAAAAACAGTTAAAATATAACATAAAAAACACATTTATTATAAGCAGTTAAAAGAAAAATTAATACCATTTAGGTACTTTCTGATAAAAATATAACGTTTTTTTCTACCGCAGGGCACTTAAAACTTTTTCACGAACGCTAAAATCCCTTGAAAATAATTCATTATTCACAATCAGGAATTATAAACAAAGGGCCTTTTCATTCCCTAAAGTCTAAAAAAGGGGGTTAGTTAAAAATACCGTAAAAAAAATGTGTTTTATCATGGTTCTGCCCTTTTTACGACTTTTTAAGAACACTCTTAAGTCTTTGACTGTGAATTCGGCACTAACGATCTCGTTAGGAAATTCTTTTTTCTCAAACCACACACCTTGAGACTCTTCAAAAATGGGAAAAGGCGGAAAATTCAAAGAAAATTTTCATTTCAGAAAAAATAATTGACATCATCTTTTTTTATGAATTTGATTGTCGGGTTCGTCCTCAAAAATAATCTTATGTACCATATTTTTTCAAAAGACTATGTACCACATTTAAATTATCATAAGAATAGGGAAATATCACGTTTTTTTAAACATTTTTTAAGTAATAAAGGTCTATAAAATACTGTCACGTAATTTTTTTTTTTGTTAATTAGCATAAAGTTAGTCGTAAATTAGTAGTAATATGTTAATCTATAAGATTCTATAGGCATAACCCCTACAATACATCACACACAAATAATATAATCACTAGATTCTCAACACAAAGACAACTTAAACAAATACAAACTAATACCACTTTCGGCTAAAGGGATTTTGAGTATTATTCAATTAAAATCTATAACCTACTTCCACTATATATTAAAACAATTAGTAATAAAAAAATGTTCAAAAAGGATATAAAAAAATGGACGGTGGAGCTAGGTAAAAGTAAAATGGATTGTCTCATTCGCCCAAACCAATATTGAATCAACTGCTCCACAAGTTAATATCTTATTTTAGGTTTTTGTTATTTTCATCGTGCGTTTTGTAATATAAATAATAAAGATGTACATATATACCTAGTTTTTAAAACTGTCTGAATATTTAGTTAATTTATCTATGTTTATTAAGTTAGTCTTCTTTGTTTATTCTCAAATGTAAAAACATTTAAAAAAAGTATATTGTTAAGCGTCCTCGGAACGGGTAACCCCAGTAAGGTCACATTATTTTTATTATTAATTATAGTTTGTGAGAAAAAAATATGAATAAATAAATAAAAATATGGGTGCGAATCTAGGCACCTTACCAAAGCTCAAAACACCAAACTTCTGAGTTTTGAGAGTAAGTGCTTGAGAAGTATATTAGGTATAAGGTGGTTCGATTTTATAACTAACATTGAAGTCCCAGAATGGACACAGCAGCCTCCTATAACGAGCGTCCTGAGGATGCGGCGGCGGACCTGGCTTGGACACGTGCTGCGCATGCCTCAGGAGAATCTAAACCCAAGTTGCCTCTTCTTTAAACCTGCTGGCTCACGCCATCCTGGAAGGCCGTCGATGACGATCTTTAGACTTTATTTGGCGGAATTACAAGGCGCTGGATTGACATGGGAAGAAGCCAGAGTGCTGGCTGGCGATAGGGTCTCCTGGAGGCAACTGGTGATGTCCACATGCTCCACTTAGGAGCGGATGTATAAGTGAAGAAGAAGAAGATATATATTATTGTGCTATATTTAGTTATAGAGGTGCTAAACTTGCTTTGTTTCTTTGTTGTTCTCAATATGTGTTATTTTCTAAATGCTAATATAAAGGCGGCCTCCATGGTGCAGTGGTCAAGACGCTTGACTCACGCACGGAAGGTTCTGGGTTCAATTCCCGGTGAGAACACAAAAATTAAAATGTGATTTTTCTCAAGCCTGGGTGTTCTGTGATGTAATTCACCACTGTAATTGGGCCTCCTGGCCTGTTGTGGTGCAAAAAAAAACCATCAGCTGGTTGGTCCTGTATATCGAAATATGCAGCAATCTATGCAGACGCTGTCTTGGGTAATTATCAGGAACATATTATTTATGTCCCGAATTGAGTTGTTGTAACTCTTGGGGATGTAATTCAACGTATTATACTTGTAAAATACTTTGTGTTGTATGATTTATAAATAAAAAAAGAAAAAAGAAATATATAAGATACTTTTTGAGGTAGGTATAAAAAGTGCGGCTTTGAAAAACTTGCATAGTGAGAATGACGAGGCGATGATAATACGACACATAAAAATATTATTTTTTTTGGCTTTGTCTATTAACAAATAAAAAATATTAAAATAACACGGAACTTTCTCGTCGAATTTGTAAATAATCGAATGTTACGCCCTTTATGCATATGCCGTCAAAATAACAGTTCAATCTATCATACAAAGCCTGTGTTTTTAATTTCTTTGTTTAATTTATGTGTTCCAATCACGAATTTTAATTAAAAATGTTTGCGAACACAAAATCACATTACGTAATAAATAATTAGTCCTAATATTAGTAGTTTGTATCGTGAGATTCGGCGCGTGAGTGCGTAGAAAGTGGAATGATTAATGTTATACTTACACTTTGTAATATGTAGTTACGCATTTAAAGTTGAAATGTTATGAATGTTGCCATCTTTGTAGGGCACATCATTATGTAAGCTATATTTGGGAAACCGATAAATCATATTATTTTTAACAATCTCCCTACGCTCAAATGTCCTTCCTTCAGGAGCTATGACTAAGCAAGTCTCCAATACATTCAGATCGTATTTCTGACATATGAGAATATTAAGAGCAAACTTAGAAATCTCCACAAAAAGCGGAAAATTTGTTATTGATGCCAGAGTAAACTATGCATAAAAACCTACCTACCAAAATTTCTACATTCACATTCAATCACTTCTTCGCAATATTTTAAATAATCCCACTTCGCCTGTTTATCTGAGAGAGCTCTTCCAACCTCTATCACAACACGGACTATCTCTTCGTTCAAGTAACGAGAGAACCCTTTTGATACCCTTTCATCGCTCTAATTCTTGCCTCCTCTTTCACAGTAGTAGCCGCTCGATTGTGGAATAATCTACCCACTAATGTTAGAGACGCCCCTTCTTTATTTACATTTAAGTCAAGATTGAAATGTCACTATCAAAATATTTAAATTGTTCCTTTATCCTTCTTCTTTCCTTCCCATCCCCTCTCCTCTCTTCATAGTATAGTGTTGATTTTTTAAATATATTTTTATTTTGTTAATCTTTGTTTTAAATTGTAAGATTCAATATGTCCATGTATTTATAGTTTTCTCAAACTGAACGGTTTGGGTAGGTGGAAGAAATTGCTTTAAAGCAATATGCCCGCCCTTATATGTATATTTATTGTATATGTATATAAAGTGTCAAATAAATAAATTAGTAATTTAAAACCCATAAAAATGTACATCTTTCCTTTAGGTTCTGTACCCTTCATTGTTTTCAAAGCAGGTACTTACCAGGGTTGTCCGTGCGTATTTTTATAATTGGCACACCGTTTCTTAAATGTCAAAATTTGAATTCCGAATACAATGCTCGAATTTAAATGTCAATGAAATGGAAAAAAACACCTACCCGCGATAATGATTAATGCTATTTAAATATCTTCTTATTTACATTTTATATTGCTTGAATACTATTATTTTTGAAAGAATGTAATTTATACTTAAAAATGTTTCCCTATTTTTTTTCCTTGCCGTTTAGATGCACACTGAGTTTTTTGGGTTATTATTCCGCGTGTCGTTGGCACTCTTTTCCGATGTTTCGGATCTCATTGCATCGTCCATCATCAGTGTCAATATTATTTGTGTAGATATATCACATCCTTCTTCAGCAATTCCTTTTCCGTTCAAGGTTTCTGTTTGTTATTTTTTTAGAAACGTTTGAAACATTGATATTTTTTTAATATATTTTTTCAATGGTTTGTTAATTCAGATAAAAAAAATATTAGAACACAATATTACTAATAATTTGATAAACATATTCACATTTTCGTTTCCCATTACGTAAAAGAATAAAAAAAAACTCTCCATAATGGGGAGTGACGTCTTACAATAATTTAACATATTACAACAGAGATGAAGAACATTTAAGAGAGGGTAATATAGAAGTCCAGGCATCTACAGGGCTGTCAATGGCTGGTTTAAGTGGCCACTTTACACACTGTGTAACATTCACAATTTTACCCATATTTGAACATCTATATTCCTTCAATTCTTTCATCTGTTGATGTTTGTGAAGTTGGGAGTTGAATCCAGTCCTTGTCTACAAAAATTTGGACAAACTCAAAATATTATTGATAAATCCACCTGGTCCATGAAGAAGTATAGAAATTGAACAAGTATCATTTTCAGGCGTTGCCTAGTATGTAGGTGAAATAATTTAATAAGACGAATCTCACCCGTATAAATAAAGGTTTCAGCTCTTTAACCTGTAGTCATAAGCCCTGTAGATGCCTTGACTTCTACATTACCTTCTCTTAAATGTTCTTCATCTCTGTTGTAATATGTTAATATAAACAGCTCCCCAGGGAGTTGAATCCCGTTCTTGTCTACAAAAATTTGGACAAACTCAAAATATTGTTACAATATTTTTGTTTATTTTATTTATAATTATTAATATTTTTAGCATGACATATAAGTTACAAAAATAAATCAATAATAAACGGTGTTTTCAATCAGTGCTACACAAAAAAGAATTATAATAAAGCTTTTCACTTCTTTCTTAAATATGTTGTATTCCTGACCGCCCTTTTTATTTCCTTTGCTTATTTCATAAAAAAAATATATTCCCTGTTAATATAATAATTTGTACATACTCAAAACATTGTCGAATTAACTACCCGGTAAAAGAAGAAGTAGAAAAATTCGAAAGCTGTGTTAACTTAACATGATAAAGGTTTCAGCTCTCTTTCCACAAAAGCCAACAGATGGAAGAGTCGAGGAAATGTGGATGCTCAAACATAGACAGAATGGTGAATGTTACACAGTGTGTGAAGTGGCCACTTAAACCAGCCTATGACAGGTCACACCAGTGGCGAATGGTGGTTTTATTTACAGGTGAGCCATACAAAAATATCATTTATTTGCAACATTATTTTTTTTGGTATGTGTATTTTTGTACATACACAAATCTGGATTTCTCCCGAGGGGGAGTAGGTATATATTTTTTTTTTATCAATATTCCTACAGAGATGAGGTAGAATTTTTTTCAAATTCAGGATTATCGATATTCGAGCGTTTACAGGGCTTACGACCTGTCATTGGCTGGGTTGAGTGGCCACTTTACGTTTTTAACAACATTCCCCATTCCGCTTATTAGCGAATATCGACATTGGCATCATTTTGATTCCTGTATATATCCTATTAAATGAGAAAGCATTCACTAGCGTGTTGGAGCACCATCTATGTATTGATATTGAAGTTAAGTATTTTTAATTAGCATATTACTTTATTTTATGTATTTAAGACTCTTCCGAGTTAAATTAAGTACTAGTAATCGCCTGCAGATGATTCTGCAATTTATTTATACTTATATTTTGACCAGATCTTATTACACAACATTATTTTTTTTGGTATGTGTATTTTTGTACATACACAAATCTGGATTTCTCCCGAGGGGGAGTAGGTATATATTTTTTTTTTATCAATATTCCTACAGAGATGAGGTAGAATTTTTTTCAAATTCAGGATTATCGATATTCGAGCGTTTACAGGGCTTACGACCTGTCATTGGCTGGGTTGAGTGGCCACTTTACGTTTTTAACAACATTCCCCATTCCGCTTATTAGCGAATATCGACATTGGCATCATTTTGATTCCTGTATATATCCTATTAAATGAGAAAGCATTCACTAGCGTGTTGGAGCACCATCTATGTATTGATATTGAAGTTAAGTATTTTTAATTAGCATATTACTTTATTTTATGTATTTAAGACTCTTCCGAGTTAAATTAAGTACTAGTAATCGCCTGCAGATGATTCTGCAATTTATTTATACTTATATTTTGACCAGATCTTATTACACAACATTATTTTTTTTGGTATGTGTATTTTTGTACATACACAAATCTGGATATCTCCCGAGGGGGAGTAGGTATATATTTTTTTTTTTTTATCAATATTCCTACAGAGATGAGGTAGAATTTTTTTCAAATTCAGGATTATCGATATTCGAGCGTTTACAGGGCTTACGACCTGTCATTGGCTGGGTTGAGTGGCCACTTTACGTTTTTAACAACATTCCCCATTCCGCTTATTAGCGAATATCGACATTGGCATCATTTTGATTCCTGTATATATCCTATTAAATGAAAAAGCATTCACTAGCGTGTTGGAGCACCATCTATGTATTGATATTGAAGTTAAGTATTTTTAATTAGCATATTACTTTATTTTATGTATTTAAGACTCTTCCGAGTTAAATTAATAAATTGCAGAATCATCTGCAGGCGATTACTAGTACTTAATTTAACTCGGAAGAGTCTTAAATACATAAAATAAAGTAATATGCTAATTAAAAATACTTAACTTCAATATCAATACATAGATGGTGCTCCAACACGCTAGTGAATGCTTTCTCATTTAATAGGATATATACAGGAATCAAAATGATGCCAATGTCGATATTCGCTAATAAGCGGAATGGGGAATGTTGTTAAAAACGTAAAGTGGCCACTCAACCCAGCCAATGACAGGTCGTAAGCCCTGTAAACGCTCGAATATCGATAATCCTGAATTTGAAAAAAATTCTACCTCATCTCTGTAGGAATATTGATAAAAAAAAAAAAAAAAAAAAAAAAAAAATATATACCTACTCCCCCTCGGGAGAAATCCAGATTTGTGTATGTACAAAAATACACATACCAAAAAAAATAATGTTGTGTAATAAGATCTGGTCAAAATATAAGTATAAATAAATTGCAGAATCATCTGCAGGCGATTACTAGTACTTAATTTAACTCGGAAGAGTCTTAAATACATAAAATAAAGTAATATGCTAATTAAAAATACTTAACTTCAATATCAATACATAGATGGTGCTCCAACACGCTAGTGAATGCTTTCTCATTTAATAGGATATTTACAGGAATCAAAATGATGCCAATGTCGATATTCGCTAATAAGCGGAATGGGGAATGTTGTTAAAAACGTAAAGTGGCCACTCAACCCAGCCAATGACAGGTCGTAAGCCCTGTAAACGCTCGAATATCGATAATCCTGAATTTGAAAAAAATTCTACCTCATCTCTGTAGGAATATTGATAAAAAAAAAAAAAAAAAAAAAAATCATTTATTTGTACCTACATAGAAGGTACATAATATAATGTAAGTAATATATACTTTAAATTGATATTTTTCTGTGGTTCTGTGTGATACAAAAACTCTCATCCATGAAACCAACTTAAATGATGCATCTTCGTGATATATTATATTATTTAGATAAATTATCCGTTAATTTCATATTTATTTATTTATTTATTTGACACTTTATATACATATACTATAAACATACATATAAGGGCGGGCATATTGCCTTAAGGCAATTTCTTCCTACCTACCCAAACCGTTCAGTTTGAGAAAATTATACATACATGGACATATTGAATCTTACAATTTTATACAAAAATTCAAAGCAAAGATTAACAAAAATAAATATATATATAAATAAAAAAAATAACACTATTTTATGAAGAAAAGAGAGGGGATGGGAAGGAAAGAAGAAGGATAAAGGAACAATTTAAATATTTAGATAGTGACATTTCAATCTTGACTTAAATGTAAAAAATGAAGGGGCGTCTCTAACATTAGTGGGTAGATTATTCCACAATCGAGCGGCTACTACTATGAATATATAATTCATTAAAAATACCACTATGATTTCATTCGATATTAGGTATTCAATTGAAATATCAACGTTCTAGTAATGCATGGTGCTAAAAACGGCCGCGTCCAGCGCCATATGTCCTGCAATATGACGCATGAACGTAATTATGGTTTTTTGTCAAAAGCACCATCTCAAAGAAAAATAATCCTTTAGAAAAAATGTTTGAAATACTGTTTTCCAAACCAAGAATCTTCAAATATTTTTTTGTAATCTGCAAATTTAATCTAGAAGGAAAAACCCGCACTGGGGTTAATACATTCAAAATATAGTATTTGTATGAAAAAATAAGCTGGAATAATCGGCTAGTTTCTTGGCTCACCGGAGGCGCGCTTTATTAAAATTTATATTTATATTAGGATAAACATACAAACGGTAAAAATGATTTAAAATAAGTGTTAATTATTTATTTGTTTTTCTGTAAATAAAGTTACAATAAAACATTATTATGGTTAGTCAAATATAATGGTAAGCTGCGCATAATCGCTTCTATTCACGGTTCGCCCCTGGGTCATACGCCCTGTTGTAAATGCTTAGACTTCCATAATCCCTTCTCAAAAAATTTTCCCTCTCTGCTGCAGCAAATTTTAATAATGATTTTGTGCTGTAGTTGTTTTTAATTTTGAAATTATGATGTTACCAGTTGTTCTAGATCGCGTACTTACATTTTGTGACGTAGATGCATTTAGAACCCTCACTTCCTTTCATTTTTATATTTTTTTCATAAAAGCGAACGTAAAGTTATTACCAAAGTACAAAAAACGAATAAAAAACAAGTAAAAAAACATTTTTTTGGAATAAATCTTTTAGTACAAAAATTATACAAAATATTGTTCTGTCTACAGGAATAAATGCAGGTCTGAAAAGGTCAAACAAATAAAAAATAATTCATTGATATTATCTCTCTATAGATATATTCAACGCGAATTTTCATTAAGTGCAAAAAATATCGGCCATGGTCACAATTTTACTATATTATTTTATTAACTTTCCCTACACTTAAAATTGTATGCATACAGCAGACGTTTTTTACAATGTCTGCTTCCCAACAGGTCACAACCTTCATTGTCGAAGTATTTATTGTGTGAATTTATCTCGTAAATTCGCGAAAAACAGTTATTGAAAAAAAATACACGGAGTACATCTTGATATTCCCGTCGGATCTTTGTTTTGTGAATGCGAAATTAAATACGTTATAATGCATTCTTATCGTTCTGCATTTGTAAGTCATGGTGCACACATTTTATTCAGAGTTCCACATTTTTCAGTCTTCTTTCTCTGCGATGTTAATTTTATATTTATTTTATTACGAACGTCTAACTCACTACCCAACTCGTTCCGGAAATACAATGGAACTGAGCGCACGCCGTGCCCACACAAGCCCAAGTTCAGACCCCCACGCGCAGCGCTGTGACGTCACCGTGCGAACCTTCAACTGTCTTCGGTAGTCAACAAAACGAGCTATGCAATCATTCGTATAGTTTTTGCACGCGGAGCCTTTCAAAGTACACAAAACCTTACATGACACCTAGAACGAACTGTAAGATATAAATTTGCATTCACATAAAAAAATAGGAGTTGCGTATTTGTCGCCTTGCTAATTATGGTACAAGGCTTGTATATACTGCCTAAAAATATGTTTCTTCTCAGTACTCCAACTATTGTGTGAGGATCTGGTGGAATAATCGGCTGTGGCCGGTTGAGATGAGTCGCTGTCAGACTTTTCTTCATACAAACGTATTCCTGCATTGTCTCCTTCTATCATGGCACATTTTTTAAACAGTTTTTTTACACACTATGATTTTTTGCACATATTGTCGTTGACTTCTAATAAGTTTTCTTGTTTTTTCATTTATTGATTCTTATGGAAGCTATGACCATCCAAAAACCAGTAAAAGTGCCAGTTTTATCTGTCGGCTTCTGAGTACTGTATACACAAATATAAAAATTAAAATTTGTCGGCCTCGTGGTGTAATGGTCAGCGCGTTTGCATGTCGTGCAAGAGGTCTCGAGTTCGATTTCCGACATGGTCGATACGAAATATATATTTTAAAGGGTGTTTTCACACTAGAATATTTTAACGTAGCTATGCAGAAAGCAGCCCATCCAAAATTTTTGAAAAATGGGATATTAGTGTAATCAAGTTCAATAAAGTCAGTTCATGTTCTGCTAAAAAAAGCCAGACCGCTTTCATACAAAAACTGTAATAATCACCTTCTGAAAATAGTGTCGATCTCAAAAACGGCATTTCTTAATTTGTAGAAACACCCAAAATACTGGAAAAATATTACGGTACTTTAGAAATATTTTTTTAAATTTTTATATGGGAGTTGTTTTATTATTTACCTTGCTTATAATAAACAACGTTTATATTTCAAAAGTGATTTTTTCTGCAATTAAATTTCTTCAAATTTATCCAAACTGTTGGGATCAGGAGGGATATACTAATGTGGGCCAATCAGGAACTTCTCAGCATTTGCTCACGTGGAGAGGAAACCACTTAAAACTCTTCAGGAGAAGCCGGCCTGTTGGCAGCAGTCAACGGCCTTCCGTTCCACCAGGAGAGTGTTCGGCATTTTGTTCCCTACTTTGGTTTATTTTACCAATTGCCTGCTCTATATTGACCATGTATGATACTACCCCTCGTGTGAGATCTTTATTACCTATCACGGATGGAATCTTCACCCAAGCTTCTGCATCGCGCCCCCAGCTGTCTTTGAAAGCTGAAAAGGGGGCAATGCGTCAACAGGTGAGGAACATCTTGAGGCATTTGCGAGAGAGTGTCAGGAAAACAATGCTAGAACCTGTTCGTAAAATTTATATGACTCCGCGTATCCTTTTAAAGTATTTACGATGTTGAAATAAATAAATGCACGAACAGATCCATGATTAGTTTTTCAAGAAAACAATATAAAGTTATGTTAAAAATACGGTTTTCCCACGGATTTGTGAAACGTATTATGCCAAAAAATTAGTTTTTTTTAGTTGAATTACCCATGTTTTCATTGTTGTTCATGTTTACCTTAACTAATTAAAAATATATAAATGGTTCTTAAAAATTGTCGTGGTAATCACAACATTTCTTACAATTATTTTTATTCATTATTTTTTACAGGTTTTTTATACTTTTTAAATATACTATACATGACAGTATTATTTGGGTTTGATTTTCAACGTAATTGACATGAAATATCCATAAAAAAATGCGTTTCTACGCCAATATTTCATATTCATAGTATTTCATACATAAAAATATCAATACCTTTAAAACTCTCTTCAGTTTCCTAGTTCGCCCGCATCTAGAGTATTCCTCTGTTATCTGGTCTCCATATTATGATTTTCAAATCAAGAATATTGAATCAGTTCTACATCGATTTTTGAGAAAGATAGGCTGGAGGTTGGGCCTATCTAGAGACCGATATACGTATAATGAGTTAGAAACTACCTTGAATATATCTTCTCTTCAAAATCGTCGAAATAAATCCGACCTTATAGTCCTATTTAAAATTCTCAACTCACCCTTTGATGCGCCTGAACTACTGAGCTCAATAAAATTAAATATCCCAACTAGAAACCTCAGACAAAACTTATTCTTTCATATCGATAACCATAGAACTAACTATGGTTTTCATTCCTCTATGCCCAGAATTCTTAGGTCTGCCAACAAACATACCAGTCTTGATTTCTTTGATAACAGGTTGTCTTCTTTCAAACGATTACTGAATCAAATTCAATTATAAACACCTCTCTCCCGCTTCCATTCTCACAAAGTATACTATAAACTATCGAGTCTTTCTACCTTTTTTATAATAATTTTCTATGTATAAATGTGTCCAAAAAAATGCCCATTGGGCGTATATATAAATAAATAAATAAATAGTCCCTCGTGGGATTTGATTCCAAAAATATTGGTTTGACATGTCCATCTTCAAGGATTTGTTGGATTTGGTCGCGTCATTTTATTTCATGTATTTATTCAGATATTTAGAACATTACAGAAAGAAGACCCAATTCATTCTTAATACAATAATAGATCACAAATTACAGTAGATAGTTATGTTATTAAAATAATATTACAAAATGTAAAAAGAAAGATTAAAAGTAAGAAAGTGCTTTCCTAAGGGAAGGCCCACTGTCGTGGAATATGTAAACATCTGAGGCGATGCAATTAAGTAGCAAGATTGCTCTACCAACCGGCATAACCATTGGCAGGTTGCTTCTGCATCGTGGTAGGTAAAACAATCGATGCTGTCTTTGTCGAAGATAGTTATCAGGTACGAACAGACGTACATCCATCAGAATTTCTGAGTTATGTACGCGAATACCAATCACCATGTATTTCTCGGTCTTCCTCTATTTCTGCGTCCATAAATATTCGCGTCATGAATATTTTTCTTCGTGAAGCATTTTTGACGCTTCCGTCCGTTCGCGTTCAATCGCAAAAAATAAAGCTGCTGGCGATATTTGCGCAGTGTACGGTAAAGGTTCTGTGAACAACGATGTTTTGAATATGTTTGAATGTTTGACAGGCTGGATTTCCTCCCTAGGGAGTTATTTGGATCTACATTTGTATCAACAGACAGGGAAAACATTTTTGATAAGGGAATATGGAAGTCTAGGCATTTACACGGCTTATGACTTGTCATTGACTGCTTTGAAAAGGTATACAAATTGAAAAATATTTCCCAGGCGTTGCTTTGTAGGTTAAATGATCCAGCCGGATGAATCTCACCCACGCCCACGTGATAAAGGTTTCAGCTCTTTTACTTCACGAAAGTCAACATTGAGGGGAGACCCTTAAGCCCACCATCCACCCGCAGGTGTTATAGAGTCCTGGGGGACTCTCTAACAGCTGCGGCAGCAGCAGCTAACTCTTTGCAGATTAAGGAGGGGGAAGGAGGACGATCACGAAAGTCAACAGATGGAAAAGTTGAAAAAACATGGGTGTTTTAACAAAGAAAGAATGGTGCATGTTACACAGTGTGTGTAAAATGGCCACTTTAACCAGCCAATGACAGATCAAATTACAAAAAAATAATAACTAATGCATTTTCCTTTATTATTTTGCAACAAATTAGTCAATAATTCAGAGCATCGTTACCATACACTGCGTAAATATCTCGAGCATCTTTGACAGCTTTATTCCCTCGATTGAAAGCAAACAGAAAGAGCTGTTAAAAACGTTAACTTTCGTCTACTTGACATTCCATTGTAAATGCTTGTAATCAAATAAAAAAATACATTTAACGTAAAAGCAAACACAATATCTTGTAAAGCAGAAAATTTTCTTTCGAAGGACGTATGATTCTTCTCATTTCTAAATTTATAAAATAACAGTCACAACCTATGTTTTATTTTAACACCTAATAAAATGAAAATTAATCTTCCTCTTCTTCACCTTATTTCCTTTTTCTCATCTTTACGTCTTACAACCAAGATGAAGAACATTTTAGAGAAGGTAATATAGAAGTCTGAGAAGAGAAGAAGATGAGGAAAACAATATTTCGAGTTTGTACATTTTTTTGTACAGTTTGTACATTTTTATTACAGGTAGGTAAGGTGATCAGTCATACGCTTCAGGAACCAGTCTTGGGACTATGAAATATTCTAGTGTAAAAACAACCTTTTAAATAATATTTCATATCAACCATGTCGGGAATCGACCTCGAGGCCTCTTGCATGGTAGACAAATGGGCTGACCATAACACCACGAGGCCAACATCGTATAAAATAGCTTATTGCGATAATTTCTGCATTTTTAACTTCAAAATGGCAAAAAGTTGACTCTCGTGTTTTATTCTCGAAGGCATGTAAAATTTACCTTAGAGGACAAATCGTATTACATTATAATATTCATTTGTACAGTCATCGCTTTCCTATGGAATAATTGGATGGGGGAGCTTATAACAACCATATTAAACCATTAGAGACTATTCAAAAATTTATTTAAAAAATAATGCTCTACAAAAATCGTACTTTTCCCTTTTTACCTTTTTCCAATTGTTCCAAGAAGCTAAACTTTTAGACAAAGGGCAAATATATTGTTTTCAATGTTTAAAATATAAATTAAAGAACCAAAATTTATTTACAAGTAATTCAAATAGATCAAGTCAAAGAAGGAATCGTGTGCTAGAAATACCACATTGTAAAACAGAGCTAGCACAGAGATATAGGTCGAAGAATTTTTAATTCTATTTTTACTGATATATATATATAAATATAGTTTATTTATTTTTATTTCAATTTTTTTGATTTTTTACAATAAATATAAGGAATATTTTAAAAGAGGCATAATAACATAGCAATGAAATACATCCCACAAAGGCATGGCCTGTTCGTGGGTATCCAAGAAAATGTCAATGAATTTTTGCTCCTATAATAAATAATGATCTTTGATCCAAAACTAAAGATATTAACTCTTATTTATGATATATTTTGTTGCCCTTTAGTAATAAGAAATATTTTTACATTTTATTTTATATATTTTTTATTTCCTTTTTTTAATTACTATGAATAAAAAAGTACCTTATAATCTTTTACAGAATATTTCCTTTTCTCTTTCTTATATTACACAAAAATATTACACCTGTTTTTTTATATATATTTATATATAGGAGAAAAAATCATAAACATTTCTTCTCATCCTTTCCCCCCTAGCAAACTGTTCGTTTTGTTTTTTTATATTTTTTATTCCTATATGAAACACATAATTGGTCTCTTTATTTGTTGTTATTCTTTAAGTATTGTTTATTGCTACGACTGTGTTGGTTTAAAAAAAATATTTTATTTTCAAATACTCACGAACAGGCCATGCATGCCTTTGTGGGATTTTTCTGTTTACTTTTTTTACTATTAATTTGTATTTTATTGCTATGTAATTATCCTTTATTTTTTTAATGCCCTGTTTTACATCTTATGTATATTGTTAAAAAAAAAACAAAAAAAAAATTATAAAATAAATTAAAAATAATATTGTTCCTAAACTGGCACATTTAGTGATCACAACAGAGAAGGTTTTTTTTCTGTAAAATATTTTCAAAACCCGCATTACTTGCGATGAGATCTTCTACGTTATAATGGAGAGAGTAAAAATAAATAGAATATTTGTGCAACGTAAAAAGAGAAGAAAAAATGGCGTCTATTGTTTGGCGGGAAACGCGCTTTCATTGTCTACAAAATGGCTGCATTGTGCCATGTATCATATTCCCGCGGTCGTGATACACCGAGGGGACTGCGATCGCCATAATTATTACTCGGATAGTGAACGAGTCAATGCCCAAGGAATAATAATTGTTTCACGAACGAGTAATGGATTCCAGTCCGTCAATAATATTGTACTTTTCGCCGTAATTAATATGCGTAAATCGTATACTGATGGCCACTCCATTCCAAAGCAACGGTATCTAAAAAAATAGCGATAAGACCACACGTGTGTCACGCACAATAGGGAAATATCACATACTTCGAATACCGATAAAAATATATTAAATGAATTTAGAATTAGTAATTGTATTTTCGAAATCCATATGGAATCAAATCATCAGAAATGTTTTCATACATCTTTTTTTTTTTTAATCCGTCACTATAAAAACGCGACATGTTGTGACGTCGAATTTCGTGACAATGTTCTAAACAAATTTGAATGGACACAAACAAATAAATCATCGCGCCTGGAAAGCAGTACCCTATGCACCATTAGGTGCGGAAAGGAAATGGAAATGATGATTGTTCATTTATTAACAATATTTTATTTTGTCTCCGGAAATGTATTTTTATGTGATTATAAATATTGGTATGTTTTTTAATTACAAAATTTGTTTTAAAAAAAAATTTATTACGTAACCCTCCCTGAAGAGGAAGATTTCCATCGTGATTGCCAGGCATCAAGAAGAGCATTTAAAGTCATTTTTTTTAATATCTGATTGAGACATTTCTTCAGTTGGGAGTCGACGGACATATTACATTGTAGAACCACCAATAAAACCAATATTACACGTCTACCCTCCCAGGAATTGAACCCAGGACCTCAGAATGATCCAACCACTACACAACGAGGCGGACTTATTTTCGCTACATTTCCTTTTCCGGGACTTTTACTTTTTTTATCGATTCAATAACACTTGGTCAGTCCACTCGTTCTGGATGTCTCTCAAACCGTTTGCCTGGACTCGGATAGATTTGAAAAATATAATTAAAAAAGTATTTATATATTTGAGCAGTGTAGTGTCAAAGACGGACATCTGTCATTCTGGTGGAAATTCGGATAACAACCGATTCTGATATATTTTGACTCATACTTTTGAATGCTACTATCTATGCGTTACAAAAACGGAAAGAAAGAATAGAAAAACGCCATGAAAAATCGGTGTTATTTCAAAATCAGACTCCTACATACTAGTTTAGATCCAAAATCGGACACCTGTACAACCAACAAATCAAAAGCCGCTATTTGGGTAACGTGATTAGTAAACTGTCATGGCGGATAGTGTGTTGCCGTCAGTTGTTCGCTGTGATACGCTAAAATTAAAGGTTTTCTGAGTGAAATTTTGCTGTCATTTATTATTTAATAAAACATTTCCACAATACCAAATCCGCACCTGACAATGAATTAGAAAAGTTGAATCAAAAACGGACTTCTGTGACTGAGTTTGTGTCAAAAAAAATATCAATTTTGGGAAGGATCAGAAGATTTATTGATAAGGACTCTTGCAAAACTATTTACAAAGCAATTATTAAACCACACGTTAACTACTGTAGTAGCATTTTATTTTTATCAAACAAAGAAAACATAGATAAACTAACTGTATTACAAAATAAAGCCTTTAGAATCATTTTTTAAAAAAAACAGATACACGAGGGTAAAGTCGATGGTAAATGAAATGAAATTATTAACATATAAACAAAGAATATTTTACAATACAATGATATTTGTTCATAAAATTATAAACTCTAATAAAAAAACAGAATTTTTGAAAAAAAATGATCGGAACCAGCATGAACACGATCACAATACTAGAGAAAAGAACAAAATTAGACTTCCATTTAGGAAAAAGGCAAAGTCACAAAATTCAATTTTATTTAAAGGAATTAAAAAGTATTACGAAATGGAAAAAAATATTTATGAAGAAAAAAACATATCAAAATTTAAAATAATAATCAAGACATATGTGATAAACAATTTATAAATTAAATATATTTGCAATGTTATTATTGGAACACACATAACAATATGTATGATATGTGTGCCCTACTTTAAGATTTAAATAATAAAAAAAATTGAAAAAAGCGGACATCTACAAGTTTTTTAATCAAAAACGGAAAACTGATATTTTACAGTTAAATTTCAGTAATGAAATATTGATATTTTTAACTCGAAATATGTGTTTTGATATACACAATCAAAGTATTGGGATAGAAAATAATCTATCAATAGATCTATCAGGGTTAAAAAGTGAGCTAAAAATCATCTAGATGACAGATGTCCGTCTTTGATACTACACTACTCATTTGGTCAATAGTTTAGTTCCGCTTAACTGTAAGTAAGCAAAAACACAGTTCTAATGATAGTGACATTTGAATATTGAAGAAAATTAAACAGCTGCAATAAATTCTTGTTATTTACAGTTCGCAATCTATTTTAAAGTAGATACTCAAGTATAATCTCTGTCTTGATGTTTATAGATTTTCTTCCAAAACAGGGTGTTTCAATAATTACTTATTTTGTATGAGTAATTATGCTACCGCTAATATTTGTAATACACTGTGCAGATAATCTCACGTCGCGTCGGTCGATGTACCGAAATCGGTGATTAATCGGTTATTAAAAATTAATGATATACAATGCTTTTATACTTCCACACTTTGTATATGGATTAATAATATGGTCGCAATGTAGTAAACATATGCAAGAATCAATACAAAGAACAATGAATAAAGCACTTAAAGTAATATTTAATTTTAATAAATATACTAGAACTACAGAATTATATAGAATAACAAAAATGCTCAATCTAAAGGAATTGATCTACTCAGAAAAAATAAAAACGAGATTTAAGATGAAAAAAATAAAAAATAAAGACAAATATTAAATTTAATTTTAACTACAACATACATAAAATAAATACAAAAGCATCAAATAATTTAACTTGCGAACAACCTAGGACCAACAGAAAAATAAACAGTTTTTTGTATACAGCAAAAAAAAATTACAATTCACTTTCTAATGATCTAAAAAATATACAAAACATGTACGTACTTAAAAACACCTAAATACAACAGTTCTTACAGCCCGTATGACGAGTGATATGTGATGTTATTTTATTAAATTTTTATTTAAACTATTGTGTTATTATTTATAATCTCCCCTCATACCAGCACTTTTGCTGATTGAGAATATTTCGTACTAATAAAATATGTAATAACATGTAATATGTAAAGTTTAAAAAGCTTGTATTTTGTCATAAATAAATAAAAATGGAAATATTATCATTTAATTCGCAGATGCCCTGAACAACCTATAAATTGTCGACCAAGCCTTTAATTATGTGAGAAGATTAGGTTTTTTCCTTGAATAAAACCTGAGAGTTGATTGCTTTAATTCATTTTAACACAACTAAGTAAGTAATTAGACAACTTGCTTAAAACATTAAAAAATAAGTTGAGTTTTTCTACTATAACGTGAATTATTCTAATAATTCAATCAAATGAATTTCTCCCGCATAAATAAAGGTTTCAGTTCTTTAACTTCACAAACATCAATAGATAAAACTAAATGAATATAGATTTTCGAATACGGGCAGAATGGTGAATGTTACAATGTTTAAAGTGGCCACTTAAACAAGCAAATGACGGGTCATGAGCCTTGTAGATGCCTAGACTTCTATATTACCTTCTCTAAAATATTTTTCATTTCTGTTGTAATATGTTTATATAAAAAGCTCCCTACGGAGTTGAATCCAGTCCTAGTCTACAAAAATTTGGACAAGTTAGAAATATTGTTAACATGTCTTATGTTCAAATATGACCCCGGATTTGTATAAAAAATCAACTTTAGGTCAATTAACCATCAATATTAATTTTACCCCCTTCAAAGTAATCACCATTAGAAGTAATATACATATGCCAACGTTTTTCTCAATTTTCGTAGCACTTCTCGTGGGTCGATTTCGGAATAGATTTTAGATCCCTTCGCGAATTTTATTTTTTCACCTCAATTGAGTCAAAATATTTTCCCTAAAGTGGTAATTTTACTTTAGGGAGCAGGAAAAAGTCACATGGACATCAGTATTTTCTTCAAGGAAAGTTCTTTTCTTGACTTCTTTTGTGATATAGATCACCGCAGTTTTATGTTTTAAAAATCAATTAATATGTAAAATAACAGTTATGATAAACCATTAATTAAAAAAATTCAATATTTTTCAACATACTGTATACAGATAATAATTATTCTAGTGTATCTTGAACAACGAATGCTCTGTATTGCAACACGCCACGCAAAACACGATACGAAATGTTCTCACGCCTTTGGAAAAAAAAATATAGACTGTTTTCGAAATGTCTAGATTCATGGCTTTGACCTTCACTTAAATACCTACGTATACATGCATACATCTAACTGTGATCAACATACTTAAATAAATTATGATTAGTATTTCGTTGTTCGAAAATAATAATAACAGTATTATTTATTTACTAATTATCAAGTTAAAAATAATAATGAAATAAAATAAAACTGTTAAAAGAAAACGAACCTCTTCCGACAATAGATGGACGCTGTTCTGCATTACTGTGTCAACCGACAATTTTTGGTAAAACGTCTTATAAATGCAAAATGGATTTACATCTTGTTCTCTGCGTTCTACAAAAGTTGGACAAGCGAAATTTAATTCTAACATACCAAAACATAGTAAAATGTGAACCGACAAAGCGTCTCAACGCCATATGCCATATAGTTGGGCTTATCCAGAGACCAATTTACGTATAATGAGTTAGAAACTAGCTTAAATAAATCTTCTCTTCAAGATTGTCGAAATAAATCCGACCTTTTAGTCCTATTTAAATTTCTCATTTCACTTTTTGATGCGCCTGAACTACTGAACTCAATAAAATTAAATATCCCAACTAGAAACCTCAGAAAAAACTTACTCTTTCATACCAATAACCATAGAACTAACTATTGGCTTCTTCTACAGTGAAAATAACTAAAATGTTGGAGCTATGAGAAGATACCAATATAGGTTTAAATTAAAGAATGATTACTAATGACTATTATCCATGCGATGATATTTCTTCACAGAGTATCTAACATCTGTTATTTCAGTGCCCTTTTTTCAGCTTAAGATGGAATATCGTTAACAGATATCCACACTGTCGTTAAAAGTAGCTATCACGCGCAATTGTTCTTGAACTTTGCAACAATGGTGATTGGACTCATAAAGGTAATAAACCAAAATCAGTGATCGAACATCAAATTTTCAAGACAAACAAAAACGATTTTTCCGAGTACCTTAGCCTTGTACATGACACGTAAGGCTACTAAATACAGAAGTCCAAATATATATTTTTTAAAAATAAAAAAAGAACCAACATTCATTCTCCTATGCCCAGAATACCAGCGGCCTCCGTGGTGTAGTGGTCAAGACGCTTGACTCACGCACGGAAGGTTCCGGGTTCGATTCCCGGTGAGAACACAAAAAAAAATTAAATTTGATTTTTCTCAAGCCTGGGTGCTCTGTGATGTAATTCACCACTGTAATTAGGCCTCCTGGCCTGTTGTGGTGCAAAAAAAAAAAAAAAAATGTAAAAAAAAAAAAAAAAATGTCTGTCAACACACATACCAGTCTTGATTTCTTTGATAACAAGTTATCTTCTTTCATACGATCACTGAATCAATTGTAAACACCTCTCTCCCGCTTCCACTCTCACCAAGTCGACTATATACCATTGTGTCTTTCTAATTTCTTTTATAATAATTTTCCATACATGCATTTATCCTGAAAAATGCCCATCGGGCGCACAAAAAGAAGAACCATAACATGAACATAAAAATAAACAACGAAACTCTTAAAGAACTAGAACATGTGACTTACCTTGGACTCACAATGGACAGACAATTAAAATGGACAAAACACATAGACGGACTCACTAAAGTAATGGCATCACTACATAGCCTCTTCTACAAAATTAAAGATTTTATACCAAGAAAGGAAAAAAATTATGATGTACGAAGCCGATGTCAAAAGTAAATTGAGCTACATGATCGCCTTCTGGGGAACTGGTAACAAGACAGACATAACAAGAATACAAAGACCACAAAATAAAATTCTTAAACTAACATACAACCTACCCTACTTGACCTCTACGACTGAACTGTACAAAAAAACACACCAGTTTGACATACACTACTTGACTAAAATTGAGACCTTAAAAATTGTGCACAAAATAACACTGGGAAACATACAAGACGACGACATAATATTAGTCAAAAATGCTAACATACACAAATATAACACCAGACAACAACAACACTGTCATATTGAAAAAGCAAAGACAAACACAGGACAGTCAAAAATACTACATAATGGACTTAAACACTACAACGACTTACCTTACTACTTAAAAACTTTACTGGAGACAAATTAAAAATCAATCTGAAAAAGCACATGATGACTGAACTAACTAGACTAGACGAGACATAAAATGACTAGACAATATTAAATTTCTAATGTAACCCTAACGGGTTTTTTAAAATTGTAAATAAATAAAAAAATATATAAAAATAAATATGCCATTATTCAATGCCGTGTCAAGTACTTTGACGCTTTAATGCTAAATGAACACACTCATTTTTGCGGATTTCAATATTTGTGCATCTATCGTGCATAGTTTTACAACACATTCCCCTGAGAGATCGCATTTCGACTGCTTTCATCCTACTTTCATTCCTGTTTTTTCATACTTTACTCCCATTCATCAGGGTTGGCACTTGGATTCCTTTGAGAACGGTGAATTTTGGCTCTTGCGACAAACATTTATTTGCTAAGGTTCACTGTTTACTTCGTTCTGAGTATAGTAAAAAAAAACTATCAAATAATTTTTCAAATAATAAAAATAAAATTTTTTAATTGTAACGATGAGTATTTTTCAAAAGATGCCTAGGGTGTCCTGGAAACATGACTCGTCCGAACTATAGCACAACATATATTTTATATCATGTGAAATATAACAGTGGAAAGTCAGCTTTTAAATTAAAAGCCCGACTACGAAAAAGTCTCTATAAAATCGGTTTAAGGATAAAAATTTGAAAATGCTGTCTTTTCTTCATCTTTTTCATTTCCTTTGATTAATATTTTTAATCGAAAAATCGCATTTAATTTCCTTTATAAGATATTAAAGACAGGTAACGCTCTTAAATAAGCAGGTTTATAAAATTCAGAGTTTAATGAAATAATTATTACAAGTTTTCTTTCGGTTGATCTGGGGCCTTATGCTGGAATCGTTCGTCTTGAGAATCGTGTGTGACTTCCGTAATTCGACAAGTGACAGCATTCTTGAACCACCCATACGAATGCAGTCGATTAAAAACCAATCGACTTTATCTCGAGTGCCCCAAAGCACTCGACATTGACAATCGAATACGACATCGTTACTTCAGCTGTCAAACTTCCTTCTTGTAAAACGCTCGATATTTATGTTTGAATGACGAGTAGGTATTTTTGTTGTATTTTAACTTAAAATTTACAACACTGATCAATGTTATGATGATGACGCATCAACAAATGTGCAACAAATATAATTGTGCTTACTTTTAATTGATTATCAAATGAAGTTTCACTAGAAACGTGATTTAAAAATTATTTTACCGCTTATCAATGTCAAAATACGTATTTGTGATATTTAATATACAATATGTTTTTAAAAAATAAAATAAAATGTCAGCCTCGTGGTGCATCAGCGCGTTAGCTTGCCATGCAAAAGGTCTCGGGTTCGATTCCCGACATGGTTGATATGATATATTTATTTAAAAGGGTGTTTTCACACTAGAATATTTTTAAAGTCCCTAGACTGGTACTTGAAGCGTAAGACTGGTCATTTTACCTTCATGTAACAAAAAAATGATCAAGATACGCTGCGATTGGTGTAACAATGCAGTGCCCTATGCACCATTAGGTGCGGAAAGGGATATGATGATGATGTTTTTAAAATCCAATTAATGATCATGAAATATTTCCAATAACGTGTTGATGTGTGTTATGTCAAAGGCAAATTATAATACAAAATTTAAAGATAAAGATTACACAAACATCACTCTGTCAGATTTAGAATTTACTCTAAAAATACAGTATGTAACTTGGTAGACATTATGATTATAAATATGTACATCTCCCTTCCCCTCCTTATCCTCTCTTAAAGCATCCTTGTCCTAATCCCGCCCAACTGACAATAACTTACTGTTCTTAAAAATATATTTTAAAAATATTTGATTATTGAAAAATATTTATGAGTACATGCAAATAACATTTTTATATGTATAAACTTATATTTACTTTATACTTGTATAATAACGATTTTTGATTTCTTACATTTGATAAGCTGGGCATTTATAATTAAGTACCTATTTTTAGTTTTTCTTTTTTTTGTTATTGTTTTATTAGTATAGGACTACTTATGCTCTAAAGATTGAAAATCTCCATCTTAGAACAGGCTGTGCCATGTTAGATGGAGACTATCATAAACAGAGAACATTCTGTTTTCATTTTGCATTAATTGGTTTTATATAGATTCCCTGTTATTAAGTATGTATATTATTTTTTTGCAATAAATTTATAAATATAAATATATGAGTATTTATTTAATATGTAATATATTTTCTTTACTAACTTTGTATACTTTGTGGAAATCTGTTATTAGTTCTGAGTTTATACACTATATCTGTTTGTTTACTATAAATATGTTTGTAGAACTGTTGATTTCCCAAATAAAATAATTATAAATGTTGCAGTGTCTCAGTAAAATATTTTATTTTATTTTTTTATAATATTCCATACACAAAATATTCAACGGAAGAAGTCTGACAAGAAACAATGGGATTTGTTAGAGTTGCAACTTTCTCATTCGTCTTCGTAATGAAGATGTCGGAGGGTTTTCAAGAATAGCATTATAACAAAGCAATCGAGATGCCCAATCGACTATTGTCGAGCGGGTGACAAAATGTCACATCTTTCCAGCATAAAGCTCCTGTCGTATTTTCAGGAAAATCGTTTCAGAAAAATTGTAGGAAAATTCTGAAAGTTGAAAGCTTTCGGCCGAATAGTAATTAAATGTAATTTTGCATGCCTCGGGTTGTAATTACTTGCTTAAAAGAAAGATATTTTAATGTTATCTTCCAAAGACAATTATAATTACAAAAAAATTGACAGATAAAATAACCGTACAAACAATAATAGACAAAAGACTGGATTTAATCCTCTGAGAAGCGGTTTAGAAAAACAAATTACAACAGAGATGAAGTACATTTAAGAAAGCGAAATATGAAAGTCAAGGCAAGACAGATCACAGAGCTTATGACCTGTCACTGGCTGGTAAATTTAATAAAAAAATATTTGTTTTTAATATTGTTGACTCCCCTTCGTGCTGCTGCGGATATCCTAACCAATCTTCTTAACACATCCAGTGGTTTTGTCCCTTTCCCCTTCTCTATGATTATCCGAACGGAGCTTCTCGCTACTATCCGTGGCCCTGTTATAGGTCCTGTCGGAAATACAGATCTGGTGGCTTCCAAAAAGAATTTCAAGGCTTTTAAAAAGTTTTGTAATCATTTCGGCGAACTCATCATGTCCAATCAATTTAATCCCAGTCAGTGAAGAATTCGCTTCCCTTCTTTATATACGAGTATTATGTACATATTATGTGCTTCAATGTGGAGTGCAGGCAACAGGATGAACGGTGCACTGAAATCTACTTTGGCAAACAAATGTTTATCGCAGGAGGCTAAACTAGCAGTTCACAATAGAGTTCTAGTGCCAATTCTAATGTTTGCGAGCGAAGTATGAAATTGGAAAAATGACAATGAAAGTAGGTTGAATGCTGTCGAAATGCGATCCCTCAGGCGAATGTGTGGTGAAACAATGTGTGATAAGTGCACAGATGTCGAGATCCGTGTGTGAGAAGTATGTAAGGCTGAGACATGCATTATCGACAGAATCAAGAAAGGGGTGCTGCGTTGGTTTGGACATGTAGAGCGAATGGACAACGAACTACGATCCCGTCTTTATGTGCAATATTGCTAGAGTTGCAATATAAGTTGTATTGGGTTCGATAGAAAATGATGACATTGTATCATCGGTCATTAGTCTACTTCAGCAGCACAATCACAAATGACTATCGACGGGCTAATCAGCGGCGTGATAACAATTTTTCACCGTGGTTGTTTATCGTATGCGCGGTCACAATGAAACATCCGTGAAAGTTATCGATCGGGATTATTATATTTTTTTAATATTGTCATACTTCAACTTGATGCTTGGCAACACCTAATATTAAATGTAAAAATTCAAAATATTTACGTTTCGCAACGCATAATCAATCACATATTTGAATTTTACCGGTGTAAATATGGAGAATATTCCTTAACTGTAAGTAAAATAATTTAGTTTTATTTTTTTGTTCACAATTTATCATGCTATTTATTTGTTTTGAATCAAATTGAGAAAGCTATTAAACTAAACAATTGTTGAACGCGTTTGGCGTTTTGCAACGCGACCGCGATAACTTCAGCGTGTTCATAATTGTTCGTTGTGATCGCTCAAAAACTTAGCACGTTTTTTAGCACGTCGATAGTCATTTGTGATTGAGCCCCTGGTGAACTAATTTAACACGTGTGCGTCACCGGCTATGGACTATGGACCCTACAAGAGTGATTCCACTGTAGCTTTAAAACCTTATTTAGAGCCACTACCGTCGAGTGGCACCATATACGACGAAAAATAAGTTTGTTTTATTTTATAGTAAAATTCACAGTAAAAAGATCGAATCAGTTTTCGGACTCTACAAAATAACAATGAATTATGTTAAATGTCTAATACAAAAAATAAGATACACTGAAGTAATGAAACCGTATTATTACAATTAGCTATGTTAAGCGTCCAAATTGTTTTGTAATGTAAAATGCTCGAAATACTTAATAGCATAAAAATTGGGCAATATTTAGATTACTTGAGAAATAAATAATAAGTTTTGGGTTTGTTCAATTTTTTTGTAGACAAGGACTGAATTCAACAGAGATGAAGGACATTTTAGAGAAGGCAATGTAGAAGTTTAGGCATCCACAGGGCTTATGACCTGTCATTGGCTGTTTTTTTTTCAGTTTCAGTGCTGCAGAGCAGCGTTTATTTTATGATTAAAAAATACTTATAAGAATTTGTTACCCACTAAGTCTAAAGACTTTTCGGTGGGACACATTTTTTTGTTATGACAGGTTTATATTATATTTTACAAATTTATTTATAAACAGGCACTATAAAGTATCTAGAAGATATTTCTTTTTTTTTTTTCATTTGAAGATTTTTCATGTTAATGATGGTTTGTGGGAGATCATTGAACAATCTTGGAACAACGCAATTTGATGTTCGCTCTCCGAAGTAATTTGTAATTCTGCAGATTTAAATGGCCGCTTTACACACTGTGTAACATTCATCATTCTGACTATATTTACACATCTACATTCCTTCGATTCTCCATCTGTTGACGTTTGTGAAGTTAAAGAGCTGAAACCTTTATTGTTGCAGGTGTGATTCATATTATTGAGTTATTTCATTGAACATAAATATGAAGTTCTAATACCCATACAGTGTTCATTATACCCTGTCACACCCGAAGCCAAGATGATCAGTATGAGCAAGAAGACATATTGGCACATTAAAATTCCTTTTTTAGAACGAATAAAATAAAAGAAAATAAAACATCAAAAAAAGTAAATGGTTGCTTACTTCTGCAGGGAAGAAACGAGGAGGGGGAGGGGGGAGTCTGATACGCCGACAACCACGCGGCCGCGCTCCCCTCGCTTTTTTCCTGCAGAAGTAAGCAACCATCTGTTTTTTTATATTTTCTTTGTGGTTTCGGATGTGACAGGGTTTAAAGAACACATTGTACTCGTATATTAGAACGTCAACAGATGCAATAATCGAAAGAATATGGATGTTCACAAATAGACAGAATGGTGAATGTTACACAGTGTGTAAAGTGGCCACTCAAACCAGCTAATGACAGGTCATAAGCTCTGTGGATGCCTAGACTTCCATATCCCCTTAAAGAACAGCTAAAGAGATTTACGATGCGAATGTTGATAGATGCAGAAATAGAGAAAGATCGATAAAGACATGGCATGATCAAATCTTAGAAATATTTGAAGATGGACATGTCAAAGTTCGGGATAGTCGACGTGCGCGCATGATAAGATTTATGCCAAGACATAGTGATATGGCGTACTATCCTCTCTGTCTACCCTTATTCAATTCAATTCAATCTCTTTATTTTATACGTTTATGTACATAACAAAAATGATTCACGGCATTCATAACACGAAAAAAGTTATGGTTATTTTATTTATTTTTTTATTTTTTTTCATTTTATTTATTTATTATTTACATACAATATTACATTTTAGTTATTTTAAGACATTTTTGAAATTTTTTTATTTTTTTTACAGGACTCACCAAGCCAATGAATATGGCTTGTCGGTAAAGATCCTTTACAATTAATCATGTGATAGTCCTACATGGTTTTATAATTATAATTACTACTAACTTAGATATAGGGAGCGAAAAAAAAGTACATGTAATTGATGCTTTCAAAAAAAATATTTAGAAGATGTAAAAAAAAAGCAAAAAATAAGTGAATGATCACGCAATTTTAAGATAAAAAATAAATAAATACGGAACCGGAGTACCAAAATTTTAAACAGAAGTGTGTACATATTTAATAGGCACAAAGCATTTTATTAAAAACATTATTTATTAACATATCTATATCTATATCTATATCTATATCTATATCTATATCTATATCTATATCTATATCTATATCTATATCTATATCTATATCTATATCTATATCTATATCTATATCTATATCTATATCTATATCTATATCTATATCTATATCTATATCTATATCTATATCTATATCTATATCTATATCTATATCTATATCTATATCTATATCTATATCTATATCTATATCTATATCTATATCTATATCTATATCTATATCTATATCTATATCTATATCTATATCTATATCTATATCTATATCTATATCTATATCTATATCTATATCTATATCTATATCTATATCTATATCTATATGTAAGTCTATATCTATATATCATCCTCATCCATATCCATACATATTTATACCCGTACATGCACACATACATATCCATACATACATATATACACATATATATATACTTAAATTTAAATATTCAAAGATGGTAAAATAAAAATACCCAGCAATTATAGAAAAGGGATGCTGTCCACTCTGAACTTTTTTCCCTCATATGAAAGATGTCGATATCCGAAGAGATACGGTTGAGTAAAGACATTACTCTTCCTACTAGCAGGACCATCGACATTCACCATTCTGCCTATATTTGAACATCTATATTCCTTAAATTCTTCCATCTGTTAATGTTTGTGAAGTTAAAGAGCTGAAACTTTTATTTATGCTGGTGAGATTCATCTAATTGAATTATTTCACCTACATACTAGGCAACGCCTGAAAATGTTATTTTTTCAATTTCTATACTTCTTCATGGACCAGGTAATTTATCAACAATATTTTGAGTTTGTCAAAATTTTTGCAGACAAGGACTGGATTCAACTCCCTGGGGAGCTGTTCATATTAACATATTACAACAGAGATAAAGAACATTTAAGAGAAGGTAATATAGAAGTCTAGGCATCTACAGGGCTTATGATCTGAAAAATAACATTTTCAGGCGTTGCCTAGTATGTTGGTGAAATAATTCAATTAAATGAATCTCACCAGCATAAATAAAGGTTTCAGCTCTTTAACTTCACAATCATCAACAGATGGAAAAATTGAAGGAATATAGATGTTCAAATATAGGCAGAATGGTGAATGTTACACAGTGTGTAAAGTGGCCACTTAAACCAGCCATTGACAGGTCATAAGCCCTGTAGATGCCTAGACTTCTATATTACCTTCTCTTAAATATTCTTCATCTCTGTTGTAATATGTTAATATAAACAGCTCCCCAGGGAGCTGAATCCAGTTCTTATCTGCAAAAATTTGGACAAACTCAAAATATTGTTTACATAAAAAGATTTCTAAAAAATCGTTATTTCTTGTTTTCCTTACTTTCTTGTATTTTTGAACCTTTTAATGCCCAATAGCATATTGTCCACATAAACTAAAATATGAAATAAATATTTTAAAAAAATTAACATTAAAAAAAAATTCACAATATTTTTGCAAAAAAAAAATATAAATAAATATATGTTTTTAGTTAGAATTAAAAAAATTGGGTATTGTAAGGCTAAGAAAACGACATGCTCTTGTATAAATTAAATAAATATTTTTTTTTTATAAAAAAATAAATAAAGCAATACGAATTGAATAGATGCATTCTCGTGTCTCAGAGGTTATATATATACTGCGTTGGTTAGTCTGTAAGACCGTGATATTCATAGTAATTAGCTGTGTAGTGCTTCTCAAACTGTAACACTAAATCTTGTAAATTGATTTGTATGCAACGATATATAAATGCCAGAATGAACAGGTTTGATACCCAACAATGTTTGATTATGTCCAAATGCTTGCAGACTGGCTGGATTTCCTCCCTAGGGAGTTGTTCATATTTAAATTTATTTCAACAGGGAGGGAAAAATTTTTGAGAAGGGATTATGGAAGTCTAGGCATTTACAGGGCTTATGACCTGTCATTTGGTCATAATCAAACATTGTTGAATTACTACCTGGTAAAAGAAGAAGTATAAAAATTGGAAAATTGTTTCCAGGCGTTGCCTAGTAGGTGATTTGGTTCAGCCGGATGAATCTCACCCACGTGATAAAGGTTTCAGCTCTTTTACTTCACAAAAGTCAACAGATGGAAGAGTTGAGGAAATGTGGATGTTCAAACATAGGCAGAATGGTGAATGTTACACAGTGTGTAAAGTGGCCACTTAAACCAGCCAATGACAGGTCATAAGCCCTGTAAATGCCTAGACTTCCATATTCCCTTCTCAAAAATTTTTCCCTCTCTGTTGAAATAAATTTAAAGGTTTGATACCCGCTTATATTGCGGCCTCCGCGGTGTGATGGTCAAGACGCTTGACTCACACACGGAAGGTTCCAAAATGTAAACTCTCGCCTTCCACACAGTAGCCAGGCTCTTTATAGACCTGGGCGTCGATTATGATGGGAAGATAAAGACGTCATACCTTCACCAGAACGGTATAGTTGAAGATAAATGCGATTACAAAGATATACTACCGACCCCCACCTTGCGAGTCATCGATATGAATCAAGGGGAAGCGTATGTCACAATACACATATCTACGCTCTAAAATGACAAAGCGTCAGTATGACGTCATAGTTGAAGATAGAAGTCTGCCGACCGACTACAAAGATATACTACCGATACCCCCCACCATCAAGTTTTGATGTTAGTACATCGGTTTATACCAACGTGTCTAGAACTCCTCGATACGTTTATGTACGCATTAAAAGTGTCAAATAATTAATTTTTCGGCAACCATTATTATATAATAGTTGGATAATTTATATAGCACCATTTTTGTGAAAATCACCTCAGGGGCGCAGTACAATAAATAAATATCCCACTACGTCTTGCAGCTACAAAGCGCTTAGACTATTGAGATTCTAGTTTCTCTTTTCCAATTATGATATATTTCAATTATAACAGATAGGAACCAGATTAAAGCACGTCTTGCAGCTACAGAGCTCATGGACGTTAAGTAATCTGGCCCCCATTTACATTACTTTTTAATTTGACAGAGTGTTTGAATGATCCGAGAATAAATGTTTTACCAAACTTATTTTTAAAAGTAGCAGTTAGATTACAACAAGTCTTGCAGCTACTGAGCGCATAAACTGTAGAAACTCTAGACCCAATTTACAAAACTAAATTACATAATGGTTGATTACATTAACATTTTGAAACAAGATTACCAATCGTCTTGCAGCTACAAAGCGCATGGATGAATAGAATTCTAGCAACTAAAAATTATACCAATAAATTTATAAAAAATATATATTAAGCACGGTAGATAATTTGTCGAATGTTCATACTAAAAAGTAAAAAATAAATGAATGAATAGAGCACTGTTTTAATATTATAGTTAACGAAATAAAGAACGATATCAAAAGGGTAGCACTACTAGATTGTAGGTAATATTTCGGGAATCGAACCCGAGACCTCTTGCATGGTAGGCAAACGCGCTGACCACTACACCGAGGCCGACAATACAAAATAATAATTTGTACAAAAATATACGGATGTTGAGAAGCTGTCGGAATAGCGGTAAAGAATTGTCTACAGGCCGATAAGTATTCCTTTGTATGGAAACCCATTCACTCGCATAAAACAAAGCTATGTCCCATTCTATGGCGGTCAAAGTATGCTAATATGCAACTTACACACTTTAAGTACTTGATTTTGTGGAGTCAGCGTGTAGTACCTATTCAGTCATTATGATGCATAGGGCACTGCATTGGTATTTATACATTACGAGCTGAACCCGACAATGCTTTGCAATTGCTAGATTTGAGTACTTATCTTATTGAACAAAATCGAAATGAAAAATTTACACTTTTCTCTATTGTATCCAATATCAAATGTATTTTCTACTACAAATAAAAAATGATGAGAAGTACAACAATAACAAAATATTATTTTAATAAACATTGTGTATTTATTCCCTTTTACGTTATATTAATATCACATACACGTATAATTTTTTTAAACAAGTAAATAATTAAATATCAACAAATTACAACAGGGATGGAGAATACCTTAAATAAGGGAATCTGGAAGTCTAGGCATTTACAGGGCTCATATGTCATTGGCTGGTTTAAGTGGCCACCAATATGTGAAAGTATTATGTCAGATGAACCTCTTAACAACAATAAAGGTTTCAGATCTTTAACTTCACTTAAATCAACAAATGGAAGAATTGAAAAAATATGGATGTTCAAACATAGGCAAAATGGTGAATGTTACACAGTGTGTAAAGTGGCTAAATAAACTACCAGACAAAACTAAACAAAAGACTCAGACAACCTTAATATTATTAACAATGGCATGTGTAATTGAAAAAGGAAAATTAATTTTTAAAATGAATGTTATCCGTAAGGGTTTATGAATAAATACATTTCAAATTTTAAAAAATATCCCATTTAGTTCAAAAGTCACGGTGTTCTGGAAATCACACAATCATACAATCACAATGTTCAATGTGACTTCCGTGGTTTATCTTTAAGGTACAGAATTTCTTTATTTACTATTTCCAAAAAAAAAGGAACAAGGCATCGCAAAAAAATACAAAAAATTAGTCAGTGCATTTTTTTTCATATTTTACAACAAATATCTCGAGCATCTTTGACAGCTTTATTCCCTTGAACGCAAACGGAAAGAGGCGTTTAAAATGCTCACTTTCGTCTATTTGACATTCAAATAAAATAATATAACGTATATGTAACTTAAAGCAGGAAATTTTCTATCGAATGACGTTATAACCTTAATCATTTTGTATTACTATTAGTACTCATTTTTTTTTAAAAAACAGACACATCATCATTTCTAATGGTGCATAGGGCACTGCATTGGTAAACCAATCGCAGCGTATCATAAAAATGTCTTACGCTTCAGGTGCCAGTCCGGGTCCGGCGACTATGAAATATTCTAGTGTAAAGATATAATAGAAGAAGAATAACCTAGAAGGAGGGGAGACCCTTAAGCCCACCATCTACCCGCAGCTGTTATAGAGTCCTGGGGGACTCTCTGTCAGCTGCGCATAGAGGAAAGTTATTATAAATATTCCTAAGGAATACAAACTCTATGCAGATTAAGGAGGGGGGAGGAGGACGTATGGACAGAGGCCAACACGTCGTCCCCACCCCTCAGGATCCGCTCAATGCCTCTGTTTTTTTTTTATTCAAAAAAAAATGTTAACAAACAATTTACATAAATAAACGTATCCAAATATACAAAAACATTTTCTTAAAACTATAGTAACATAACAAACATAACTTATACAAAACATAAGTAAAAACACGGATATTTACAATAAGAGAACGACTTTGGATAAAGAAGGACTCCCTGGGTGATCAGAGGCAGAGGATCCGAATACCACCCCCGTAAAGTGAGGACAAAACAAAAGAACGTGTGCGTTCCGCTCGGAAGGAAACACAGTCCCAACTGAATGAGCATCCCACAGGAACAGTTGCTTGTCCCACCATATTTTACCCACCTAGGCGTCCGCGCATCTGAGGGGCTCCGTACGCGGTACCCAAGTCCGGACAAACTGACGGAAGAGTACAAATTCGTACTGTTGGCCATCAGATCCACATTCCACGCTGGTCGCATGACCCCTGTCAGACCATTCAGCATCTCATCTCTGGCATCATCTAATAGCACACGCAGAAGTCAATCCAGAAGGAGCGTAGAATCATATTTGAATACATCGGACTGTGTCCAATAATTCCCATACTATGCCTCACTTTCGCCGCGCGCATTCTTTATCCCGCCGCGTAATGTTACACGATGGGAAAAAATATAATTATAACACAAATGTAAGGTAAAAAAAACCAATCTGTTAATTTCTCTAAAATTTTATTGTGCGCGTGGAAATATTGATTGACACAACAGAGTAGATAAGTAAAGGGTCATTTAATGAGAGCAATTAAATTCATGAACTTTAAACTTAAAATATAAAACAAAACTTATTTTACATTAAACAGATGTTTTTTTTTTTATATAATGTTAAATAATATTTGATGTTTTAAAGATAATGTCGGTCAAATGTCCACAATAGAATTGTTTAATCCGAGATCCAATTTTTATTAGTTCTCTTATTAGATGAGCAAAGTAGGGTTAGCAAATTTATTACTCTGGCAACAGTAACGAAATTTCCATTTTGTTTCATTGACAATCTGACAGATGGAAAAATAATTCAATTTTTAAGTAATGCATTTGTTACATATACATTCATTTGCTAATTACACATGAAATGTGATTGCGTCTTGTTTCTTTAAGATCCTTGCACTATTTCTACACTTTAAAAGGACACAACACGGCATAGTTGAATTCAAATCAGAAGTTGCGTACTGAGCGACGTCTACAAAGAAACTAATATGTCAAAATGTAAACCTACTCATTTATGAGTAGTTTAGTCGCCTTTTGTTTGATGTGCGTATGCGGTTTCTGGACTATTCTTAATTCTATAGTAAAAACACATTTTTTGGTATGGGTGTTTTCTGCAAATTAAGAAATGCAGTTATTACACTTTTTTGTATAAAAGCGGCCTGGCGGTTTATAGCAAGATAGAATAGTTGTTCTTACTGCACCCGACAACACGAATACCTCATTTTTCAAAATTGAAGACTGACTGCTTTCTGCATAACTGCGTTCAATTCATCTGCCTTATATCTAAATAGTTTAATATTTCTTTTAAATAAGAAAGTTGCTTCGGCGCTAATCTTTACCAGCGCGTGTTCGTTGAACGCTTAATTAAATAAGTTGATAGCGTACAATTAATATAAACAAACATATAGCCGAAGAGATTGTCTTACAGCGGGCCCTCGAAGCATCGAACCCGGCCCCTTCTCTCGCGCGCAGTGCAACAGTTGGTAAAAAGACTCTCCAATCCTCGATCACCTCAGTTTCGAACAATCGGCCGACCACGGAACGTCGCCGGTGCTAGCGCTCGAGAACCAGAATTGTATCGATAATTGCTGCGCGAATCTGTAGAAAGTTGAGCATTATCTTTAAATTAAGTCGAAAACAAAAGTGGTCAGGCGAGATCGTAGAAGTTCTCCTGGTGGGGACTATTCTTGTTACTTGAGCAGTGAGCATAGTGATTCTACCAGCAATGGACATTACCAAAGCCGTGATCGTCTTCGGTAAGTTAAAAACATTCCATTTTCTTATTACTAAAACATTTAAGTTTGTAAGTGAAAATTCTTGATGGAAGTTCATTGTAATTTATTATATAAATAAAACACGAGTGATACTTTAATCCACAAATTTGGAATATCCAGTGACCGGTTGCATCGCTTTCGCGACATCTTCCTTGCTTAATTCACATGTTTTTATACTTTTAAACTACTTTTAATTACTTATACTGTACATGTATATAAAATCAATATATTGCTGCTCTTACTATGTGTTCAAAATTAATGTTGAAGATGTTTTTTAAATTGACTTAAATTTATTTACTTAATTAAGATTCTTTAAAGATTCGTCTCATCGTTTCTTTGAATCCCTAAAAAATAAGTATGCGTATATTTATGTTTTTCCTTTTTCAAAAATGTTGTTATTATTTTATTTTATTTTTACATCTGAGCATGTTTTTCATTCTTTATTTTAATTCTTAACTTTTAATTACTTTTACAAATTTTCTTCAATTTTTTACTTTAATTTTAATTTTTAAACAACTTCTTTTTGTGTTTTTTTCCTTCTCTTTTTTGTACTTTAATTAATAACCTTAAATATAATTACTTTATAATATAGAAACTTTGCTGGTTCATTAGATTTAAGTCTAACTGTGTAAAATATAAAACTTTGTAACTGTACTGTATGTTTTCTAAATAAAAGATAATAAAAATAAATAAATAAATAAGATACCAGTCTCAAAGATGTCGCAAAAGCGACATTTTCAAATTTGTGGATTTATTTATATAATAAATTCTTATTACTATTTTACGATTCAATTCGTATAAAAAAACAATAATTTGGTCGGCAATGATATGTTTAATTAATTACACAGAGGTATAATAAGTATTTTAACAAACTACAAAGGACGGTGAGCATTTTTGAGAAGAAAATTGGCATTATTTATTTATTTATTTATATACATGCAGATTATCACACATTATTTGAGACTTAAGTCCCAACTTCATGGGACTAAAAGTCCTGTGTTCGAGTTGGGACGAGAAATAAGTTGACACAGACACATGAGCATATCACCACAAATATAGGATCAGAAACACACAAAATAACTTTAAAAAACATATATATGGCACATTATTTCATTTATTTATTTATTGTTTAGTTACATTGAAAACATTACGGAGTATCCAATTCTTCTCAATACATTACACAATATACCCATCAAATTTATTAGATAGAAAAGGGAAAAAAAATTCATGTAAAATGGACATACATGTTACAATTTGATATTGCTTCCTAAGAAAAATCCTGCTGTCATGAAATATATCGACATCCGAGGCGATACGATTGAATAACACGATTGCTCTACCTACCGGCATAGGTTAGTTCTGCATCGTGGTTGGTATAACATCCTGTGTTGCCTTTGTCGAAGATAATTACCAGGGACAAATAGATCGAATTAATTCAGAATATCGGAATTATGTGTGCAACCACCAATAAGTTGAAATAAGTGAACACCCAAATGAATATTCCTTCTCCTCAACAATATTGGTAGCCCAGCATTCGTAGTTAGAAGTCAGTCGGGAAAAGCCACGGGTAAAATTTCTGAGGTGCAGATTATTCAGAATAGAGCGATCAGAAATGTGTTTCACCTACCGTATGATACTCATGTAAGGGACATTTATTTTGAAACAAAAATCATGCCTTTTAGCATGCTTTCCTATTTCGAGATAACTGACACTATCATTAATACTACTCTCGACTCAATGCACAGTAACATAAAGCCAGCTTTCATTGGAGACATCCATCGGTACAGTACTCGATCAAAAAACAATATATATATTGGATCTGTGAAGTCTACGAAGTTTGGTACTAGATCTTTACAATACATAGGTTTCAAGGAATTTAATAAATTGCCACAAAAATTTAAAGTACCTATTTCAAAATATAGAAACAGGACGTGCGAATTGAAGAATTATTTTTTCCAGAAGTACTTTGAATAAATAATGTTAGTTTATAGAGAATGCGCATCTTGAACATATACCTTTTAATATTTCACCGTTTTTGCTTGTATATGTAATTTTTAATACTATTTAAATGTTATTTGTGTTTTTTTCTTTTTATATACTTTTTTTGGCTTGTATACATAATTTCAATTTTTTCAACGTTTTTGATAAAAAAAATTAACCTGTATTGGGTGTGCGCATATTTTGTTAATTAAAAAAAATGATTTTATTTTGTACTAGTTCAGTATGTATATATACATCCATGTAATTTTTAAACTTTTTCAATTTTCTTTCCCAGATTGCATAATGTAAACATTATTTTGAATTTATTTCCATGCCTAGTATTCTGTTTATTCTGTTATTTTCAAGTATTTTTCATACCCTTTTTAATTTGTAGTATATCATAATTTTAATTTTTCTGCTTTTGTTAAATAATATTATAGTTTATAATTTAAAAACGTCTCTAAAAAAATTATTATCTGTATGTCCCTAAATGAGTTTTTTTTTAAAAAACTCCTTGGGAATATTGTATATAATTATGTATAATATGTTTTCAATATAATAAAAAAAAAAAAAAAAAATATGCATACTCCCTGAGATACAGAAAACTCGGAATTTTTTTCTGTACCCTCTCTATCATCAAGGAATATGTGATTTCATTAGGCGACCAAATGATGGAAACTGAATTCCAAGCGACTTCTTTCCAAGGATTTATACAATGTTTTCAGAACCTGACTCTTTGAACAACTCTTGGTATGTCTAAGAACAAATCCAAGCATTTTAAGGGGGTTACTGCATAATTTATTTATTTTGTTCATTAACGCCCAAAAGGCATTTACAAAAAATAAAAATGAAATACATGCTAACATAAACAGAATATACAGAAAAAAAAAAGTAAAATTAGTTAAAAAGGATATGATAAAAGTTTTAGAAAGTAAAAAGAAAAAAACCAATAATAACAAAGGTATGCAAGAAAAAACAGTAAGCATATAAACAAAAAATGCAAAGATATAAGCTTATGACATAAATTCTGTAAAGCAAACAATTAATTAAGTGTTACGGTAAGCAAGAAAGATAGTTTTAAGTTAAATTAATAAACAAGCAAGCATATATTATCACGAAAAAATAAGATATAAAAATATGTATGAAATGCGTATTTGCCAATACTACAATGCAATTTGATATAATAGTAAAAAATAAAAAACAAGTATAAGGTAATAAAAATAAATAAGTTAGTATTTTTTTTTAAATTTATGAAATTGAATTGTCAATAATAGTTTGACAAGCAGCTACAAATAAACTTGATATTGTGGACTTATAAGATGGTAAAGAATTGGACAGAATGTCTGCAGCCGTTTTGTTTGAATTTGGATTTATTAGAGTTTTTAAACGCTTTGAAGTCAGCACTTTTTATTACAGAGTCTTTAAAATATAAATAAGAACTTTTTTCAGTTTTAATTAAGTAAGGAACGCTGACTAATTTTTCAGGGTCAATTATGGTTGGATTCGATCATTTTATATCGAGATGATATGTCTCGTATACGTCTCGGTATGTACCGATTAACATAGCGTTTATAATCGCGGGCCAGGTACATTCATGCACACCAACTCCACTAAATCTAGGCGCTTAATCAAAAGCTATTACATTGTTAAGATGTACCATTGTCACTGGAACAAGTGGAATTTAATGCTCCGATCTGCCAGTTGCGAAATTGCGATATGCTGTTCCTCACTAGCACAGAACAGACTATGGCTGATTGCACAATTGTACATTTCAAACAATGTTCTATAACGAAGACAATAATAAACACTGACATAAAATTAGAAACGAAACAATAAATACAATAGCAAAAACAAATAAAAATATTTGATAAACATTGTGGGATCTAAGTTTACCATAGGTATAAGAAATTGATTGAATATTAAATGATATTATTTATTTTCAATGTAAATGTTAATGTAAGCAACAAATGTCTTGAACAAGTAGAAGAATTTTTGTATCTGGGAAGCATGTTTTCAAGAGACGGAAGAGTAGAAAAAGATGTTGTTTGGAATGTAAATGCGGGCAACAAAATTCACGGCGCACTAAACACAGTAATTGTTAATAAAAATATGCCTAAACTGGCAGCGCACAACAGAGTTTTAGTCCCAACACGTATGAATGGAAGTGAGACATGAAATTGGCAGAGGAAGGAGGAAAACAGAGTGAAAGCGGTCGAAATGCCGGTCGTATGACAGGGTTACGAATTATGAAATCAGACGAGAGTGTAAATCTGAGTCAGGTTTAATTGATAATGGCAAGAATAAACGGTAACGTGAGACGAGGACGACCAAGGAAGATGTGGCATGATCAGATAAACCAAAATCTTAAGTCGGGTCATGTCAAAAGCAGGCAGAACCGAAGGGCATGTATGACAAGACGTATAAATATGGAAGAAGCTAGAAATGTATTTCAGGATAGACTTGTGTGGTGGTCCATTCTCTCTGCCTACCCCTACGGGAAAATAGTATGATTGTAGTAGTAGTATTAGAAGTAATGATTTATTTTTGAATTGTTGTAAAATTATTTAAAACCAAAATTATTTATATCGTGATAAATCGACAATTACATACTGGAAAATTCGACCCTTCGGGCTTCATGGAACCGACTCTCCGGGCCTCGTTCTATCGGGCCTTCGGGCTCCAGTTTTCGGCCCTTTGCACCTCGGTTGGTAAGGATCTCGGTCATCTAGAAGTATCGCTTTTTTTGTTGTTTGAAGTAATCGAAATGTAATAATGAATAATCTCTCACTCAAAACAATGCTACAAAAACTACATAAAACTACATAACTCAACTATATCGCGTATACACAGACAAGGCAATGAATGTACCTATCATAACAACATTTTTAACTCGCGAATTCCGATCATCTCTTTATAAATATTTTATAATGTTCCATATTAACGATTAACGATTAATTTGCAAAAGCTACTTATGCTAATGATCGGCTGTTAACTCATTTTATGTTTATAATATACCAACTTTTTTTATATCTTTTGTATGCTGACATACATAAATGTATACATATTTATCGGTTGTTTTTATTTCATTTTATACATATATCCATGTCTCCATATTGTTATTTTATTTTTGTATAACTGAACTTATTTGCCAAAAAATAGAGATAATTATTATTCCGTTAAAATATTAAACTTGAACAGACGAAAATGACGAGCGTTGATACCACGATAACAAGGCTCAAATTCCTGTGCGCGAGTGGAACAGACGCAATCAATCAATTCAAGAGTATTAATATTATAGATGACGAGGAACACAATTTCATTGTTTCTGAGTCTACTTGAAGGAACAATGGATATTTGTAGGAGAATAGTCGGGATATCAAATAAATCATTCATTATTTCCACCCTTCCGGGCCTAAGAGGGGTATTTAGGATCCCCCAGGGCTGATATTATGAACGCAATTTTAATACCCCGTCTATAATACCAGCTCAAGAAGCATATTTTTTCAATAATTTGTTTTTTGATCATCATATTGATTTCATTTTTTACATTATCCCATTCCATAATATTAAGAATGAGTCAAAATTATTAAATTATTTTTCTGACAATTTATTTCAATAATAATTCACATCTCTCTCTGCTTTCCGTGCAGAGGGCAAACATTATTCATCACTCTACAGTTTTATGATCTTTGATACATTGGTCAGTTTGCACTAGTACTTTTTGCTATTTGACGAATTTATCATTTCCTTTTTTACATTTCAAACGTATTTACTCTCCTAACTCCTCGCTGTACCGCCTCGCTAACGCGTGGCAAAAAAATTGATCGGCGCTGCTCAACATGTCATATAGCATCCTTTCGCAACAGTATTTTATGATAAAATGTATGAATTTATATTGAAAGTCGTATTTACTATACTTTATCTGGGATGTTTTTGGCCTCGTGGTGTAATACTCAACGCGTTTGCCTACCATGCAAGAGGTCTCGGGTTCGATTCCCGACATGGTTGATTTAAAATATTTATAAGAAAGGGTGTTTTTACAATAGAATATTTCATAGTCCCTCGACTGGTATCTGAAGCGTAAGACTGATCATCTTACCTTCATGTTACAAAAATAATCACGATATTCTGCGATTGGTGTAAAAAAATATATATATATTAATTTGGGCGAATGAGACAATCCATTTTACTTCTTATTTAAATTTGTTGCAACAGAGACGGAAAACATTTCTGAAAGGGGATATGGGAGTCTAGGCATTTACAGGGCTTCAAGCCAGTCTGCAAGCATTTGGACATATTCAAAACATTATTGCATTATACTTCTACCTAGCTCCATATCCATTTTTTTAGCATTTTTGAATATTTTCTCGTTAATAATTGTCTTAATGGACAGTGGAAGTGGGTTATAGATTCTAGTTGCATAATGCTTAAAATCCCTTTATCTGAACGTGGTATTAGTTTATATTTGTTTAAGTTGTCTTTGTGTTGAGGATCTAGTGATTATTTTATTTGTATGTTTTGTTTGGTTGGGGTTATGTCTTTCGTTTGAGTAAGAATAGTTTTTGAATCTGTAAGCGAGTTTGATTTTAGCGTATGATTGCTTTGGTGTCACTTTACACGTTACTTTTTTTTTATTAATTTTTTTTATTTGGATTTTAGGCCGGAGAGTTCTTATTAAGTTTTTTTCTTCGTTTCCTCCGGAATTATTTTTTTTATAATCATTCATCAATAAGTCCATTTATATTCACTACACACTCTCGCGTGCACACAATACTCACACACCCATACACATATAAACACACCCTCACATACCCTAAATATATATATATATATATAACTAACAAGTACAACAATAATAAAACGGATACAATAAATAAGAGTATGCATTGTTTTTTATTTATGTTATTTTATTGTGACTATTATTACTATAATTTACATTTAAAAAACTTATTACTTCTACGAGACTTTATTAATAATCTAGTAAAGTTGTATCCGATTGTATAAATTGCATCTATCTTAAATAAAATTTTATTAAAATTAATCTTATATAAATTCCAATAAACTGCTTTAATAACATATAATGAAAACTAAATTTTAGTCTATACACAATTTTTAATTTTTCTTTTGTGACTATTGGTGTTCACATATAATTGGTGAAAGATGTTTAGTGTTATTATTTTTTATTTTGTAAATGGTATTTTATTGTGATATCTTTTACTGTCTGTAAACTGAAAATAAATAAATATACAAATAAAATGAATAAAATAAATAAAATAAAACGAATGAAACAAATGAAACGAATTAAACGAATGAAACGAATGAAACGAATGAAACGAATGAAACGAATGAAACGAATGAAATGAATGAAGTAAATAAAATAAATAAATGGTGATTTGTGGAATATTTCTTCGGTAGATGTCTGTATCGGGACTCGTAGTATTATTTATTTAATGATTCGAAGCTATTTGTTGTCTGCTGAAATAAATAATTAAATTACGCTAGATAAATAATCAAATTATTAGATACTATTGTTATAGGAATACGATTCTTCTCAGAGAACAATGAAAAATATAGACAGTGCTTATTTAGTGATAACAGTATTCAATTGGCTGCCGTTTCGCTCAGTTCATTTATAAAAATACTTATAAAATAAAGGTCAGAATTTCACCCACGATTATGCACCAATCCCGTGAGAATGGCCTTACAGCATACGCTGGCGATCTTTTCGCGTCCTCGACATATGCTTTAAAGTAAATGATCCAAAATATTATCTTTCTCTGCAAAGAATCATTTTAACCTTCGCAAATTCGCACAATAAATATCATCATCATCAACGTTATTATTATTATTATTATAATTGTGGATATATCCATATATGAGGGTACTATTTGCAAACCCGGCAAAATCCATTTTTCTTTATTTTGAGCAAATCACCAAAAACTGATACAATATTTAACTACAACTTTTTTTTAAACTTCAATTTTTAATAATCAGCAAATATTTTATACTTAAGCAGTGATGACATAAGCATGATTATGTCAAGAAACAGTAGTGAAATAATAAATTTAATTTTCTACATTCCAACTTTACAATACTCAAGTAGAAGTTGCCATGTTTGCAACAAACCCGATAATTTAAAAGTCAAATTCTTACAAATAAAGCCGTATATTTAACTGATAATGTTATAATTATTGTAAAATATTGTATTTTGAACAAGTTTCTATTAATATCTCACTTTTTTTACATTTTGGATTTTACCGAGTTTGCGGATAATTTATATAGCACCATTTTTGTGAAAATCACTTCAAGAACGCTGTACAATAAATAAAAAAAATAACTTAAACAGACTATAAAGACAAGAAAAAAAAAATAAAGTTAGTATATGACCTTTCCTATCTAACCTAGAAATTTTTTTCAACAAACTAAGCAATTAAATATAACTGAACTCTTTCGACTAGAATCATTAAAATTTATCCATAAATTAGCCACTGATGTAAATATAGACGAAGAACTAAAACTTGTAAAAAATTGTATCAGAAAAATATCATATTCAACTTTCTAAAATAAGATAAGGACAGTCGAGACTAATAAACCGGGGACTGAAATTATACAATAAACTAGCAGACAAAACTAAATAAAAGACTCAGACAAACTTTTCAAAAGATGTAAAAAATATTATTTTGAACAACATAGTATAAATAAAAAATGTATATATTATTTTTGTAAAATGAATATAATAATCCGTAAGGGTTCATAAATATTTTTTCAAATATAATTAAAAATCTAAAAAAATATCTGCTCGTCTTGTAGCTATAGAGTGAATGGACGGTTGGGATTCTAGTTCCTTGTTTCCAATTAAGATCAATTTACTAAATATTATTGAATATTTGTATTTAACCACTTACCTACATTTCTATGTCTACCGGTTTCTAGACGTACCCGTCTCTTCGTCAGAACACCAAAAAAACCAACATGCAAAACCCACTATACACCTTCACCATAGTTGTTGCACCAAAATATAAAACCAACACGACATGCATTTTAATAAGCACGTGCACTGATTTGAACAAACATGCACTGATTAAATTATAAAAATATTCTATGTTACTTAAGAAATAGTTGAAAAAGGGTGGAGAGGATGGAAGAAGGGGGCATGCATGTTTGTTTAATTGGTGTCCTGACGAAGAAACGGGTACGTTTCGAAACCGATAGGCATAAAAAGTTAGTAAGTGGTTATTTCAAATATTTAATAACATTTAGTAAAGTTATTGTTTTAAGTATTAATAATAAGATCAATTTAAATAATAACAGTAGAAGCTTGCGGCTACAGAACATATAGTAAAAGTTTTTTATATTGACCAAGAAATTTAGTGAATTAATGATATTAAAAATATAAAATAATAATAATAATAATAATAATAAAAAAGAGTAAAATTACAACACGTCTTGCAGCTACAAAGTGCATGAATGAGTGGAATTCTAGCAAGTTAAAACGATATCAATAAATTTACAAAAAAAAAAAAGTAAACATAAAGCATCGTAAATTTGTCAAGTGTTAATTATTATTATTATTACTATTTATTTTTTTAAATAAAATTTCGATGAGTTGTAAATAACTCACTATTAGAAAATGGAAATCAAGTTAGAGTTGAGTGGGGTTCGAGCCTCGGACCTCTGATCCGTGAGTCCGCAACACTAACCTCAAGACCACAATCCGATTATTAATAATAATACACTAGAAGCTTTTTAGCTGATGCGTGTAATGAGGAAGTTCGGTGGTTTTTTATTTATTTTTTTATTTGTTAATAGACTGTTAAACTAAGTCAATTTTTTTTTTTAATTTTTATATATCGTACTATCGGCGCTACGAAGTTTTGTTTTCCTGAAATAACTCCGCGTATAACGTCAGAGGTTTATTTCCGCTTATTAATTTAGTAAATGGGGTCCAGAATTTCAACCGTCGTAGCTGCAAGACGTGTTGGGATATTTATTTATTGTACAGCGCCCTTGAGTGACTTACACTGTTGTAGTTGTTTATTGTTTAGTATAAGAGTTTTATAATTTTAAATACGAGTACATGAGAAAGAAATAAAAACATAAGATTTATAAAGAAAAAAGATAATACAATAATACATTCATACTTATTAAAATTTAATGTAGTTTTTACAAGTGTTCAAAAAATTTCTTTAGATTACTTAAAATTTATTTATTGGTTTATAAATTTATTTATTAAATTTATTTTGTAATTATATTTTTATGTTAATAATATATGTATGGAAAATAAACAAATATTTTTTTTTAAACGCGTCACATTATACACTCTAGAATATATTTAAAAAAATAAAAGTAGATTTTAATCCAACAGTGGTATTTTATTTTGGATGCTTTACCAAATTTTAATATGGAATTCTGACAATTAACTGCTTACATAATAACATATTACAACAGAGATGAAGAACATTTAAGAGAAGGTTATATAGAAGTCCAGGCATCTACAGGGCTTATGACCTGTCAATGGCTGGTGTAAGTGGCCACTTTACACACTGTGTAACATTCACCATTCTGCCTATATTTAAACATCTATATTCCTTTAATTCTTTCATCTGTTGATGTTTGTGAAGTTAAAGAGCTGAAACCTTTATTTATGCAGGTGAGATTCAACGAATTGAATTATTTCACCTACATACTAGGCAACTCCTGAAAATATTATTTTTTCAATTTCTATACTTCTTCATGGACCAGGTAATTTATCAACAATATTTTGAGTTTGTCCAAATTTTTGTAGACAAGGACTGGTTTCAACTCCCTGGGGAGCTGTTTATATTAACATATTACAACAGAGATGAAGAACATTTAAGAGAAGGTAATATAGAAGTGAAATTCTTTCATCTGTTGACGTTTGTGAAGTTAAAGAGCTGAAACCTTTATTTATGCAGGTGAGATTCAACGAATTGAATTATTTCACCTACATCTTCAATATTACCTTCTCTTAAATGTTCTTCATCTCTGTTGTAATATGTTAATATAAACAGCTCCCCAGGGAGTTGAATCCAGTCCTTGTCTACAAAAATTTGGACAAACTCAAAATATTGTTGCTTACATAATAAATAAGTTAAAATAATATTACGAATAGATCATTGTTATCAGAGAAGTGAATCATTTCTAGGCGTGACAATGAAAAATAATAAATAATCTTTTGCGCATACATTATTCATGAAAATTCTATTTCTTAATAATTCATAACACATTCAAGGTAAAAAAAGTTTTTTAGGCGTCTGTCTTGATTGGCCTTAGGAAGTTTTTTTTCTTAGAAATTATAAGGTGTGTTTAAGTAATAAGTATTTTTTAAGTACCTGGGTATTTCAAAGACTTCTTTAGAAACGATTTTAACAGAAAAAGTACTCAGAAAACGTAATAAGTTTGTAAAAAATAAACAAAATCAACAAATAACATGTTTTTATAGATTTTGTGGATGCCAGTTGCTCCACAAAAAGTTCAATTAATACTTACGCACCCACACACACGCACCCTCTCCCTCATTCATCCCACACGCACATGTATCCTCTCCCTCATTCATTCACGCATACACACATTCACATACACATGAATACAAGCGTCACACAAATACAATTACGAAACTTCTTTTCTTATATATTATATGTCATTTTATTTACAGTGGATTTTTTAATTGGCTTTAGCATTGTTAATATTTTTCTACTTATTTTGTTTATCTAATAGCTGTAAAAATCCTAAATAAAATAAAATAAAATAAAATAAACACAATAAAACTAGTTTTGTTTACCGTTTTCGGGATTATTATTTTTTTGATTTTTTTCTCTGGATTTCGCTTTAGTTATCTATAAAATGATTTATTAGTAGACAAAAAAATATTTTTCCTCTCATTTAATTATAAAATATCTAAACACACAAAAATAATAAGATCTTTTGCATTATCTTACGTATTTTTATTTAATAAGTTTATGATATACCATGAAGAAAAATACTAAAATAATGACTAAAACAGACCATTCCTGACACGCATTAAGAAACACTATTTTCAAACTTAAAATAATGAACTAAAATTACTTACGATAGTTTTATAGATCTCATTCTTTTTGTGTAGTAAGGTATTAGACTGTTGTTGACTATGCAATCATAAAGTCAACAATATTTTGAGTTTGTCCAAATTTTTGTAGACAATGACTGGATTCAACTCCCTGGGGAGCTGTTTATATTAACGTGTTACAACAAAGATTAGGAACACTTAAAAAAGGTAATATAGAAGTCTAGGCATCTACAGGGCTAATGACTTGTCATTTATTTATCTATACATTCAAAATTACACCCATTTGTGTAATTTTGTCCATAAGTGAACCTATTAAGACTTTTAAGGCTGTGCCCGTGGCAAGCCATAATAAATAACAATAAAAAATACATAGTTACATTTATTAGATTTAAATATAATGACATTTGATGCAATGTATTAAAAATTCAGAAAAAAGGTACAAGTAAACAATAATAAAATTCCAAAGAATACAATTTAAAAAAAAATTAGACATAAATATTAAAATGTAAATTATTAATTATACAAATTAAGATTCATAGATAATCAAATGAACAAAATAAAAGTATAATAAAAAATATAGTAGTATTGAAAAAAATATAAAATAATAATATTATTGAAATCAATACAAAAATAATATATATATATAAACACAAAGTGATAATTATGATATTGTTTCTATAAACTCAATAAAAATATTTTTTGTGAATATATTGTTTATTAGTAAAGGTTTAACTAGGAGTTCAAATTTTATTTGTACAATTCTCTAAATAAATACATTACATTATACAACATAAACATAATATTTCTCTTATATTTTATTATTTTTTAACCTTAGAGTAATAACACGCCACTGGCTAGAGTCACCTATACGGGGAAAACTATTCTATGTTTATTAACTACGAAGTAAGCTACATATTACCGCAATACAAAGCCGTAGTTACTTGTGTCGTGAATTGCAAGCGCAAACCGAAACCACCCGTTAAACGTTTGTTGTTAAATTGATACCAAACTAAAAACACAAACCGAAATTTGGAACGGTTTTCTTATATGAAGTAGAGCTCAAAGGCTTCTCTAGTAAATTATTACTCTGAGTTTTTAACAACGTTTCACAACTTGTATAAATTGGCTACTGCCGTTAATAAATAAATAAATACAAATATTTATATACGGCAATTTTCATTTATGAAACTTAAAGTGATTACTTTAAAAAGTTAATTAAAAAAAAGTTTAAGTGAAATAATTCTCGAGTTTTCGTCAAAATGGGAACAATACGCGGTTATCTTTCTTTTCGTGGAACACGTTCTGTCAATGTTGGCGTAAGTACAATAAAATTTACAATATTACATTTATGTATTATTTCAAAGGCTTATGCTTTGAAAAAAGTATAAAAAATATAATTATAAAAACAAAATACAAAAACTTTAGAGTCTAAGAGGTTGGTGATAGGAAATTAATGGACAACACGTCCTATAGTTTGAATTGTTTTTTTTTTTAAATTTAATTTTGGAGATCGTCATTACTTTTACTTTGTAACCATTCAAATATAATATTATATAGAGATGACACGCGATACAAATCCGAGATAAAAAGTCGTCCCCAAAGGAGAAGAAATGACCAGCGGAGATGATCACGTCGACTTTGACAAGCAAAACAAGTAGTGGAGTAAAAATCACGGACTGTTTACATCGATCTACTGTAAGTTCTATTCAGTATCTCGCTCTCTTCTGCATACACGTCACCTTTGTTTATCGTTTCACTATACGCCCGAATAACTGAGCGGGACAAAGACAGGTGATAGCTCACGACTGGTAACATACTAATAAAACGTTTTTTTAGTATTAAAATAACTATTTTAAACAAGTATTGATTATGATAAAAACATTGCTTATCCGTGAAAGGTTATACCATCACTTTTTTTTATTTTTTCCAAGTCAATTGGAAAACTATTTACAAAGCAATTATTGAACCACACGTTAACTACTGTAGTAGCATTATATTTTTATCAAACAAAAAAAACATAAATAAACTAACTGTATTGCAAAATAAAGCCTTTAGAATCATTTTGAAAAAAAACAGATATACGAGGGTAAAGTCGATGGTAAATGAAATGAAATTATTAACATATAAACAAAGAATATTTTACAATACAATGATATTTGTTCATAAAATTATAAACTCTAATAAAAAAACAGAATTTTGGAAAAAAATTGATCGGAACCAGCATGAACACGATCACAATACTAGAGAAAAAGAACAAAATTACACTTCCATTTAGGAAAAAGGCAAAGTCACAAAATTCAATTTTATTTAAAGCAATTAAAAAGTATTACGAAATGGAAAAAAATATTTATGAAGAAAAAAACATACCAAAATTTAAAATAATGGTCAAGACATATGTGATAAACAATTTATAAATTAAATATATTTGCAATGTTATTATTAGAACACACATAACAATATGTATGATATGTGTGCCCTACTTTAAGATTTAAATAAAAAAAAATTAGTATAAAAGCATATAATTAATTGCAAGGAGAAAAATAGCCGGGGTGTGCTCGCAATAGACTAAAGTCCGTTCTATCAAACATATGCCGAGTGGCTGCAGGTTGAGAAAAAATATTTTAAACGCTAAAAAAAAATCAAAAACAAAACACTATTATGAAATTCAGATGCTTTCCGATGACAGTCACTCTTACTATATATTTTCACATAAATGATACATGTTTTTTAAAATTCTAATACAAACCTACTTTTATACATCTAGTAAATGTTATATCTGTAACTCTCCAAAAAAAGAGACTAACTCTTGTGCTTGGAGAGTGACTTACACTGTTATAGTTATTTATTTATTAGAATTTATATAATTTTGAATATACTAGTACAGAGAAGAAAAACAATTTACGATATAAAAAGAAAAACAAAAAATAATAATACTGTAGTACTAATTAAAATAGAATGTGGTTTTTATTTTTTTATTGATATTTTAATTTATTTATTGATATATTAGATTAAATAGTTTTTAATTCTTCGGGGAGATTATTGTAATTTTTGACACCTTAAGGGCAAAGCTATTTTGACCATGACCTGTCTGGAATTTAGGGATTTTAATATTATTTTGATATCTGAGTGTCTTTTTCATCTCAAATTCATTTATTTTTTATTTTTTGTAAATTTTTAGAGTGGAATTTATTTTATAAAAAGTGTGTACTATATGAACTTTTTATAATTTATTTAGAATTCCGTATTGAATGTTGAGGGTTTCTTTAAAATCACTTTAATAATTAAACTTTGTACTATTTTAAGAGGGTTTAATATATTGACATATGCACTACCCCATCCAACAATACCATATTGTAATGATTGTACAATTGAGTAATAAGCAATTTTAGAATAACTAAATGTAATGAAATATTTGTTAATAACCGTTACCCCACAACAATATCCTACACTAAATATATCCGATACGTGGCAATAACTATTGCCGAGTTCATAAAGTCTGTTCAATACGGCATTACAAGTATACAATGTTTATTCTATAGCTAATTCGTTTCGTTAATTCAATCGTATCGTATGAGAGAGTACGAGAGCGAACTACGATTTTGATTGTGATAGAGTAAGATGGATATATGACGAATAAATGAACGAACAAACTTAGAAAACGAATCAGTGTCAGCCTCCTGTAACGTAATTTTACTTTTATTACACATCATGCATTTTACAGCGATACAATAAATGGGGATACAAAAAAAATAATTTAATAATTTTTATTTAAATTTATTTCAACAGAGAGGGAAAAAAAATTATGAGAAGGAAATATGGAAGCCTAGGCATTTACAGGGCTTATGACCTGTCATTGGCTGGTTTAAGTGGCCTCTTTACACCCTGTGTAACATTCACCATTCTGCCCATGTTTGAACATCCACATTTCCTAAACTCTTCCATCTGTTGACTTTTATAAAGTAAAAGAGCTGAAACCTTTATCACCAATCATAAATTTAAATAACTCCCTAGGGAGGAAATCCAGCCAGTCTGCAAGCATTTGGACATAATCAAACATTGTTTAATATTTTTTATTTGAATGTACTTTATTCATTGCGTAAAGCATCGTTTTTCGTATAATTTTTTATTTGAAGGAATCTTTAATTCACCAAATTATGTAATCAATGCAACGATTTTCATATTACACACTTTTGCAACCTTCAATAGTTGCATTTAGAAAGTAAAGTGATGTGAAATTGAATGCTTTGTAATTCACAAATTAGGAATATTTTCTAAACAGAATTTGCATTTCGAAAGTGTACATACATTTAATTATCTCATTTAAGAATCGCACGAGGCTATATAAAAAATTAAAATAATAACTCATTGAATTAAAATACCGTAATCACGACTTGTCTGTGTCCGGGCAGATAAAGATTACGCTTTTGTGTGTGAAACAAAACCATCTTTAAATGTTTCTGACTCGATGGCTTAAAAAACCACTCTTTTAAAAAAACACTTAATCTTAGCCTTGCCTGAAATCGAACGCGCTAACCAGTAGGCCACGGGACTTCTTTTTTCAGAAAAGACGCGAATCGAAAACTCCCTAAAGAGGATTTGCGGTGTCAGAGAAATTTGATGAATATGTATTTGAACATAGTATTTCTGTCACTCTCTCGCAAATTCCTCCTCTGAACTGTGAGAAAAAGATAATTGCACATCGGACTGATTATGTTTAAATAAAATCGACGTTCCGCTGTCCCATATTCCGCGCCTCAAAACTGAACCGATTTTGGTTTTTTTTTTTTAATTATCACATTAAAATTTTCTGTGTCAGTACTTTTTCCATTTTTCAAAAGGAAATACGTTTGTAAGAAAAAAGGCGAGATCGCGTTTTCTCTTAAACCACCCTTTTAATTCCCATCCATAACTTTTTTTTTAAAGCTTTTACTGTCTATGCGGCTCGACAATGGAATCATTTCCAATCCGCTATCAAAGATGTTTTTACAAGACCCTTATTAAAAACGGAACATTTCCGGTCTTTTCCTTAATTTGTCCTCTTAATTTATTCCATCTTTTCCATCGTGATAGTATCGATTTTAATTTATTTATATGGACATAACAAACATGGACATTATACAAGAATATCAGAACAATACTACATACAACATTAAGACAAGGACAATCGAGACTAATAAATCAGGGACTTAAATTATATAATAAACTACCAGACAAAACTAAACAAAAGACCCCAAATTTTTAACAGAGTATAAATGAAAAATTAAATATTATTTTTGTAAAATGAATGTAATAATACGTAAGGGTAAATAAATAAATTTCAAATTAATATTGGTAGTTTCAATTTTAGCAGCTTTTTTATTTTAAGCGTTTGAAACTAAAAAAAATCAAACACATTTTTTCGATTGCTTGGAAGAAATTCTCATTTAAAAATAAGCCCACTACAAGAATAACTAAGCATTACATATATTTTTAATTAAGTACAACATAAAATACAAGATTATGGAAATATATTTCTAAAAGCATACATTTTCAGCGGACGTGATTAGCCATTTACCGTGGAATTGCTCGAAATAACCATATTTTTTAAATATTATCAAGTCCCTTTGGGATAATCTTTAGAACAGCTTTAATATCTATAATCTGTTCCTCCAAGATACTGACTGATCAGATTTTGATTTTATTTTCCAAAGTAATGTCAATAGTTATTACATTTATGGGCCCCATTATGATTTGTGGAACATTATTTAAATTTTTATGGACTTTTAACTGGGGTGACGTTACTAACTGAGATAAATATTTCATTTTATTAAGATGTACGGCAAAAATGCCTTTTACAAAAATTATAATATTAACATATTTGAACAATGTTTGAGTATGTCCAAATGCTTGCAGACTGGCTGGATTCAGAATGGTGAATGTTAAACAGTGTGTAAAGTGGCCACTTAAACTAGCCAATGACAGGTCATAGGCCCTGTAAATGCCTAGACTTCCATATTCTCAATTATATTTTCCCTCTCTATTGCAATTAATTTAAATACTAACATGTTTGGTTTAATAAACGCATTCAATACTTTTTACCCAAGATTTAGAACCAAAAAATTAACTTTAAAAATTATTCAAAAGAAGTTTAAAACAATTTAAAGTAAGCGTAAAAGTCAAATTAGAAAACCAAATATTTTAAAGGGTTAATTTAACAAGAAAAAGAAAAAGGAAAGCCCTGTTTCATAAAATACTCATTAATGACTTTTTATTCAAGATTTAGAAACAAAAATTATGTAACACATCAATAAAAACATTTAAACCAAAAAATAAATTTAAAAAAAACAAAAAAAACAAAAAAAAATTTAAAACATTTTTCTTCTAAATATTGAAATCAAATTAAATAATAAAATTATTTTAAAAGATTAATATAATAACAACAAGAAAATCACAAAGCACTGTTTCATAAATATAATAATTATTCGGGAGGTTTTATTACTACAAACCAAGAAAAAACTGTTTCTTTCCTCTCTGTTGAAATAAATTTTATTATGAATAACTCCCTAGGGAGGAAATCCAGCCAGTCTGCAAGCATTTGGACATACTCAAACATTTTTGAGCGAAATTTTATATAACTGTGTCAATGTGTTTCACATAATATACAAAGCCACCCCGCGAGTGGTGTACATTCGTACGTTTTTCATTTTTCCGAAAAACTACCATAGTTTATCCATGTTGTTTTGTATTGAACTACACTATTATTTTATCAACAATATTTTGAGTTTGTCCAAATTTTTGTGGACAAGGACTGGATTCAACTCCCTGGGGAGCTGTTTGTATTAACATATTACAACAGAGATGAAGAACATTTTAGAGAAGGTAATATAGAAGTCTAGGCATCTACAGGGCTTATGACCCTGTCATCGGCTGGTTTAAGTGGCCACTTTATACACTGTGTAACATTCACCATTCTGCCCATATTTGAACATCTATATTCCTTCAATCCTTTCATCTGTTGATGTTTGTGAAGTTAAAGAGCTGAAACCTTTATTTATGCGGGTGAGATTCATCTAATTGAATTATTTCACCTACATACTAGGCAACGCCTTTATGCAGAATGGTGAATGTGGTGAATCTTTTGGCAGAATGGTGAATGTTACACAGTGTGTAAAGTGGCCACTTAAACCAGCCATTGACAGGTCATAAGCCCTGTAGATGCCTATACTTCTATATTACCTTCTCTTAAATGTTCTTCATCTCTGTTGTAATATGTTAACTATTATTTTAGCCTGATATATTGGTAATAAAGGATCATTGAAATTATTTTGAAACAGCAGTTTGTTTTTCTTTCACAAGGCTTAGAGTAAAAAGTGTACGAATCTTACCTGCTCTCCCCTACACAAAAAAAAGTTCAAACACAAATGTACCCAACCTTGACCTTCTCTTGAACAACTATGCAAATACGTATATTTAGATTGCGGTGTGGTAGTGTTATAAATCTATTCATCTGAAACCACGCGTAAAATTGGTTTTAACTGACCGCAAAATCAATACTACTTAATTCTACCGTAAATGACTACTGGCTTAAAGATAATAATCATTATAATTGCTAATTTAAAAACAACCATTTCTTTATTGAGAACATTTTTTGATAATTGATTTCTCTGGATAATGTATATTTATTTATTTTACAGAAGCATACAGTCAACAATGACTAAATTACATAATTAAGATAGGGTTGAAAGATGGACTTGCAAAATTTCATGCATATCTAAATTTGTTGCAACAGAGAGAAAAAAACATTTTTAAGGAGGGAATATGAAAGTCTAGGCATTAACAGGGCTTATGACCTGTCATTGGCTGGAAATCCAGCCAGTCTGCAAGCATTTTTTTTATTTTTTTTTTTATTTATTTACAATTTTAAAAAACCCGTTAGGGTTACATTAGAAATTTAATATTGTCTAGTCATTTTATGTCTCGTCTAGTCTAGTTAGATCAGTCATCATGTGCTTTTTCAGATTGATTTTAAATTTGTCTCCATTAAAAGTTTTCAAGTAGTAAGGTAGGTCGTTGTAGTGTAGTGGCGGCTTCCGTGGTGTAGTGGTCAAGACGCTTGATTCACGCACGGAAGGTTCCGGGTTCGATTCCCGGTGAGAACACAAAAATTAAAATGTGATTTTTCTCAAGCCTGGGTGCTCTGTGATGTAATTCACCACTGTAATTAGGCCTCCTGGCCTGTTGTGGTGCAAAAAAATAAATGTAAAAAAAAAAAAAAAAATGTAAATGTAAGTGTTTAAGTCCATTATGTAGTATTTTTGACTGTCCTGTGTTTGTCTTTGCTTTTTCAATATGATAGTGTTGTTGTTGTCTGGTGTTATATTTGTGTATGTCAGCATTTTTGACTAATATTATGTCGTCGTCTTGTATGTTTCCCAGTGTTATTTTGTGCACAATTTTTAAGGTCTCAATTTTAGTCAAGTAGTTTATGTCAAACTGGTGTGTATATATATAATATACACACCAGTTTGAATATACTCCAGCATTGTTGAATTGACTACCTAGTAAAAAAAGAAGTGTAAAAATGCGAAAATTGTTTTCAGACGTTGCGTAGTAGGTGAATTGGTTCAGCCGGATGAATCTCACCCACATGATATTTTTTTTTGCTATTTTACTTCACAGAAGTCAACAGATGGAAGAGTTGAGGAAATGTGGATGTGGATGTACATAAGCAGAATGGTGAATGTTACAGAGTGTGTAAAATTGCCACTTGTCAGGTCGTAAGCTCTTTGTTGCAACACATTTAGATGTAAATAACTCTCTAGGGAGGAAACCTAGCCAGTCTGCAAGCATTTAGACATACTTAAACATTGTTGAATGATCCTGCTTATTAAATTATTTTATACATAAATAATATATTTATGTGAAAGGTTGGTTTGTGTTTATTTGTATGAAAATAAGTGTTCAGGTGTGTGTAAGCGTGTGCATCATTAAAAAGTAAGTGGGAGTGTATCACAGCCAGATAAAATGAGTCATAATTTATTTTTAAATAAATTACGGGACTTGTTTAATATATAAATAGGAAAATATCAGATACTACGAATACCGATAAAAATATATAAAAAGGATTTAGAGAAATGGATAAACATGGTGGAGAAATGCTTTCATGCATAACTTAATTTTTTTTTTTTTTTAAATATGTCCTTAAAAAAACGCGACATGTTATTATAATAAATATTATTATTACAATTATCTTCATATATAATACTATAAAGCTTCATTGATTATCTCACAATACATAAATGTTTGTCAAAAAATACTTACTGTGTTATAAATTTTCCCGAAATACAAATTCCCCATTACCTATTGAACACTTAGCCTAGCCCTTAACTATTGGTTTTTCCCACAATTATGATTAATGTGCATGCTATACTTCATAAGATTAATTTAATTTTTACTAAGGTACCTTGAATTAAAGTATAACTATATATATATATGGACATTCGATCCATCCAATCTTCACATTCATTTGAAAATGCCCTAACAACGCGAAACAATGAGGAATTCCACTGTTTTCTAATTTTTTTTCTATTAGCGTACTATTTAAATAAGCAAATATATATATTTTTTTGTGCGTTATTTACAAAGACATGATTTTTTAAAGTTAAATTTATCAAATACCGCGATAAATGACTGTAATCAGTGTGTCACTTTTCAGTAGTGACGTCATGAAACGGTTGGCGTTCTTACTTTCACTGACAGCGGTAAGTTGTATTTCTCCAGCCAATAACAAAACGGACAAGAATCTATGGAATATTGCGTTGATTACTTCATTTAGTTGATCGTAATTTGCTCATTTCTATGTTATGGTTGTTTTTACGAACGTTTCGATTTAGAAAAACCTAGAAAGTTGACATAATCTCTGGTTGAAATGTCAAATTATACTCTTTTTTTTCTATGGTCAAAACGTTCCTTACAAGGTGCGGGGGCTTTAAAGCGGAAACTAGAAATACTACACGTAGATATAAGGAGTGACGTCATTATTTACGATTTTTAAATTAATATTATTTTTAACATTTTTTATTTATTTTTGCTTGCGTTTTTGAGATATTCCATCCTACTCCAAAATTTTTCAATATTCACGTGTACACAAAAACATTTTTAAAATTTAATTCCGGGTAGGGCTGGAATTCCTGATTGTCACGAAATTTTTGTTCTTATATTTGTAAAAATAAAATAAAGTGTTCAGTAGACTCAAATCAGTGTTTGATTTTTTATATTGGAGTTTACATATTTTACCTCTGTACCTACTAAGTGACAGCTTCCCTTATCAAAACACCGCACGCTGCTGATACATACATGGTTTTACCGCGCATTTGCCTGATAGATCGGATTCTGATAGCATATAGCCTAAATTCTTCCTTGTTTGTTATTCCATACTTTGTTTCATGCGTGTCGGCACCAGGACACCATTGTAAACCGCTAATTTCGTCTCATAGGCAAGAAATTTGCAATTTGCAATAGAATAAAAATAAATTAGAACACAGCTATCTAACAAGATTTACATCTGTTGATGGCCTAGTAGTACCAAAATTTAAAAATAAATATAGACAACGTACGTTGGATTATATTGTTCCAAAAGCATTTAATTTGTTGCCACTTGACATGAAAACATGTCATAGTAAAAATAAAATTAAGTTTCTATAAAAAATATTGTATGATAAAACGTTCCTATATTGATTTATTATTTATGTAATACATTTTTTTTTATTTTATATATTATTATTTTTATTTATTTTATTTTTTATCCCTTATTAAAAACATTTTTGTTATTTTCTTGGGTTAACCTTTTATTTTCTTTTATTACTTTCTTATTTCATTAACATGTTTTAGATCTTAATTTTAATATGTACTTTTAATTTTCTAATTAATTTTTTTTTCTGTAGATATGAATTGAAATTCTCTATTTAATTTACTTCGTTTAATTTATTTTTTATCTTGTTTTGATTACATTTATGAGCACACACTATTTACATATGTGTCTATTATTATTTTTTCTTATGTTTAAAATATATTTAAGTAAATTACTATTCTTTAATTTTAATTGTATTATTTTACTCTATTTTCTTACTTAAAAAAAATACATCTTTTAATTATTTTTATGTTTATTATTTTATACGTATTATGTTTGTACTCTTCTTATTTGACTATTAATTAAAACTAATGTCTGAGCACCCGATGACAAACTATTATTGAATAGTTTATCGGGACAAAATATATCTTAATACTTTGTTTTCTTTATAATGTATTAATATTGTAATAATATGTATATTTTATAGAATAAAAACTATAAACTAAAAAAAAAAAAAAAGAAATTTGCAGGCAAGCAGCTTAATATTAACATTTCTTGTATAATGATTACAACTACAAATGACTCGATTAGCTTGAAGATTACGAAAACACTTTCAGACAATTAGCGCATGTTTCGAAAGATTTCTAAAATTATGACTTGGCGAATTATTTTATAGTTTAGCGGGGAACTTAAAATGTGCAAATATTAAGAGAAAATTTGCAGTGTTTATTTATAGACAGGAAGAGAAAAATAGATTATAAATAAATTGGACAGAAGTTCATGACAAAGCTAACAAAGATATGACGAGGCTAAACAATTGGTTGAACGACAATTTGCTAACTATCAATGCAGGAAAAACAAAGTTTCTCTGTTTTAGCCCATCTTCGGTGGGACAACCAAACTCTGGGTATGAATTAAAGTTACATCATTGCATAAATTGCATTTATTTTATTTAAATACTTACTTGTTTTTTTTTATTACCATATACTTGTTTTTTATTTTTTACTATTATATCAAATTGCATTGTAGTATTGGCAAATACGCATTTCATGGATACATATTTTTATTTCTTATTTTTTCGTGATAATATATGCTTGCTTGCTTGTTTATTAATTTAACTTAAAAATGTCTTTCTTGCTTACCGTAACACTTTATTTATTTTTTGCTTTACAGAATTTATTTCATAAGCTTATATCTTTGCATTTTTTGTTTATATGCTTACTGTTTTTGTTATTACTGTTTTTTTTTTTTTTTACTTTGTAAAACTTTTTATTATATCCTTTTTAACTAATTTAACTTATTTTTTTCTGTATATTCGTGTTTATTATTTAGTGTGTTAGCATGTATTTCAGTTTTATTTTTTGTAAATGCCTTTTGGGCGTTAATGAACAAAATAAATAAATAAATAATATATATTTATTCTAAATGTACAATATTGGAAAATGTCACAAGTGTAAAATACTTGGGTTTAAAAATAGATAAATTCATGAGATGGAACCTACAAACTGAAGAAATTTCCAATAAAATAAAACGTTCGATTCATTTTTTCATACCTTTAAGAAATATACTAAGGATAAAAGAACCAAAACAATTGTATTATGGATTGGTAAATTCCATAATGACGTATGGTCTGATTGGCTGGGGAAGCTGCACTAAAACGACTATGGCTTCAGCAGCTATAGCTAAAAAATCAGTGATAAGAGTTGTTTTTAAAAAACCATACGAGTGTTTCGCTCTTCAAAGAATTTCAAGTCAGTAGCGGTCACGCATCTCAACAGGGAAAAATACGCAACGGTTTGTCATGTTCATAATACTAGACACTCCAGTGAGGATCTGATTCTACAGAGAGGAGTTAATACTTTATGGCTCAAAGGCAGCAGTATTATAGGCCCAAGGATATATAACCTTATCCCAGATTCATGGAAATGTGTTGGGATTGCCAGGCTGAGGAAGGTGTTGACTGCATTTATAATCTGTATTGGTCGGAGAGAGTCAGAGAAATTGTTGTCGGATGTAGAAGGACGTAAGCTGATTTCTTGTTTTACTAGTAATGACTTAGGACTTAAGATATAGAGATTTTTGTATTATTTATGTTTTCATTGTTTATTTATTATTTACTTGTTAGACTGAAAAAGCACTATTTTTTTATGTTATTACAAAATACATTATTCACTGCCTTAGAACGGGGAAGCTTTCCCTAGTTAGGATGTTTTTTAGATGAACCACTAGCAAAAATAATAAAAATATATGTATACTTTTACCACTCAATTGATTTGTTTTATAAACAATTAATTGTAAATGCTGTAATAAAAATGAAAAAAAATAAATATATTCGACTAACACTTAAAAGTTTCCAAATAACAATGCTTTTAAAATAAATAGTATTTGATACACTTAATTATTAACTTCTTTAATAAAAAGTTTTTGATTCGTTTTATTTTTAGTACATCTGTATACTGCCGTTCTGGAACTTGAATTATAAAAATAACTATTATTTTATTAGTTGGTTGGAAGAAATTGCCATTTGGCAATAACAAGTAACATTATGTACAAAAAGTTAAATAAAAAAATAGCATTGAGTTTAAGACAAAAGTCCAGGGTTTTGGTTCTACGAGTATTTCACACACATAACTGTATTTGTCATCCGCCTGGACACTGACTATTGCTGCTGCCAATCAACGTACAGTTTATTGGCAATGATTTTGAAATACCACTATCTATGACTCTGCTTATTATTTGTTACCTTGAGTATTGATTCGCCAAACCGCTTCTTTCCTAAGGTCAAAAATAAATGGTGTGAAATTGCAAATATTTCTGGTTTTCATACTGAACCGGTATTGAAGCGTGAAAACTTGAACACAGACAGAAATTTTAATTACAAAATAATTATATTTTGTCAGAATGACGACGTTCAGTACTACGAGAAATTAAATACAAAAATGTTTTCTTACAAGCAGTAAAAATAAGAGTATTTAATTGTCCGAGGAAGTATCTTTATAACTCGTTGGTGCGAAGTAGACTCGAGAGTGGCTCGATGATTTGGGAACCGTGTGAGTTGAACTACTCTCTTATGGTGGAGAGGGTTCAGAAGAAATTTCCTCGGTTTCTCTACATGAGGGAGTGCGGATATTATCCATGGCTTTATTCCACTGAGTTCCTCCAGGGTATGCTAGGTTACAGCAGTTTGAAGGCTAGAAGGAATGAGTATTTAACTACACACTTCTTTCGATTGTTGCGCGGTATTATTGACAACCCTAAAATTATGCGGAGTATTGGCTTTTATGTTCCGGATAATTACCTTAAACAGCGTCAACATAGACTGTTTCACATTCCAATATACAGGACCAACCTGTCAATGGTTATGCCTGTTGGAAGGGCTATCTCTATGTTGAACAATATTACTTTGGACATTGACATTTTTCACGTCTCTGAGGGAGTTTTTCGTTACAAGATTCTCTTACTTTTTAAACATATTAATCTGTGGATATTTTTTTTATTTTATATTTTTTGTTTTATTTTTTCACCGCAAAAGGTCAGGAGGCCCAATTACAGTGGTGAATTACATCACAAAACACCCAAGCTTGAGAAAAATCGCATTATTTTTTGTGTTCTCACCGGGAATCGAACTCGGAACCCTCCGTGAGAAAGTCAAGTGTCTTGACCACTACACCACGGAGGCCGCCTTATAGAGGCGGTTTTTTTTTTTTTTTTTAATTATTAAGGAAAAACAACAGTTGTTGTATAAGAATACAAAATATAAAAAATAGTGCCTACATCAGTTAAAGTTTTTCACAAATGTAATGAGAGAACATGTTTCACAGTAAAGAGAAAAATAATATATTATGTTAGACATGAGAAAAACAAAGCTCTTTAGAAGGTTAACGGATGAGGAAATATAGTGGAGGAGTGGAGGAGGGGGATTTTCATAATATAGTTGACCAATTCAAAATTTTTACATTATAATAAAATGTATATGTATACTTATGTGTTTTTTAAATATATACCTAATTTCACCTAATTATTTTAATTATTTCTATATGTATGTATTAAGATATTTCATTTTGAAATGTACATATATATGAATAAATAAAATTGAAAATTAAAATAGATGAAAAAATTCATAAAAATGAATTACTTTGAACTACATCACAAGTTTTTCCGAATCAACCAATGATTTCCGGTTTTTTGGGAAATCAATGCATTAATCAGCAGAAGTCGTCGACTAGAACTTGTGACGTCACTGGCGCAGTAATTTCAAAATTACAAATATGATTCATGAGATATTTTTTTTGGTTTAATAATCATTTAAAAAATACAAAAATACACACTGAACTTTCTAATTTGGATGCATTTGGGACAGAAATGAATTTTTGAATCAATTAAAATAATAGGCAATAATAATTTGCAAAATCATGTTACAATAAAATTAAAATAATATTTTGAGTTTTCAAATTTTTTTGTAAACTTAAATTGGATTTAATCTCCTGGGGAGGTTCGCTTTTATAGTCGCGGCACAGGCGGACCCTTAAGAGATGGCGCGATAGCTGGCCGTTGGCGTCCCAAGAGGAAACAGATCCTCAAGATCTGTTGAAAGGATGATAAAGAATAGGCAGTGGAAAATGTTAACTGAATAAATACTGCTTCAATAAATAATTTATTTTGCGCTAAGGCAAGCCTTAAATTCCTCCACAACTCGTCTAGCTGAGAAAAAAGCTGTTATATCATGCGTTTCATTTTGCAATATTGACTTGTGTACATTTGTCGGCTCCAGTATCAGTTGGTATTCATTTAGCTTCATGCAATGTGTTTCTCTAAGTTAATGATCTGTAATACTAGACTTGTGAACTTAATTTACCGTCTAATAGCTGTGGCATAGTTAGCATTAGCATCGTAGAAATTCATAGAATTTAAATAGCAATCATCGTCATCATTATCGATTGATTTGGTGTTTATTTTGTAGAACTCCATATTTAAACTTATAATTTATTTATTTAACTTTTTGTGCATAATGTTATTTGTACATTGGCGGGGTTATAGCCAAATGGCTATTTCTTCCAACCAACTAATAAAATAAAACTTTTATTTTTATAATTCAAGTTACAGAACAAATTCAATAGAAAAAAAAGATTAAAAAGCTAAAGATATATAAAAATATAATTAAATGTATTTGTTTATAAATTACCTTAAATCGAAACTATTACCCAATGGGGAAAAGGGAAAAAATAGGAAAGGAGGAAAGATTTAGGAAGAGAAAAGGAGATGTTTCTTCAGACGTGATTTAAACAGAGATAATGTAGTAATATCTTTGATGGGAGATGATTCCACAGTCAAGCCCCATCATAGACACTATATGAGTTAGAGAAGAAAGAGGAATTGTGGATGGGTATTAAGAGAGTGCCTTGAGAATTAGAACGAAGAGGTAAACCATGAACTGATAAGCGTTGAAATTTTCACGCAGGTATATAGGAGCATTAGGACTATGAAATTCATTGAACATTAGTTAGAGGGAGTGATAGTCTCTCCGTTGTCTAGTTTTGAGCCATTTCAGTTGCCTACGATAATCAGAATGTGGTCATATTTCCTAAGATCAAAAATGTACCTTATGCATGTATTCTGAAGTCGTTTAAGTTTATCGAGTTGCTCACAGCTTAAATCCGTCAGGGAAACATCAGCGTCAATCTAGAATGGGTAGTAGTATAGTAGTAGTAGTAATCAATCCTTTAGTTCTTTGGGCATATTTCCAGGGGGAACTCTGATAGTTTGTTGAAAACTATTCTCCTGGAAAGTGTCGAAGGGACAAGGTCGCATGGACGTCAACCGACAAGATGGAGCGCACAGTCACTGAATTATCAGAATCATTACTGACGAATGCCTATGGAAGGGCACAAGACCGTTCCAGATGAAGGGAGACTGTCCACAGACGAGCCATGCCTGGAGTCAGACGTAAGCACCATCCTCAGACATGAGGCACGGATTGAAGAGAGACAAGAAATCAAACACTGATTTGAGTCTACTAAACACTTAATTTTATTTTTACAAATATAAAGACAAATATTTCGTGACAATTGCTTTGCCTTGTTAGGGTATTTTCAAACTAATGTGAAGATTACATGGATTGAATGTCCTTATATAGTTATATAATTCAAGGTACTAAAGTAAAAAATAGAAATATACTTATGAACCATAGCATGTACATTAATCATCATTGTGGATAAACAATTTTTTTTCAAATTCACATTTTCTAAAATTATTTAAATCCGGTTCATTTGCTTCCAAACATGCATCGTACGAGGTGTGGTAGAAAAGTAATGAGACAGATTTTTATATAAAAAACTTTATATTTTTTTCAAACATTAATGTCAACCCTTTCAAAGTAGTTTCCTTGGGCAACTACACACCGATGGAGACGTTGTTTCCACTGTTGGTAGCAGCGTTGGAAGTCTTCAATCGGTATGGTCTTTAGCATGTCTGTTACACTCGTTTGAATATTTTAGTCCTGAAATGACGTCCTTTGAGAACATTTTTCAGTTAAGGAAAAGGAAAGAAGTCACTGGAACTGAGATCAGGTGAATAGAGGGGCTGAGGAACCACAGGAACACCTTTAGAGGTCAAAAATTCTGTTATGGAGAGGGCAGTGTGACATGGGGCGTCTCATGATGGAGCATCCATTAGCCTGCAATGTCTGGTCTCACGGGAATGACCCTTTTTCTGAGCCTTTCAAGGACGTCTTTATAAACAACTTGGTTTACAGTTTGTCCTGGAGGAACAAATTCTTTATAGACGATTCCCCTTCTGTCAAAAAACAAATCAGCATCGATTTGATTTTTAATTTGCTCATTCGAGCTTTCTTTGGTCGAGGAGAGTTTGCAGTGTGCCATTCCTTACTTTTCCTCTTGGTCTCAGGATCTTATTAAAAAATCCATGATTCATCACCTGTGATCACACGACTAAAGAAATCTTGCTTATTAGCGATTCTGTCAAGAATCTCCTTCTGCTCAATTGTGAGATTTTTCGGCACCATCTTGGAACAAATCTTTTTCATGTGCAAATGTTCAGTCAAAATTTTATGAACGGTAAAACAGTTTGAATTTAATTGTTTACACAACATTCTAAATGCTAACCAACGGTCTGATCTCACTAGAAAGTTCACACGTTCGATGTTTTTGTCGGTTTACAAAGTTGAAGGCCTCCCTGAACGATATTTATTTTTAACATGTTCTCTGCCTTCCAAAAATGATTTGTGCCACCGAAAAAACTGTGTTCGGGATAGAGAATGTTCCCCGTATACCTGTTTTAACTTTTCAAACGTCACACTTGCCGATTCTCCAAGCTTAACACAAAATTTAATGGCACAACGTTGCTCCAAATTCCGCTGTTCCATTTTGCGTGACACACAACCAAAACACAACTTCACTAATAGCAGCCACAAAAATCACGTGGTTAACGTAAGGAGTTGAAACTCGCACTGGACTAT